>NW_020897753.1:6727063-6727516 GCF_003984885.1 Neopelma chrysocephalum | reverse complement strand
AAAAAACCACCCAAAACTGACTCAAATCTCCCCAAAAAATCAACAAAAACTAACTCAAATCTCCCCAAAAAATCACCCAAAACTGACTCAAATCTCCCCAAAAAATGAACAGTAAATGACTCAAATCTCCCCAAATAATCATCCAAAACTGACTCAAAACTCCCAAAAAAATGAACAGAAAATCACCCAAAAATGACTCAAAACTCCCCAAAAAATCACCCAAACCTGACTCAAATCTCCCCAAAAATGAACAGAAAATGGCTCAAATCTCCCCAAAAAATCACCCAAAAACTACTCAAATCTCCCTAAAAAATGAACAGAAAATCACTCAAAACTGACTCAAATCTCCCCAAAAAATGAAGAGAAAATGACTAAAATCCCCCAAAAAAATCACCCCAAACTGGCTCAAATCTCCCAAAAAATCACGCCAAACTGACCCAAATCTCCCCAAAA
>NW_020897753.1:6725709-6727053 GCF_003984885.1 Neopelma chrysocephalum | reverse complement strand
ATTCTCCCCAAAAAATCACCCAATACTGACCCAAATCTCTCCAAAAAATCAACCAAAACTGAGCAAAGTCTCCCCAAAAAATCACCTAAAACTGACTCAAATCTCCGCCAAAAATGAACAGAAAATCACCCAAAAATGACTCAAATCTCCCCAAAAAATGAACAGAAAATCACCCAAAACTGACTCAAATCTCCCCAAAAAATCACCCAAAACTGACTCAAATCTCCCCAAATAATGAACAGAAAATCACCCAAAACTTACTCAAATTTCCCAGAAAATCACCCCAAACTGACCTAAATCTCCCCAAAATTGTCCAAAAAATCACCCAAAACTGACACAAATCTCCCCAAAAAATGAACAGAAAATCACCCAAATCTCCCCCAAAAATCACCCAAAATTGACTCAAATCTCCCCAAAAAATCACCCAAACCTGACTCAAATCTCCACCAAATATGAACAGAAAATCACCCAAAACTGACTCAAATCTCCTAAAAAATCACCCAAAACTGACTCAAATCTCCCCAAAAAATGAACAGAAAAACACCCAAAACTTATTCAAATCTCCCCAAAAATCACCCAAAACTGACTCAAATCTACCCAAAAAATAAACAGAAAATGATTCAAATCTCCCCCCAAAATCAATCAAAACTGACTCAAATCTCCCCAAAAAATGAACAGAAAAAGACTCAAATCTCCCCAAAAAATCAACCAAAACTGACTCAAATCTCCCTAAAAAATGAACAGAAAATCACCCAAAAATGACTCAAATCTCCTAAAAAATCACCCAAAACTGACTCAAAACTCCCCAAAAACTGAACAGAAAAGCAACCAAAACTTATTCAAATCTCCCCAAAAAATCACCCCAAACTGACCCAAATCTCCCCCAAAAATGAACAGAAAATCACCCAAAACTGACTCAAATGGCCCCAAAAAATCACCCAAAAATGACTCAAATCTCCCTAAAAAATGAACAGAAAATCACCCAAAACTGACTCAAATCTCCCCCAAAAATCACCCAAAACTGACTCAAATCTCCCCCAAAAATGGACAGAAAAAGACTTAAATCTCCCTAAAAAATCACTCAAAATTGATTCAAAACTCCCCAAAAAATCACCCAAAACCCCCACAAAAATGACCGTTAAATGACCCAAAACTCTCCAAATATTGACCAGAAAATGACCAAAAACTGATTCAAAGGTCCCCCAAAAATGACCCAAAACACACTCAAATCTCCCCAAAAAATGAATAGAAAATGAACCAAAACTGATTCAAATCTCCCCAAAAAATGAACAGAAAATGACTCAAATCTCCCCAAAAAATCACCCAAAACTGACTCAAATCTCC
>NW_020897753.1:6721976-6725699 GCF_003984885.1 Neopelma chrysocephalum | reverse complement strand
ATCTCCCCAAAAAATGAACAGAAAATGACCCAAAACTGACTCAAACCTCCCCAAAAAATGAACAGAAAATGACCCAATACTGACTCAAATCTCCCCAAAAAATGACATTTTCTTAGCATTTTTCAAATGTTCTTAAAATGTTCTTAGAATTTTCTTGGCATGTTTTGATTTTTTGCATGTTCTTAGCATGTTTTTAGCTTGTTCTTAGTATGTTTTTAGCATGTTTTGATTTTTCACATTTTCGTATCATGTTTTCACCTTTTCTTAGAATGTTCTCGGCGCGTTTTGATTTTCCTATGTTCTTAGCATGTTTTTAGCGTGTTCTTAGCATGACATTACCATGGTTTTCGCACGATATTAGAATGTTCTTGGCATGTTTTTAGCATGTTCTTTATATGGATGGGAAAACCCGGACTGTACATTCCGGGCATACGGAATGGATTTGGAAAACCCGGACTGGATTTTCCCGGAGTACGGAATGGATTGGAAAACTCGGACTGGATTTTTGGCAGCCCGGCAGCCTGGGCGCAACGCTCGGGAGCTCCCTTTTGGATTGCCTTTGGGTTGTCTTTGATTTTCTTCTCCCGTGGCTTTTGGGGGGAATTCGTACTTTATTTTAATTTGCGTTTCAGAAAGCTCGCCAGAACCCGCCGAGAGCGCCGGAGCTTTGGCTGCCGGGATAGACCGAGGCGGCGCAAGGGCTGCCGCGACTATTGTCGGGTTTAATACATTTTTTTGTTGTATTTTTAAATTTTAATTCATCGTTAAATTCAGCGTTAAATTCGTCTTTAAACCGAGCGGTTCCGGCGCGGCTTTAAAGAGGCGGCGGCGAGCGCCGCAAGCCGCCATTTTGTTGTACGGAATATACAGGGGGCGGCACCACGTGACCCAGCCCGTGGCGGCCGCCATTTTGTTGTACGGCGATTCTCGGATGGGGGGTGCGCAGGGCGGGCGCTTGGATTTCAGCGAGCTGGCGGCCACCGGCACGAGGGAGACGAAAGACGACACCGGGGAGAAGGGAACCGGCACCGGAGAGAATGGAACCGGCACGGGGGAGACGGGAACTGGCAGCCGGCGCAGCCCCGCCGAGCCCCGGGCGGGAGAGTGCAGAGCAGGGAGGGAGGGGGCACAGAAGCTCAGCAACCCTCGCCGCCTCCCCATTGGCTGCCGTGAACCCAGCCTCGCTCTCTGGTTGGTCGCTCCGCGGCTCGCCCCGCCTCCCTCACGCTTCCATTGGCTGCTCTCTCTGTCAATCGCGGCAGGACCCAAGGGGGTGACTGGTGAAAAGCCTGACGGGAACATTGGACAACTCTCTCCAACGTTCCTTCCCACGGGAAGGATTAAGGAGGGTGTAAAACCTACTCTTTTCGTTTGATCGAAAATAACCAGACCGAACCAAAGAAACCCCGCCACCTGACACGGGTCACAAGTTTAGCTTAAAAAAAAAATTAACCAGTAACATTCAAGGTTAAACAGGATAAATGAATAGAGAAGTGATGGGGCGGGATATCTCCTTTATCGTTGGGAAGGACAGATTATAGCCAGGGTGAGAGATGAAAGGAAATGCACAGGGTGACCCCAGTCTGTCAACACTTCACCGCCAGGATCAGGGGCAAATGGACTCCCTTGAATTAATTCTTAATTCTCTAATATTTTGATTCCATTTCAATAAGAATCCCATTTTCTTGCAAAACAGGCGTTTTCCTGAAACACCTTTAGTCTTGAAACCCCACCCCCAAAAAAACTTTCCTTTCCCTGCTCCAAATTTTTTTTTTTTTAGTAGAAAAACTGGTTTGAAACAGTAAAATCCATTTTCCCCCCTCCAACAAACCAAACCACCACGGTGTGGCACTCACGTGGTGTCTGTGGAAACCATTCTGCTACTGTGGAATGTTTTCTCCTAAGAAACATCCATTACACAAGTTACACGTGTGACCAAAAGGCAGCAAGTGGCCTCCAATCCCACCAATTTTTTTCCTGCTGTCACCACCCCCTTAGCCTCAGAAGGCAGGGGGAGGTCTACAGCTGTTGGAGGAGTTCCTGGGAATGCCATAAAACACCCTTTTTCTCTGGACATTTCTCCCACTGTCCCCAACAGAGACCTCCACGCTCCACATCCAATTCGGGGAACACCAACTCTGCTCCAGGCTGGGAAACGAGAGTGACAACACACATTTTTCAATCATTCCAGCCTCCACAGTGCCCTGGCCCGGGAGAAAGCCCTTCCCATCAGCCCCCTTGGAGTTTTCTTCCCCGGCACTTACCTTGCTCCCAGCTTTGAAAAGTTTGTCTTGAGCCAAAAAAAAAAAAACCAGGAGAAATCCAAGCCCAAACCCAATCCCATCGGGATTTCTCCCAGCCCAGGGTCGGGCTGTGCACTCAGCAGTATCAGAGTGAGGAGCAGCACCCCCCTCCTGCCCCCATTCCAACCCTGTTCCCAGGACTCCAAACCCTCTCCCAGCAGTAACTCCAAGACACTCCGTTGTTTTTGCACACTGCTGGATTTACTGTGCTCCAGAGCCGCTTCCCTCAGTGTACATTGCTCCAGAGCTGCGTAGGAAAGTGCTGCCAGACAGAATTCCAGTTACAAAAGTACTTATCCCCCATAACATCCCGACTCCGGCACAGCCGGATCCCCCGACCCCCCCTCCGCCTTCCAATCCCAGCATTTATACACTGGACATGGGATAAAGCATGACGGAGCTGGTTTTGGGGCACCAGCTGCCCCTTCCACCGTGTGACCCAGGGCCCCCCCCAAAACGTGAGCAGCCAGGGAACAAAACTCCAGGGATCCGGAGAGCCGGGAATCGGCTCCTCCTCCTTCCCGCCCCGCCCCTCCTCACGCCGCGCTCTCGGAGCTCGGATTCCTGGGAACGGCAGCGCTGGGGGCCAAGTTCAGGATCTCCTCAAAGGAAGGGCCTTCGTCCTCCAGGGGAATCTCTGCCTCGAACATGCGCTGGAGCAGAGCATCCACCGTCCTGTATCCTGGGGGGACAGGAAAATCCCCCAGATTACATTCCAGATTATATGGAATAAATATATATAAAGTATAGACATTACATACTTTATATATATAATAAAGTATATAAATACTTATATTTATACTTTAAAATATTTATAAATACTTATATAAATAGTTATAGATATTTATAAATACTCATATTTATACTTTAAGCACTGTGGGCGCTCGTCGAGGATAAAACCATTATTTAGGATTTTGAGCCCCCCCCCATTCCCACACATATTTAGGATTTTGACCCCTTCTGTTCCCTCACAACGGACACCTGATCCCAGCCAGCCAAGAGGGATCTTGGGGAGCTGCTGAGGAACAGCAGGAGAGCCAGGAGAAGAAGGAAAAGTAGTAGCAGAAAGGAGGATATAGTCACCCCGTGATCCAAGCCAGGAGGAATGCAAAGTCCATAGAGGAAGGAGAAAGGAAAGCAGGACTCTTGGCAATGCAGGAACTACTCAGCCACCAAGGCAGTGTCTTCAGAGGGTGGTTAAATGAGGACAAGGAACACAGAAGGGCCGACGTAGGAGAGGAAAAGTTGCTACAGAAATAAAAAGAAACAGCAAACATTAGTGTCTGCATTTCTCCCAAAGTCTCCAGGGGGGTTTTAGCTGCTTTTATAGCCCAAAAGGAGCGGGAAGGCTTGGGAGATTCCCCAAAAGGCCTGGACACACTGGAGGGACACACTGGAGGGACACACTGGAGGGACACAC
>NW_020897753.1:6709268-6721966 GCF_003984885.1 Neopelma chrysocephalum | reverse complement strand
GACACACTGGAGGGACACACTGGAGGGACACACTGGAGGGACACACTTACTTTTGGAGGCAATTTTAAACACGAGCCCTTTGGGCTGTGGCTTCGTCCCACCTTCCCCCTCGAGTTCGTGCTCGTCGCTCTCCATGTTGTCAAGGAGCTGTTCATCCTGGAGCTCATCCCTGCACAGGAAGGGCTGGAAGTTACCCTGGGAAAGGGGGAACACCTTATCCCAGGGTCCCACGTGATCCCAGCAGCGATGGGTTCTCCAGGGCAGGGAGAACACCAGCCATGGGGTTATAATGCCCAGCATGTCTCCTGTCCTCTGGGCAGGAGCCCTGGGCTGGAGATGCCAAGGGAGGACAATGCCCGTGGCCTGCACAGCTGAGGAGCCAGAACTTTGTAACAAGGAAGAGGAGTCTCAGCTCACACCTCAACACAGAGGGTGGCTTTTCCCTGCAGTCCCACAGCCCCCATCAGCCACACCCAGCACTACCCACTTCAGGGGGTACTTACTCTTGAACTCCCATTCCCAGCTCCTGGATTTTCTGCTCGATGGCAGTTTCCACCTCGCTCTTCTCCAGGGAGTACTCCACAAAGAAAGCTTCCAAGATGAAAGACACGAAGATGCTGAAAGAAACGAGGAGCAGAATTACACGGCGGCATTTCCTTACTGGCACCACCTGACTGTCTCAGCATTCCCAGGCTCATTTCCCAGCGCTCCATCCCCTCCTGCTGTTGGAGATGGGGAGCTCTAAGACACAGCAGCACGCAGTGGGGACAAGGACGTAGCAGATCCCTCTGAACATGTCCCACCCATCCCAGGGATGGCACAGCAGGGGTGGCCCTGGGACCACCAGCAGTGCCCTGGCAGGGGGACGGGCCCCTCTTCCCTCCAAAGCGGGTGAAACCAACCCAAAACTCACTTGACAATGATTATCACCATGACAATGTGGAAGGCAATGAAGTACAGCTTGGCAGGCTGGGCCGTCACGTTGGCGAATCCGTTGGCAAAGAGTGCAATGGGAGTTAAGGACGAGAGGGCAGGAGGAGAACAAGGCACTGAGGGAGAAACCAGGAAAGAGCACCCAAAAAAACCCTCACAGCACAAACCACTTCCCCGTTGTCTGTCCATGTGTAGCACCAGGGGAAAAGCAGAGCACGGATTCTGGGATAACCCGAGCTGGAAGGGACCCACAGGGATCACCGAGTCCTGCTCCCCAGGCTCCAGGTGGGACCCCCAAAGGATATCGTGCCACTGGTTGACCACGGTGAGCTCCATGAGGACGATGAAGGACGAGGCGAAGTCGTTGAAGTTGTTCTTGCAGTACTTGCCCCGGGCAAACAGGGAATCCTTCAGAGCCGGGTTCCCGCACTCCGGGGCGTGCGGAGCGTTGGAGTCGGCGGGGAAGAACTGGATCTTCCCGTGGAATAGCTCCATGCCAATGATAGCAAACACACAATACACAACCTGGGAAGAGAAACCCCATCACCTGCTTTCTCCAGCAAGCAGCAAGCTCCAGGGCAAGCTTAGCATCCCACAGCAGGTTTCCCGGTTTTCCACAGGCACAGCGAGGTGCTGGGGAGCAGCACAGAGTCCAAGAGACCCAAGCCACCCCACAGCAGCCACCAGGCAGGAATAATAAGCCAAGAACCATGAACCATAAATACACGGAAAGGAAGCGTTCCCAAATCACAACAGAAGCCGCTTCTAGGAAATCATTTGAGAACCAGGTTCCTCATTCAGCCTCTTGCCCAAACCATGTTTGATTCCTTCTGATGCAAAGCCAGAACACCTTCACTGCCCCATGGATCTGAGGAAGATCCTGATCCAGCAGGAACCCAGTCCCTCTGCACACATTTGCCTGAGCAATGACCACGGGATCAAACGGACACTTACAGTTCCAAGGGCCTGCCATCCAGGGATTTGCATTTATCCCCTTGGAAACAGCACGAGTGGGAGAGTTAAGACACATTCCTGTCAAACTGGAGTGCTTTGAGCTCAGAGACCAGGATTTCTTACCAGAGTCAGCCCGCCAAAAGTCAGCATTGTCGGGACGATGTTGATCAGGGTGTTCATGATGACCCGGAACCTGCAGCGAACGAGTCACAACACCTGCTGTGGGGAGGCTCTTTGCCACTTTTGTTGTCACACCTCAGCCACCAAATGCTCCCCACATGAATAAACCAAGTCTCCAGAGAGGCTGCAGCAACTGGGCTCATCCCAGGCATGCCGGGACAAGGCCTTGGGAGGCTTTGTGGAGTGGCCACAGTGGCCCCAAAGGCACTGTCTCAGCCAGCATCTGGCACAGAGCACCCCCTCCCCAAAAACCACCTCCCCACCCTGTTCCCTGCGTTACCTCTGAATGCTGTCCACAATCCGGATGAGGCGGAGGACCCGGAGGATGAACACGATGTCCAGGATCTGCTGGCTGTTGTACTTGGTGGCTGAGAAAAGAAAAAGACACATTCGTTATGAAAAATAAGCAGGGAAGCGTTAAGACAAAGCTCATCCATTCATTACTATTATGTCCTTGTTAAACACTGTAACAGGGAGCTACAAAAAAAAAAAAAGAAAAAGAGAAAGAGAAAGATCGTGTTAGTTCTTAGAAACCCTCCAGGAAATTCCTCGTCCTGTCCAAAAGCCACCCAAGCCCGAGGTGATGGCAGAAGGCTGATGGACAGCACCAGGATGATGCCCAGGCATGCAGGCTGCTCGAGCAGCACTTACTCGACTTCAGGGTGGCATTGAGAATCGTTGCAGTCAGGGCAGCAAAGATGATGAGAGTGTCAAACCTGGCACGAGGGAAGGCAGCGCTGTTAGATTTGGGGTGGTGGGGAAGGGCCTCGAACGAGGAGCGACCCCTCTTCCTCACATCTGTGCCAGGCAGCCCTGTGCCACCTCAGACCGTGGGCAGATGGGGAAGTTTTGTTTAGGAAAACTCCTTCCCTCACGTGCTGCAGAGTCCCCTTGGTCAGGGCAGAGAACAGCAGTTCAGAGCCAAGAAAGAGCACAACATCCTCTGACTCACATCACCACAACACCCCTGGCACGGGAGTCGGGCAGCCCATCTCTCCAGGAGCCACTCAGTCCTCGAGGAACTGAACACAGAGACCTCACCACACCTCACAGCACAAACACCATCCCACTCACCAGTTCCAGAACTGGGTTTTCCCGAAGAAGGCCCTGGGTTCATACGTGTACACCTTCAGGAGGATCTCGGTGACGTACAGAGCCAGGAACACCCACTCGGCGTAGGAGATGTAAGGGGTCTCCTCATCCAGGGCAATGAAGATGGCATTTATCAGGATGATGGCATCATAAGTCCAAACAAAAGCCCTGCAAGGAGAAAGAGAGATCGGTTTGTCGCTCCCAAGAAGGTCAAAGTTACACAGTCACTTCTGAAGTTCTCTGCCTCCTCTCTCAAACATTCTTCACCCATCAGTTCTCCCCAAACCTGAGAGTTTAGGGGAGTTACTGAGGAGTTTAGTTTTCCTCTTGAAGCCCGACACAAAAATTGGAGAGTGATGCTAACAGGTCCAGGGAAGAGATTTTTCCCATCTACTCAGTACTGGAGTGCTTTGTCAGCTGGGCTGCCCAGTACAAGAGAGACCTGAACACACTGGAAGTAGTGCATCCAAGGGTCACAAATCCAATGGAAGGACAGGACAGTCTGACACACAGGATATGCTGGGAGAGCTGGGGTTGTCCAGCCTGACAAGGAGAAGGGTCAGGAGCAGCTCAGTATGTCTAAATACCTGACGGGAAGGTGTAGGGAAGATGGAGCCAGACTCTTCCCAGTGGTGTCCAGTGAAAGCATGAGAGGCAAAGGGCACAAGTTGAAATACAGGAACTTCCATCTCAACAAAAAAGCTTTTTTTTTTTTTAATGGAGGGTGGTCAAACACTGGAGTGGGCTGCAGAGAAATTACAGAGTCTCCATCCTTGGAGATACTCTAGATCCACCTAGACACAGCCCTCAATATTCTACTGCAGCTGACCTTGCTTTGAGCAGGAGGGTCACACCAGACTCTCTCTAGATGTTCCTGAAGTTTGGAATTCTGGGAAGACTCTGAAGTGAAACAGGGAATTACAGCTCATTGTAAGAGCTGATGAGGCAGCACAAGGCAGCTTTGCTGCAGTGGAGGCCTCAGTCTGGTCCTTCAAGGCAGGCCACAAACCCCGTTACACCCGGCACCCGCACTAGAGCCAAACAAGTGGGACTGGACAAGGCAGCAGTTTCTCCACACCACTGAAGGCAGGCAGAGAGCAGAGCTGTGCACAAAAGCTTGGCCTAAACCCCGTGTGCAGTCTCCAGGTGAGCCTTGGGCCACGGGAGCCTCACCTGTGCCTGACCAGGCCGCGCAGGAGCCGGCTGGGCGCCGAGCCGTACAGGCGGGGCACCCACCGCGCCAGGGGGTGGCTGCGCAGCTTCAGCGTCACCACCTGGATGTTGAGCAGGTCTGCCAGCTGCACGAAGCTCTTCTTGTCTGCAGCAGGGGAGAGAGGCACACGTCAGTCTGCTGGTGTTAAACAAGAACACGGTGTCTGGCAAAGGCAGATCTGGGCTCGGGATCTGGTGTCTGCAACAGGCTGAACTTGGCACTCCAACAGCTCCTCCAACCCATCCCGGGGGGATTGGCTCAAACCACGGGGCAACAACCACCACAGAATGATCTCACACGAGGAGACTGACCCATCCCTCCTGATATTCCCACACGAGCAGCAGTAGAGCGAGAGGATCTGGAGGACTGCGTGGGGAACCTGATTTAAGGGAGGTTTTCCTCGTCCTGTGCTGGGAACGGGAGGTCCCACACACCAGGGAGAGCTTGACCTGATGTCAAATGGCCACGAAGAGCCACCCATAGTGTGCACAACGTGGGCTACAGCACAGGCAGCAAGGACAACCTTTCAGGACTTCAGGAATCTGGAGGGAAAGAGAAAGAAGGGCCTGGAGTCGCCATCCCTGGAGGTGCTCAAGGAGTGACTGGACGCGGCACTCAGCGCTCTGAGCCAGTTGACAAGGTTGGACTGAAGGATCTTGGGAGGTCTTTTCCATTTAAAATGATCCTGTTATTCCACACCATTAGAGACCACAAGTCCCAGTGCCTAACCCCTCGAAGGATCAGGCTCCCAGCCCCAGCTCCTCCCCACTGCCTCGGGCGCGTGCTCACCTACGAACCCCTTCTGCTCGTCGTCCGAGATGCGGAGCAGCAGCTCCCGGTGGGAGTTGCTGATATCAGGAGCCACCAGCTTGACCAGCTGCTTCCAGCGGGCTTCTCGAACCACCAGCTGCTCTCCCTCCTCTTCCTTCAGGAGGTTGAAGGCCTCGATCATCTTGCGGCGCTTCATGTAGGCAAGTTTGCGGATCTCGTTCTAGGGAGAGCGTCGAGATTCAGGCAGCTCCAGTCACTCATCCCCCCTCCTCTTTTCATAAATAATCTTATTTTCACGACACAAAAGCGAGAAGAGACTCAGGGGAACATGCTGGGAGTGATGTTAGATACAAAGCACAGCACAGGGAGTGAGGGTGATGAGAAATGGTGTTTGACAGGCAGCGCTCTGGAGGGATCAACAGATTTCTGGATGCTGGGAGAGCACTGAAAAACCGGAAGGAAAGACAAAGGGAAGCATCAAACAGGAAGGAGGTGACAAAGATCACGGGATCTGCACGGTCACAGAAGCAAAGAGGATGTGTCCACACGTGCTGGACACATCCATAAGTGAATACTGCTGAGGTCAGGGTGGAGATCCTCTTCTGCGAGGGATTACAAGCAGGCTAAAGAACCTGGAACCCTGGGGACACCCAGACTGCTTCCTGAAAAACAGCCAGTCCCCTTGTGGGAGCACCCAGGAATTTCCAGCTCTCCCTCTTTGATCACAAATCCCAGACTGCCCCTCCCCAGTTTGGGTAGATCAAGAATTCTGCTTTACTCAGACTTCCCATTTCCAGTTCCTTTGCTTTAAGAGCACATGCAGTGGCAGAGCAAGCGTGCTGTGCACTTAAAACCATCTGAGAACAGTTCCCTGCACGGAGGCAGCATTTCTGAGCTAGGACTAAGCCTCCAACATATTGCAGAGACATGTGCTTCCTGTCTGTTGGGTTCAAACCCCCACAGAACAGTTCATTGTTCAATTCCAACAGCAGAACTCACAGCAATCCCCACAATATGAGATTTCCAAGGGAAAGCCAGAGGTTTCCCTCCCAGGTTACAGAGCACAGCAGGCCATTCCCCCTCCCAGCATTACCTTGAGGTGTTTTTTGTAGTTGTTGTACACCACAGCCAGGAAGAGAGACATGAAGATGTAGGTGTTGACGATGACGAAGGCGATGAAGAACAGGGCGTACCAGGAGCTGAAGTCAAATGCTGGCATCCTAGAGAAGGGGACAGGGATTGCTGCTCGCCAGGCTGACACACAGGGAAAGAGAACCCACAGGGAAACAGATTCCCAGCTGGATTTCTAAGTGCTGTTGTGATAGTCAGGCAACACCCAAGCTAAAAACTGCACTAGTTCAGCTAGAGAATAGTTTTCTTCTGCTGGGTTTTCACCTTGGTTTGTCTGACTGAAGTGATGCAGGAGAGAGAGAGCACAGAGATTAACCTTCTGTCAGTGTGGCCACATTTAAGTGCAGAGACTTGAGGTGATGCCTCAGTCATAAGCTGCTTTTTGCCCTCAGACCCTCATTGCACTCAGACCTCCTTTTTTTCCTTGCTCTAAGAGGATGAGCAGCATTTTATTCCTCTGTTTAGATTCCCAGGGTTCCTGTACCATCCCAGTTGCGCTCAGTACATCTCCAGCACGCAGACAAACGTGCCATTCCTCCCTGTCCTGCTCTTTGATGGCACCTTCCCAGTGCCAACCAAAATGGGAACCAGTCAGAGCAGGTGAGGATGGGAAGCCCAACCTCACAGAATTTTAACAGTGCTGTGCAAATTGAAGAAAGCTGCATAGCAATATAAACTATTGGCACGAATACATTATATATGTGTGGAAATATCATGGGAGAAAGACCCCTGATGGTGCAGACATGACATACATGACATCCGGGCTGTTCGCCGTCGTCACCAGCACGTACAGGTCAAACACAATTTCCAGGTAGTTCCTGAAATATGGCAAACCTTCTGCTGTCTGCAGATTCCTAGGAGGAAGAGGACAGTCTGGAGTTAAGCACTGAGGGAGCTGCACACATCAGCAGTGCTTGCATTCCCTAATAATCGTTTGGAGTCACCGGGCTCCCTCCTGCCCAAAGGATCCCACACGTTCTCCCCACCCAGCTCTGGGCAAAAGAAGCGTCCACACCTCTCTCCAAAGAGCTTCAGGGCCATGAGGGAGAACATGAGCAGGCTGAACATGAAGAGCAGGAAGACGTAGGTGATCTCTGGCAGCGTGTTGCGGATGCTGCGGAAGGCTCTCCGGATCTGCCGGCGGGAAGGGAAGGGTTTAGAACCAAAGTGGGACCCCTTTTCCGCTCACAACCCCACCTGCATCAAACCCACACACAGGGACAGGCAAGCAAAGTGGGGCACAGGTACCAGGTGTGCCAGCTCTGTTCTGATAAAACCTGTGCAGGACTCCCAGGCCTCTCCTTGTCATTCTCCAGGGAGATCCCAGAAGGAGAAATCCCACCTACATGGCACCACAAACTCAGTGAACCAGACAGGGCCCCGAGGCACTGCTGAGATGCCCTTGCTGCAGGGGACCAGTGAGGGACTCAAATCCATCACTCCAGGCCACAAAACACATGCTCTGAGTCCTAAAGCTCAACTGCTCCCTCCCCCAGGCCCCCACACAACAGTTTACTCATTTGTAAGTGAGAAGCAGAGCAATCTTGGGCAGGAGGGCAAAGATCTCCCCGTGATGAGAGGAATCAGAGTCCAAATCACCCATCTGGGCTACAAGTTTGACAACAGCACGACCCTTGTTTACCCAGGAGACTTCCAGGAATAAGTAACCTGGCCCCTGACTCGGGGAAGAACAGGTCTGAAGCCTGTGGTGCTGTGAATCCACCTTTTTGTCCATCTCAGCCCACCTCCGAGAGAAACCTTCACTCACAGGACCCCAAATTCTGCCCTTTCTGCACAAAAACCTTTCTGCTCCATCCCCTGGATCTCAGAAAGCAGCAGGCTGTCCAGAAGACAGGCCCCTGGACATCCCAGCAGGCCTTTACCTGGCGACTCTCCGCGAAGTTGATGAGGAAGATGGGCCTCACAATTCTCGACCATCGGATGCTCCTCACGCCGTACACCCTGAGGACCCCATATATGGCCAAGTCTGTCAGGGATAACTGCAGGAAAAAGAAGGAAAAACCCCAGAGGGAATAATGGAAACGTGTCTGGACGGTGAAGAAAAGAGTGTGTGCTGATACAAGGCGGTAGCACACATGACAGGTTTGTGAGAGCTGCTTGGTTTAGCCATGGATTTCATCAGGTCTGTGATACCAGGAAAGCAACAGGAGGGGAAAAAAAAACACATCAGCATTGGCCACTTGGACCTCAGAGGCTCCCCTGGGCCCAACTCACCAGGATTGCCACCATGATGCAGATGTTCTTGGTGTCCTTCCAGAACACGCTGTGCAGGGTGACCGTGGCAAAGTGTGCCAGGCGCCCGAGGAACACCAGCAGGCACAGCACCTCCAGCACGGATGTGACCTGCAGGGGGACAGGAGGGGCTCAGCCAGCACAACCAGGGGCAGCACTACCCCTTCCTGCACAGATGAGGGTGTTCAGGCACGGAAACAACAAGCAGAGGCCGTATAAAAAGGAGGGGTTTGCTGTCAGCTGTTTTGCACACTCACCCACCTGGCACCGAGCAATAGTTCCAGGCTTCCTTTTGTGGGATTCCCTGCCACAGGCAGGTTAAAGCCAGCAAATTTGGGTTGGCTTAGGATTCAAGGAGCACACCTGTCACAGTCACACTGGTGCAGAACAAATAAAGGCTGCAGAGAAGTCAGGCCTAAGAGCAACATTTGTCTTCCACTTTCACACATGAGGGTGGGACTGAAATCACTGCAAAGGCTGGAATTGTTCTCTGAGATGGAGAACAGCAACATGACTTTGTCCATAGTCATACTGGCCTTTGCTGATGGCCACAATGGCTCCACAGTCCCTGTCCAGCTCCTGTACTCCTTTTTTGTCCCCATTTCAACATATCACAGAATCTCGGAATAGTTTGGGTTGGAAGGTGCTGGGATGTATAAAGTTCATCCAGTGCCACCCCAATGGGCAGGGACACCTTGTACTAGCCCAGGTTGCTCCAAGCCCTGTCCAGCCTGGCCCTGGACACTTCCAGGGATGGGGCAGCCACAGCTTCTCTGGGCAACCTGTGCCAGGGCCCCATCACCCTCACAGCCAAGAATTTCTTCCCAGCATCCAATTTAAACCTGCTCTCTGGCAGTTTGAAGCCATTCCCCCTCACCCTGTCCCTCCAGGCCCTTGTAAGCAGCCTCTCTCCATCCATTCTCTCTTGATACCTCTGAGAACTCCTCTCCAGCAGGAAACCTTTGGTGCCTCCACCCCAAAAACTCACCAGGAAGGGGAGTGGGTACACAGCAGGCTCTTCAAACATGGCCAGGGACAGATTGAGAAAGATGAAAAAGTAGGTGGCTGTTCTCATCATCCAGTGGTTGTAGAGATAATAAAGCCTGGAGAAAGAGGGCAGAGGCACCATAAACAAAGGCTTCAGGGCACATCCCCAGGGGCTCACCAAATGCATCCCAAACAAATATTTTTGCCAGCCAGGATGTTGGCAATTTGCTTCCAATTATGTTATTATACTCCCTTGATATTCCAATTATATTACTATACTCCCTTTCAAGGAAAAGTGATATGATATATAACAAGTATTACATTCTTTAATGTTTATCACGTTATACAAATAGATTATTTGACCTCCCTATAAATATTATTTAATATTATAATATCAAGGTTATAATAACCTGCTTTCAGGTTATTCTTCTAATAACACCATCCAATGCAAAACCTGATCATTTAATCATTCAGCTGTCAGGACCAAATCACATGAAACACTGTTTTCCCAAAGCAGGGAGGCATTACAGCTCCACAGCAGCTCACACCTGTTCAAAACCTTTGGGACAAACACACTGAACCCTCTCGGTCTCCCAGGAAAAGGAGCTGCTCAGCCTCCCACCAGCACCTCAAAGGGGAGTCACCATCACGGGGGAAACTGTTCTTGCCTTGGGGAATTTCACTTATCACAATTAATGCAAGATTTTAATTACTGCTCCCCCAGCAGCTACAGCCCTTTGTGGAGCACACCTGAGCAGTGGTGCCACACCCCCCGGGGGTTACCTGAGCTTCTGGGGTGTGATGGGATGGTGTCGCCCGTTCCACGCCAACAAGTGCCAGGTGTGCCCACCCGGCACAGGCTTCTCCCACACAGGGCAGCTGTGACCCCCCTGCTACCAAACCCTGCCCCTTCCACACAGCTGAGGGCCGGCCGAGCCTCCCAAACTCTCCATCCCCGCAGAGGCTTGGGAGACTTTATGTTGCTTTTATTCGTCCGGCAAGACGCAAGTTTTTAATTCCCTTTCCCACCCTCAACACACAGATGCGGCTGAGCCCCGTTTTAAGCATTTCAGCTCAAAACCAGCTCCTGGCAGCCCACGCACCCACCCTCCCCAGCACCCTGCTGGTGCAGCCGAGCGCCCCACGCTTTTTTGGCAGCTCCCTCGCGATGGGGGGCACACACAGCCCCTCCTTACCTGACCGCCTCGGGGGACGTCTTGAAGGGAATATTCCTGTTGTACTGCGCGTCGGAGACGAACGCTGCCGCCAGCAGCAGGTCCTGCGGGAAGGGGGGGGGAAAAACACGGGAGAGACGGTCAGGGGGTGGGGGGAGCTGGGAGCGAGCTCTGAGAAGTTACCGGAGGGAGGAAGAAGGGGGCGAGAGGAGAGCGAGAAGGGGGCGAACCTGCGCGGGCGGCTCGGCCATGGCGGGGGCAGACGCGGCACCTCCCCGGCCCCGCCGCCTTTAACGGGGCCGGTCCCGCCCCTCCGGGCGCGGCGGAAGCGGGAGGCGGTGCCGGGGGGCCGGGATCGGGATCCCGGGGTCGGTCCGGGGGATGGTGCTGGAGGCGCTGCGGCCGCGGGCCGTGCGCTGGGCGCTGCTCGCCGCCTTCGCGGCCGGCGTGGCCGTGGGCTGGCAGGCGGGACGGCTCCGCCGCCGCTTCCTCCGCTGGAGGCAGCAGTACCTCAAGCGCCGCCTCGCCGCCGCCCAGGAAAAGCTGGACGCGGCCTGAGATCCGGGAAAACGGGAGCCGGGATCCTCCCGGACCCGGCAGCGGCGCCCCGAGTGCCCCACGGGTGGTGGAGACGGCGTGGGAGCGCTCCCGGGGAAGGATAACGCGCGTGGAACGGCGGGGCTGCTGGAAAAGGGCAGAATCCATGGAATAGCAGGGCTGCTGGAAAAGGGCAGAATCCATGGAATAGCAGGGCTGCTGGAAAAGGACAGAATCCATGGAATAGCAGGGCTGTGAAAGGACAGCAACCGTGGAACAGCAGGGCTGCTGGAAAAGGACAGCGTCCATGGAATACCGGGACTGCTGGAAAAGGACAGCGTCCATGGAATACCGGGACTGCTGGAAAAGGACAGCGTCCATGGAATACCGGGGCTGCTGGAAAAGGACAGCGTCCATGGAATAGCAGGGTTTCTCTTCCACCCTTCAGAAGGCAGGATCCCAAACTGTGTCCCTGACAGGCCTAACAAAATACTGAGGATACAAGAGCGATGATACCAGACCTGGAAAGGGCTGCCCAGGGAGGTGGTGGAGTCTCCCCATCCCTGGAGGTGTCCAAGGAACAACTGGATGTGACACTCGGTGCTCTGGGCTGGGTGACAACGTGGGGATCGAGCACAGGTTGGACCCGATGATCCTGGAGGTGTTTTCCAACCCAAATGATTCTGTGATTGCCATATTCCAAAGGTAGTCTGCACTTGTCCAGCTCTAAGCCTGCTGTTCTGCCCTTGCCAGGAATCACTGCTGACACAATAAAGTAGCCAAAATCATGACATGGTGTTCCTGGCTGTGTTTGTTTTTGAAATGAATATGAAAACATGCCTTATGGGCACTTGTAACAACCCTCATTATGGAAGTGCGTGGGGACAATTAGGTGGTGAAACAGCTCCTGTGCTGGCAGGGTGAACCAGCAAATTAATTGTAGGATGTTGGCTTTGGAGGCAGAATTCCTCCTGGCACTTTGGATAAGGAGTTGTGGAGAAGGCTGTAGCATGTTCCCTCTTCCCTTCCCATCCTTAAGGAGTTCCAGGAGAGTATTTGTTCGAGTCTGGGAGGTGCCAGGGGATTCACTGCACATTGCAGGCCGCTGTTTTTCAACTGTATTAATGAAGTTTTAAAAGTTCTGGGGTGGGAGGAAAAGTGCCCCTTGAGGGTTGGCCTTGATGATCTCAGAGCTCTTTCCCAACCTTATCGATCCCGTGATTAAGATCACAAAACGCCTAATAATTTGTAGCCAAATAAATGCTGCCGGGGCTCTTCGGTAGGAAGGTGGTTTTGGAGCTTGGGGAGCTCCCGCAGTGGCAGGGCCGGGGGTGCGGCACTGAGCGCCGGGATGGGATGAATCCCTGAACCGGCTGAGCCCCGGGATCGGGTGAATCCCTGGACCGGCTGAGCCCCGGGATCGGGTGAATCCCTGAACCGGCTGAGCCCCGGGATCGGGTGAATCCCTAGAC
>NW_020897753.1:6704304-6709258 GCF_003984885.1 Neopelma chrysocephalum | reverse complement strand
GAATCCCTGAACCGGCTGAGCCCCGGGATCGGGTGAATCCCTAGACCCCAGGATCGGGTGAATCCCTGGACTGGCTGAGCCCTGGGACCGGGTGAATCCCTGCACCTCGGGATCGGGCGAATCCCTGCACCCCGGGACCGGTCGAGCCCCCTCCGGGCCCCGCCCCGGTCCGTCATCGGGCGGCGCCGGCCCCGCTCCCGTTGCCCGGTGACGATGTCGGAGCGGCGGGCGCGGGGGCCGCTCCAGCGGGTGCAGCGCCGGAGCCGGGAGCTGCGGGAGCAGGTACCGGGCCGGACCGGGACTATACCCGGGGGGACACGGCCCGACCCGGCCCCCTGACCGCCCCCGTTTCCCCCTGTCCCCGTTCCAGGTGGATGCGCTGCGGGCGGAGAGCGCGGCCGCCACCCCCGGGCAGCGGGAGGCCCTTCGGCAGAGGTGAGGGGGGTCCCGAGCCCCATCCCCAATCCCGACCCTCGCTCCCTGTCTTACCCTCGTCCAGCAGTCGCCCGGCTCTGCTCCGTGCGTGGGAAGAGCGAAGCCCCTGCGGATCCCTCCGTCCCCATCACTCTGCATCAGAAGGAGCAAAGAGTTCCTTCTCCGCCTTTTCCGTCTTCTCCCGGTTGTCCAGATGTCTCCCTGCTCCTTCTTTCCAGGCTGGTTGCTGCCCAGGAAAATCTGGAGAAGAGAAGGCCAAGAGGGAATCTCATAAATCCATACCAATATCTCCAGGGGGTGTCAGAGGATGGGGCCAGACTCTGTTCAGTGATGGGACGAGGAGCAATGGCCATAAACTAAACCACAAATTCCCCTTCAACATGAGGAACGACTCCTTTCCATGGAGGGATCAGAGCACTGGTAGAGCTGCCCAGGGTGGGTGTGGAGTCTCCTCTCTGGAGACATTCCAAACCCACCTGGGCACGTGCCACCTGCTCCAGGTGACCCTGTGGATGATCCACAGAGGTCCCTTCCAACCCCAACTACGCTGGGATTCTGCCAAATGCAAGTGGGAGGTTGCACATGGCAGGGAATAAACAGCCAAGCTGCTGTTTGGGCTTGGAGTTCTCAAGCTGCCCAGACACACAGCACCTAAAATGACACCTTTCAGTCAGCAGGGACAGTTTGGGGGAGAATTTTAAGAAAATACCATCTGTCTGTCTTGCTTTCCGTGCAGATGTATCCAGCTGAAGAAACTGGTGGAGGAGAACACGAGTGCTCTCCATGCTTTGAAAAAAGTGAGTGTGGAGATGAATTTGTTTGTGGTTTTCTCCAAAGTTCACCACAGAAAGCATTTAAAGACCACCAGCCTTCCATTTGAGATGCCTCAGGACAAGAGCAGTGCCCAGCACTGCACAGTCCCTGCTTGGCTTCTCTCCAGTTTATATGATTTATATCAATTTATGTTATTTAAATACTCGCTTTAAAGCTTTATTGTGTCCAAGTCCTGCACATAAAATGTTTTATCAGCCCAATGCATCCTTTGGAAGCAGAGAGTGCAATTTGAAATTTAACATGGAATTTCACCTTGGCAGAGTGAAAGGGCAAGGAAAATGTCACTGAAAAGGGAGTGAGAGCAGCCCAGGGAGGGGAAAGCTTATAAGGCATGTCTGGAAAACTAAATTTATAGGGGAACTTTGATTCTTTGGGCAATTTGTTGTGTTCTTTCTCAGGCTGACGAGCCTGCACCGGTGGGGAATTACAACCAGAGGAAGGAAGAAGAGGAAAAGCTGTTGCTAAAACTCTCCCAGCAGCTGCAGAAACTCCTCCTTGTCTTGGGTCAGGATAACGTGACAAAGTATTACAGAGTGTGAGTAGCTCAAACACACAACCTGTGGTTTTATAGAATGGTTGGAAAGGACCCTGAAAAACTGTCAGTTCGTCCCTTTTATTATCTGAAAAATAGAAGGAAAAAAAAAGAAGTGCTCACGAGATGAGTGATTTCTGGCTCACTGGGTGTTGGATAATGTTTGGAGGAGAAGGAAGGAGGAAGCACCACTGGGATTTTGGAGTTTCTTCAGGACAGAGAGCAAAACACAGGACTGAAAACGCTGTGTCTGACAGCACTTTTAAAAAGTTTGGTCAAAATTAGAATAAAAACAGTCTGATTTGTTTTGGTAGGGATGAGAAAGGTCCTCATGGAGAAGATGGAAACGAAGAAGAGGAGGAGAGTGAAGATGAAGAAAGTAGTGAGGAGGAAGACAGTGAAGAAGAAGAAGATGAGGAGAAGTTGTTGGATGATCCAAACGTTAAAGAATGTGTTGCTGTTGGAAACTTTGAGGCACAGCAGGAAGGGGATCTCACATTTGAGGTAAATACTCCCTGTAAAGGGCTTTTACTGCAGATCAGTCTATATTAAGCAATAACTATAACTAAAGCCTATGGTTTTGGGATTCAGCCAGTTCCTTGTGGGATCTGGGGGGAAATGGTGGTTTCTTGGAGTCCAGTGTCCTTTTGCCTTGGCAGTGTCTGGGATCTCTGTTGTAGGAAAAAATCAAGGGTTTGTAGGGTTTTAATATAAATATTTGGTTGTCTTTTGTCTCTGTCTCTCCTTGCAATGCCAAAGAAAGGTGAAATCCTGCTTATCCACGACAAGAAGGTGGATGGCTGGTGGGTGGCTGAAAATTCCAAGGGGGAGAGAGGCCTCGTTCCCAGGACCTACCTTGCGGTTGGTGTGCTGCGACCTCTGTCCTATCTCACCTCTGGGCTTTTAATGATCATACAGCTGCAGAAAATTGGGCACAAGGCTTGTGTGGGGATGTGCAGGAGTGTGTTGTTTGGAAGTAACGCCAGTTATTTGGAAATAATGCCAGTTTTTGGGAAATAGTGCCAGTTTTTGGGAAATAATGCCGAGTTTTTATCCACGGGGATGGAGATGTCCATCAAAAGCAGCATTTTTTTGCCTTGTGAAGATGTGGCTGAGAAGTTTCTTGAATACAGAAGTCAATCTTTGTCACTAAAGGTCAGCTCTGATGACTGCAAGCTGCTGTGGATTAATTTGGGCTTTTTAATGATTTATCTGCAAAGTGAGTCCACGTAAATGCTGGACAGTTTTCTGCAGCTACAGTGATGCATCACAGACAGAATTTCTGCTCTTCTAAGCTATTAATGTGGGCTGTGGTTGGAGAGGGCACTTTTAAGGACAGAACTGGGAAGAAATCAAGCACTCTGCCCTTTTGAATCTGAACTGCAGGTTCCCAAGAAAGAGGAAGAAAGCCAGGAGGAGAGGGAGGAACACGTAGAAGTGGTGGATGAAACAGCAGATGGGACTGAAATTAAAAGGAGGTAAAAGGAGTGATGTGAAAGCAAATAAGTATAACATTATTCTTCCTCCCCCTTAAACCTGGCATTACATTTCTTACCTCACAGGGGTCTTTGGTTCTTTTCAGTACAAGAGCCACGTGCTTTTTTTTCTCTTGAGTGGGTTTGTTGGGGAGTTCTGAGGTGTTAGATATGGTCAGGAAGCTGCTGCTATTTGAAAACAGACCCATGTTTAGTGTTTAAATTTTCATCCACACAAGGCTATGTTCTAAAAACCCCCATTTTTCTTCCAGGACAGACTCTCACTGGAGTGCTGTACGAGCCATCACAGAGGTGGGTGCACCTCTTACACCTCTCACCTGCCATAATGTTGATTATTTTGTCTCATATTACAGACTGTTCTTATTAATTAGCATCTCTGTTTTATGGGGGTGGTGTTTGGCAGCAAGAAATGCCACAGAAATGCCTCAGATGAGGTGGCTCGTGCCCCAGATCTCTGGTTTAAATGGAGTTCTAAATTAGCTGTTGAATTATGGCAGGAACACTGATACAATTTTGGTTTCAATAGCATGACACAGTGGAGGTACTGACCACCATAGGAGCAGTTCCCACAGGATTCCGCCCGTCCACGCTTTTCCAGCTCCTAGAGAAAGGTGAGGATTTCTCCTGAGAGTTCCAGTGCAGGATTCTCAGGGGTCTGTGGTGAGTTCCTCACCCTGGTCACCAGCCTGTTGGAGTACAACCAGTATTGCTTCATTATAATTGGCTATATTTGACCCATCAAATACTGTATAAAAGGCTTTTTTTCTCCCCCCCTTCAATTAGGTTTTAATTTATCTGTGTGAAATCCTGACAAATTTCCTCACAATTTCAAAGATTTTCCTCTTTGGAAGATCCTGTTGACATTGGGGGAAATGATGATTTTTTTAAATGTTATTTTAATCTTCCCTTTTTCTTGGGGAAGATGATTACACATCTCATGTTTTGGTTATCTTTTTGTTAATTAAATGATTGTGCTCCTGGGATGAAACACTGCAGAACACTTAGAAATAGCAACCAGTGCTCATAGGAAACACCTCCATAGTTTTGTTTGGTCAAATATTCAGCTGGACCCGAGTTTTGGGTGTTGTTCATTTTTGTGGCAATAAAGGTCATTTAAAAAATGCAGGATTTTCAAACTTACCCTTGTTGTAGACGATGAGTTTCGAGCGAGTTCCTACTTGCAGCCCGAGCTGACTCCATCCCAGCTGGCTTTCAAAGACCTGGTGTGGAACTCTGAAAAAAACACTGTGAGTATCCCTGGTAAGGGAGCCTTGATGCCTTTGGGTTGGGGAAGTGATGGGATTCTCCAGGTGGGAATTGGTGGCAGGATTTCCCATTGGTGGGTGAAGGAGAGGTTGCCATGTCCACCCGGACTCCTTAGGCAGGAGATGTTACCACATCCTCCTCTCCACTAGGCAAAAAGTCAGTATAAATTGTCAAGTTGGGTATCTTTTAAGAGCCATTTAAGTCTGTGGATTCCTTCCCTGTCTGGGGTGAAGCAGTGGGTGACCGGTGTGAAGTTTTAAACCGTGAGCCCTGTGAAATCACAAATTGAATTTGTCTTCATTTTTGTACTGTTTTTGGAATATTTCTCCTGCTAGGACTTTGCTTGTCCCACTAAAACACCTGTAGCAATCTCCTCAGGGGAGAACTAAAG
>NW_020897753.1:6680815-6704294 GCF_003984885.1 Neopelma chrysocephalum | reverse complement strand
TGTCCCACTAAAACACCTGTAGCAATCTCCTCAGGGGAGAACTAAAGGCTCATGAAGGAGTTTTGCTGCTCACACTGCGCAGGGTTTGTGGTTGGGAGAATCGCACCTCACTCAGTCACGAAACACAAAACCACGGGCAGGGGGGCCCTGGAGGTTTAACCCTTCCTTGTGCTGTATTCCAGATCCATCCCAGAGCCACCAGAGTGTCCCAGGTGGTGAGTTTGTGCAGCTGCAAGATGATCCCTGTGCCAGGAGCCAGCGTGCAGGTGCTGAGCAGGCACGTCCGGCTCTGCCTGTTCGACGGCACGCGGGTGAGCGACGGCTCTTTCCGTGCCAGGGGTGACCTGAGGGGCTGTGGAGCTCCCAGGATCTTTGGGTTCTCTGGTAGCCAGCTCCTGCAGTTGTCTCACTCACACAACTCACGCTCAGATTGCTCTGGTTTGAGCCTATCCACCCAGAAAAAACAGTTCTGAATGGGTTTAATGAGCAAACAGGACAGACCGCACTGACAGGCACCAGGCGTGGCCAAACCTGCACACTTACCCCGTGTCCCACCCTTGTTACTCCACAGAGCACCTCCAGCCCTCCCTTTTTCTGCCTTGGTTTCTCCCCATTGCTGCTTCCATCCCACAGTAAGTCAGGGGCAGTCCCAAAGTGCCCTTGCCCTGCCCTCTCCTCCCCTGGAGCAGCGTGAGGTGCCCCGGGGAGCTGCTCCTGACTCACACAGTGACAGTCACACCCTGCCCCTGGGGCTGAGGGCTGGGCTGGGCTGCCCTGGGAGGGGCCAGGAGTTTCTCTGAGCCCACAATTTCGGTCCCCCCACCTGCCCTTGTGCCTCGTGGCTCTTTGGTGTCTGTGGGGATGAGTGGATTTGGGCTGATCTCTCTTCCAGGTCAGGGTCAGATTCCCCCCTGCCCTCAATCCTCTGCCCCTTTTTGTGTATGCACAGAGCAGCTTTTTATACCCACATCCAGCAGTTTTCTTCCAGTTGTCTTTGCTGTGTGCATTGTTAGATTAATCTGGGATGATCTGCACTTTCTTTCAGCAGCAGAGCTTTCCAGAAAAACCTGCCTTAGCTTTTTCCCCCCCCACTGTCATGTTTAGGTGCTGAGTAACATCCACACGGTGAGGGCCACGTGGCTGCCTAAAAATCCTCAGACATGGACCTTTTCTCCAAGGGTAGGTGACACAGCTACTGAATAACTAGTTATTCAAGCTTCTTGCTTGTCTCTAAAGAGTTCTTTGGTGGCACAGCTGTGCCCCATGGAAAGAAAAACAATAAGGTTTAGACTGAAACTGGTTCTCTTCTCATTTTTATCTGCAGTGGGATTGGGTCTGAGGTCTTGTGTGAGTGAGGGATGTGCCTGGTGGCCTTTAAAAATAAAGATTTGTTTCAAACAGTCACATTAACTTCTTTGTTTCCCCTCCCTCTCTCTCTCAGGTGATGGGCCTCTTACCCAGCTTGCTGGATGGTGACTGCTTTGTCAGGTCCAACTCCCTGTCATCAGACATTGGGATATTATTTGAGCTCGGCATCGCTTACACGTGCAATGTGAGTGTGGGAAGGTGCAGCATAAACCCCTCCAAGTGCAGGTTTATAGAGGGATTCTATGGGCAGACAATACCCCTAACTAGAGAATAAAAGCTTTCTGACTAATGGCCATGAGCAGACCTGTAGTGACACTGAAATAACTTGTTCCAAACACCAGTTCTCTCTTCGCTCCTGCAGGTTTTCCCTCTCTGTGATTTGTTTCAGGCTGATGTACAGTTTGGAAACTAAAATTTTAACTGTTCCAACAGCATGAACGAACAGTGGTTTCTAACTCCAGTTTGCCCAGATACAGCCTGCCCATCTGGGATGTGCTGCTAAGAAGTACAACAGGTTCTAGCACAAGAGATGGCAAAGGCCAGAAAAACTGCCCTGAGGGAAGGCAGGTTGTGATTTTCAACACACAGGGGTGAAAGAGGAAAAGGGGGGGTCACCACAACGATTTTGATGGGGTGATTATAATTAACTGCTGAAAGCACTGATGCTTCTCTTCTTTTCTAGTCAACAGGTGTAAGGGGAGAGCTGAGCTGTGGCTGGGCATTCCTGAAGCTTTTCACTTCCAATGGGATTCCTGTCCCTTCCAAGTGAGTTTGACACGTTTTCCTGCTCTGTCTGTACTCACATCCCTGTGTCCATACACCTGTTTTACACTGTGAGTAAAATTCACCTCCCATTCTTACACACTGCTGGGGCAGGGCTCATCCACACCAGTCCTCTGGGGTTCTGCCTCTTCTTTGTGGGTGCACTTTGCTGCTTATCCCTTTCCCAGGTAAAAATTAGGAGACTGGTTTCCAAGACCTGCAATCAGATGAGAGTTGGAGAGTGTGAACAAACTTGTATTTTTCAGCTGATTTATGATTAGTTTCTGGGCCCACTGATCTAAAAGAATAATAAAGTGTACAACTTCCTATTTTGTTAAGTGTAGAAAAGCTTTCTGTCCATTTACAAATAGCTTAGGCTTGCAAGACTTGTTTTTTTAGCAAATATTGGTAGGTAGATATATATATATTCTGAATTTATCTGAATTACAGGGCAAAAAAAAATACCCACTGTTCTCTAAGTCTCTAAATCTCTTCTAAATCCCATTTCTGATTTTGTTTTACTATGTCATTAAGTTAAATGTGGTATCTACACATTAAATTTCATGCCTGCTTCGAGAGAACTGAGATTACGTTATTCTTTAAGGAATTTCACATATGGAAGGTCTAAAACATTGCAGTGATGACTCCTCAAGAAACATTTCAGTGAAACAATTGCTAAATTTCATACAAGAAAAACATTGGAGCTGTGGAAAAGAATCAATGCTGCTGGTTGCTTTAAAAATAATTAACTTCCCAATACAAGAAGTTCCCCAGATAATTCACTTCCCAGTATAACACAGGTTTCAAATTTATCACCTGGGGTTTGGCTGCTGAGTTGGGTGCAGTCACTGCATCCAAAACACTGGTTATGACGTGGAGGGATGTGTCAGGTTTTGAGAGAGCGGGTTTTTCCTTTCTCAGAAAGTGGTTGTGCTGTTCTCACATGCCCTTAAATGTTTTCATTTTGACTGTGCTGCTCTTTTCTGACAGGATGCACGAGCTGCTGCTGAGTGGTGGAACTCCCTACGAGAGAGGTGTCGAGGTGGACCCTTCAATATCAAGAAGAGGTGTGTGGTTTCTCCTAAATGTGATTTAAATAAAACGCCGTGGCAGATGCTGTGCCTCTTCTACAACAGCCTGCTTTGGGCTGGTGTGTTCTCATTTTGCATATAATTTCATGATTCCTTTACCTGCACTTCCCTTGGCTGTGGAGTGCTGGGTGGCAAAGAGTTCCCATGAGGTTTTTTGGGATGTAATTCCGGCCGTTCTTCCCACCTGGCTGATTCCATCCCGGGGGGGTTTGTTCCTGCAGCAGGTGCTGGGGTTTTCCATCAGTTCATGGCACTCAGGAAACAGCCTGTGCTGCTGGTGAAGCTGAGGGCACCGAGTGTGCAGGCCAGAGAGGTCCTGAAGTAAGTACAAAAGACATCCTGAAGTAAGTACAAAATGAGAAAGAATTCCAGGTAGCCTGGGATGGTCCCAGAGATCAGTGTTCCCCTCCCATGGAAAACCCTATGGAAAAACCCGAGGGTTGTGTCATCTGCATGTTGCACTCCATGTCTGTTTGATGTTGGGGTTATTTTGTTGGAAATAAGGTCTTTAAGTTTGGATAAGATGGAAAACTGCAACAGCAGGAGTTGGGCCCTTGGAGCTGTATCAGGGAAGCGGTGATGGATTCATGGAGGTGCCATGAATAAACAACCTCCATGGAGCTGTCCTTTCCCTCAGGTTTTGGTGGATGATGCTCTGCAGGAGCAGTTTTCAGTAAAGTCTCAGCTGCTGTTCTTTATTTGCCCAACAGTTTTCTGCCAGAAACGTTAATTGGGAGCACGAGCCACGTCCCTCTCTTGGCGTTTTATCGGCAAATCCTCGGAGACGCCCTCCTGAGGGACAGGACGAGCGTGCAAAGCACAGGTGAGAACCAAAGGAAGCTCAGGTTCTTCCAGAGAATCACCCTCTCTGTTCATCTCTCTTGAGGTGTTTTTGTCACTGAGGTAAATCACCCTCTTTATTTTTATTTTTTAATTACTATTTACTCACTGACTAACGCAGGGAGAGACAGAAGTGGAAGAGTTCTGGTTTTAGCACTCAGGGGCTTGCCCTGATTTTGCAACTCTGTACCTTATTCAACAAAATTAATAATAGTTTGTAGCCTTCCCCATTTTAAAATCCATTTGAAATATGGAAAATTTACATTTCTTAACTGTACTACAGTTGGTAGTACATATATTGGTACTGAAAGTGATTTTCTTGTGTTTTCTCTTCTCCAGACTGAATTATGAATCATCTGTTCCTATGCAAATAAATTTCCTTGTGCAGTTGCTGACATTTTTAACTCAGAATCTTTATCATACTTAAGCACCTGAATCACAGGTTCATCTGTCAGAGGTGCTTAACTCCCTTCCTGATTTTCTTCAGCTTTAATATACATCCTGCCCATACTGATTTCAGTAGGTGAAAGCCAGACCCTTTAATTAATTAATGCTTTAATTAATAAACTCACAGAGAGAAACTGAAGTGCTTAGTTTTAAAGACCAGGTGAGAACTGCCACACTCACCTGATTTGATCTTCATAACTTGGCACAGCAGGTCAGGCTCTCCTGGGATTAAATTGCACCCCTTTGGATCCAGAACTCATTTGAGATGATTGAGAGGTGTTTCAGAAGTTCTTCTGGCAGTGTGGCACTAAGGAAGATTTCTGTTATTACAAAATCACCCATCACTTCAGAAACAGGCAGTTTAAAATGCCTGTTCTGTCTCACAGGAGGCATCAGTTCTGGCCTGCAGCCTTTAAATGTTTTGGTTTAGTAAAAGCTGCGTGTTTACTAAACTTTCCATCAGCTTTCAAGAGGAAGAAACAACAGTGTATATTAAACATTTGAACTCACAAGAGAAAGGAAAGACTTCAACCAAAATTCTGCCCTCTGTCACTTGTAATCTTACCCACAACCTCATTAATGAAAATAAGGACAGGAGCAGAGCACTTTCTCATGGGGGCCAGCCCAAAAAGCACCAGGACCCCTGTGCAGCGGGATTTACCCCATTTGGTAAATTCTCTGTGCCACTTGCTACCTGGTTCTCTTAAAATGCCACACAAGACACACCAGGTTGAGGTAGAACCCAAGTGTGTTTATCCATAACATCCCAACCAAGCAGCACAGCTGCAGCTGTGTGTAACAAAAGGCAGGTGCAGGAATGAGGGAAAACCCCTCAGGCAGGTCAATGAGGAATATTTAAAAGGAATATATGCTTTGCTGGTGCTCCCAGTAAACCAGGAGCTGGTTTTTGTGTGTCTGCTCTCCTGGTATAAATGTCTCCCAGCCACTGAGAGCTGGCTACAGTCAGAGAACTCAGTTGTTAGGGAGCTCTCCTGCCTTCCCTGCCCTCAGGATTGGAATAATCCGAGAGGAGGGGATGTGCTGAGTACCTGGATGTGCTCTGTACTTAGCCTTGTGAATGTGTTTGTTTTCTGTTTCAGACTTAATCTGTAATCCTGTTTTAGCAACTTTCCCTCAGCTCGTGGATCAGCCAGACCTGATGGATGCGCTTCGGGTACGTTGCCCTGTCGGGATTTCCAGACAAAACTGGAGGGTGTTCTTGTCCTGTGAAAAGATAAAGTTCTCCACAGCCTTGGTCTGATTTTACATTTCATTTTTAGAGTGCTTGGGCAGACAGAGAAAGAACGTTGAAGAGGACTGAGAAGGTAACAAACTATGGGGTTTTCTTTCCATATATTCAGTGGAGTCTGAACTAGCTGCTCCCTGTCAGTGTTATTGCTGCTCAGCTTTTCCTCTCACTTACTTAAAAAATAGAGACGTGTTAAACAGAGTTCTTAACACTTCTTACTCTGATTTATAACAGTAAACCAGGAGGAGGAGGATAATTAAATTAACTTGTAACTTTTCGTCTCGGTGTTGTTGGTGGGGAACCTGTTACTTCCATGGATACAAAAGAGGCTGTGTATGCCCACAAAATCATCTGCCCTCCTCCAGCCTCTGAGCTCTTCTTTGCCTGGGAAAAGACCTCCAGATTCCTCCCATCTCCCCACCCCAGACAGTTCTAATCCCACGTTTTGGTGAGGAGGCAGCTGGAGAACTGACCCGGCTGTCACCCGGCTCACCCTTCCCTACCTCCTGTCCTCTGCCCAGAGAGCAGCTGCAGGGAACTCCATGGGAAAACCACTGGCTCTCTCCATCCAGGACTTCCTGGGAGCAGCAGTGGGATGTTTCATTCCCCGTGCCCAAGGATTGCCCCCTGTTTACACAAACCCTTGAGTCAGAGTGGCTTTTTCAGGGCCATTCATCCAAAAGGAGAGGTGAGCTGCTCACGGAATCGGTGACTCCCCGGGATCCCACAACCAGCCAGTTTTACCTGACTGGCATGTGCCCCTCCCAGGGCAGGACTGCTGCCTGCAGGGTGCTCACCCCTCATGGCTCTGTGACTCTTGAGCTGCCACATCTCCTGCTGAGCCGTGAAGTGCTCGATGCCGGGCACGGCCCTCGCGGCTCTGGAACGCTCCGTGTGCTCCAGGAGTTTTCCCTGGGATCCTTCCCGTGTGTTTGATAATTCACCAGGCTGATCCTTAAGCCTCTGGGTTTTCCAGCCTGGCCTCCACAGGGGAACACATAATTCTCACCCCGGAGCACCCAGGGGCAGCCTCACCTCCTGCTCCGAGGAGCGCGGGATCAGAGCTCCCGGTTCTCCTTCTCTCCGCCTCGGGAATATGAGCAGAGTTTGGGTTTCCAGGGCAGGGAGGATGTGGCACTAGTTTTAGGAAGGGATATAAATACCCCACAAGCAAATCTCGGTGCCCGTGGTTTGTGGGAGCACTGGCAGGGCTTTGGAGAGCAGATCTGTTGATCTATGGTTTGTATTCTTTAGGCTTATCCAAGATAATGGATATTTGTTTAGGAAGGTCAAATCTCTTCCCGTTGTTATCCTGGTACTGGGGGTTACTTTTTTTTTTGGTTGGGTCTTCTCCCTGTGCACGATAATTTGGAGAAGTGCTTGGCAGCACCACGAGTTTGCACTAAAGTATTTTCTTCTCTGCAGAGAGATCAAGAATTCCTGAAGTCTGTGTTTGTCCTGGTGTACCACGACTCCGTCTTCCCTCTCCTCCAGTCCACGTTCCTCCCCAGCTACAAGTGGGCTGAGGAGGAGGCAGAAATGTCCCGCTGGAAGGCGATCCATGACTTCTTGAGGAAGAGCCGGGAGAACGACGGCGCTCTGCAGTACCTGCTGTCCTCAGAAACCACCCACAAAGCCTTTGACATCTCAGAGCTGGCTTATGATTTCTTAGGAGAAGGGAGGAAAAATCCTGGAGAATTAATGGATTAAAGAACAATTCAGCCTCTCTGAGGACAGGGTAACAACACAAATAAATTCTTACCAAAGGGACCGTACTATTGAATTGTAATGAGTGTTTTAACACATTTACATTTTAGGAGAGGAGAGAGTGGAATTATTTTATCAGTGTAACTTCAATTTTTGACAAACGTTGGACAAGGCTCTGCTTGTCTGTCACAACCTGTTGTAGCCACTTCAAGTGCTGTATTTTGCTGAAGCTGAGGCTCCACTTCTCAGCACTTTCCTCCTCTCCTGCAGCTTCTTCCAATTAATGTCCAGTGTTGTTTTAATCAGGGTGAACAAAAGGCTCTTTGTCCCTGTCCCCCAGCAGGACGGGAGCAGGGAAGGGGAACAGCAGAGATCCTTAAGAATGCTGCTGAGCAAGGGCAGCCAGGTGAGGGGAAAATATCTTCTCTTGCCCAACCCGTGGACAGCAGGTTCCTCCATTTTTAGACTGTTTGCCTGCCTTTCTGCCCTACTCAGGAGAAGGCTGAGCCATTCACAGGAATGTGCCTGACCTAACACACCTAACAGCTGGTGGGAATTCAGGGCACTGGCTCCCCTGGGATGGCTCCCTCCGTGGTGACCCCTGTGCCGGCTGCTTTTCTCTGAGCACCACAGGCTCCGTGTGCTGCCCCTTCCCAGGGGGAAGTTACTAATCCGGTTTCCCTTTAGTGCTGGAGCATCTGGATGCTTCCTGCAGCGTGATGGGGACATTGCCACTGTGCCTGATGGGGCACTGAGTCATGGACTCAAGCCCAGGCCAGGCAGTTTTGCCAGGTGGGAAATGATTTAAAACAAGATCTTCCGAGCACAGCGCCCGGAGCCCCAGAGCAGCTCCCACGGGAGCACCTGTGCCCTGGAGCCTCCAGGAATGCCACAGAGCACTTCCCCCGGCCTAGGAAGGGCTCAGACAGGAAACATGGATTTGATCTTTGGTCTGTGTCACACAAGGCTTGGCAGTTCCTGGGGCATCACCTGGCTCTCCTAACACAGATGGGATATCTTACTGGGACAGTGTCCTCCTGCTGCAGCACATTGCCCCAGTCAGTGAGGTCATTCTGTCCCCTCTGGGTCACCTTCAGCCTTTCATCCCATCAGCCATCAGGGAGTTCTGGGGCGAGGCAGAGTCTGCTGGATGAAGCAGTGAGCGCCTCCCGAATCCAAAGTGCATCCGTCGGGATGCAGAAATCCCAGCAACTCTCTCTCAAACCTTTCAGGGCACTTGGGAGCGCAGGGGCAAACCCTCCCGGCTTGTTCCAGAGCGCTGCCTGTCAAAATCATCTGCCAGCCGCTTTTGGAAGGCTGGATGTGCCTGCAGGGCGTGGAGGGGTCTGACGTGAACACGGAGCAGAAACCTGAACAGAAAGGGGAGGAGGCAACAACACTGGAAGGGAAAATATTTCAGGCTTGGAAGCGTGCCAAGGACAGCGACTGTTTGCAGGAAACATTTCTGCCCCCCGGTACGTAGGAAGTTTTCTCCTCTCCCCTCTGGGCAACGACCTTGAACTGACGGCGTGGCAGGGCCGGGGTCCCGCTGCCCTCCCAGCCCTGGCAGAGGGGTGTGTGGAGCCGGGCGGGTGCCGAGGGCTCCCGGGAGGGCTCCCGGGCCGGCGCGGTGCCAGCCTGGGCTGGTTCCTGTGATTACGTCCCGCGGGTGTGTCCCTTAAAACCCGGTGCAGGCGAGTGTGAGCCGAGTGATCCCGGTGTCAGCTGAGGAGACATGGCCTCGGTGGGTCCCTCCACGGCCTCCACGCAGCCCGTCCTGCCCTCCGGACCCGCCGTCTTCAAAACCATCCCCTACGCCTTCATCCTGCCCGAGATCGTGAGTATCCCGAGCTCCGCTGCGTTACGGCACCCGGCTCGTGGCTAAAATCCCGGGAGCAGCCCCCAAATGATCCCGGAGACAGCGGTCGTGGGAAGTAACACCTTGTCTTTGAGCCTGGGCTGGATGCACAAAGGTGCATCTTTGTGCTGGGGTTTTTTGGAACGGCTTGAGGACGAGGTACACTCCAGCTCCATCCCAGGGTCACCGGCTGCCGTAGGGCTGGGAGAGGCTGAAGAGCTGCTGGCTCCTCAGGGCACAAGCAGCTCTTGTTAGCACCTAGAAACTGCTTGAAAACCAAGGGAATTTCGCTCTCTGTATCAAGTCTGTCTGTGTCTATCCCGTATCGAGTCTTCCCAGGGGTTGAAGGCAATTGGGCGTCTTCTGATGTGTGACATTCCACGATTCTTTCAAGTGCTCGTGGGTCCAGAGGGCACCCAGTGTGACTGGCTGCAATAATATAGCTGGTGTACTTTGACACTGGGCTGGAGACTCACACCCTGCTGCTCCACAGGCACAATCCCTGCTGTGCCAGTGGGCTCAGCTCCCCTGGGCAGCAATTCCAGGCTTCACCCACCGGAGCTGGGATGGCACAGGGCAGCACGGGCTCATCCCCACAAACCCCTGGTGCTGTTTGTGCACAGTAAACCTTTTGGGTGGGTCCAGAGCGAGCTACTGGCTCGGGGGTGGTGCTGGGAGCTGTGAGGAGGCCTCCTCGGGCTGGATTTCAAGCCCTGGGAATTAACGAGCGGGGCAGGGCCAGGTGAAGCTGTGGCCGTTCACCTTTCCCAGATAAAAGCCCAATTTTCTGCTCAAGCACCGAATGCCTCAGGGTGAGACACTTCCTTGTGTGGAAGGCAGCAGCAAACCTCTCCCTGTGGTAGGAACACTCACTTCCCATGAGTGTTCAAGGAAACTGTGGTGCCGGGATGCTCTGGGAAGGATGCAGGGCTTCCGCTGGCTGCTGGGGCCAGCCCAGGAGGGACTTGGAGGGAAGGAATTTTCCCTCCTCCCGTGCTCACCCGAGGCGCCTGTTTGTCCCCGGCAGCTCTGCGGGACCTGGGTGTGGATCCTCGTCGCCGCTACCTCCGTGTCCCTCCCGCTGCTGCAGGGATGGGTGATGTACGTGTCCCTCACCTCCTGCCTCATCTCCCTGCTGCTCCTCCTCAGCTACCTCCTGGGCTTCCACAGGAACAGCGAGAACTGGAAAGTGCTGGTAAGGAGGGGCCGGGACGCCGGCGGCTGTGGGCAGGGAGGGTTCACCCCGGCCCTAGAGGGAGCACTCACCCGAGCCTTGCTTTGCAGGACAGTTTGTACCACGGTGCCACGGCCATCCTCTACATGAGCGCCGCTGTCCTGCAGGCCAACGCCACCATCAACTCTGAGTCCGGCCCCAACTCGCCGCTCTACTACCATCTCAACAGTGCTGCCTCGGTGAGAGGGCCCAGGGCACCCTGGGCAGGCTGGAGAACCACAATTTCCCCCAGGAGAGGCAGCAGCAAACATTAAAGCCGTGGCAGAGCCACCCCGAGCCCGGCAGCGTCTCACCGGGCGGAGCTTCAGCTCCTCACCTCGGCTGTGCTGCGCAGCCAGCACGAGCTTCCACGGTCCACCTTGCAGGGCTGGCTCCTGGGAAAAGTTGGGAACTTTGCCTCTTCTTTGAGGCTTGGGGAGAGCTCTAGGTTGGGAGGCTTCCCCATCCTGAGGGCGCTGGGAGGAGGTGGGGTCGGACTCTCCCGGCTCACCCCAGCTTGTGCTCTTCTTCCTCCCGTGCAGTTCTTCGCCTTCCTCACGGCCTTCCTGTACATCCTCCATGCCTTCAGCATCTACTACCAGTGATCCCAGTGCTCCCAGCAGCTTCTCCTCCGCAGGATGAGGGCTTTCCCAGCGAGGGACCCCGCGGTGCTCCCCAAGATGTCCCCGAGATGTCCCTGCCCGGCCATGGGGACGGAGGGTCCTTTGTCACTTCACCAGAGGAGGGATTTTTGTTGGCACACAGTGGTGCCCGTGGGGACATTCCCTGCCTTGCCCCGGGCTGAGCAAGGGGAGGGACTCCAAGCCTCCAGCTCCGACATTCCGCCAAATATTGATGACCAAGGGAAGGGGAAAAAAAAGAGAACTACTGTTCCTTCAGCAAACAATTTCCTTTCTTATGTTATTTGCCTTTCTCTGGTTCAGCTACATTCCTCCCCAACACACAAATTGGCAATAATGATGCAATACTGTGTTCCCTGACTGTCAGATTGTGCCATTTGGTAAATGCTGTATTTGGAATAAAGTGTCGACTGACAGATTTTGACCACTCTGTAAGCTGTGTTCATTGAACAAGCTCATTTTACCCCCTCAGAGTTAGAAAAAAAAAAAAAAACAAACAGAAAATGTTCACTTAGAAAGCTACAACAGGCTTCTTAAACAATAGAAGTGGTAGCAAAGTTATAGACGTAGTATAAAACTACAGCTCGAAAAGAATTCTTACAGCAAGGTATTTACAGTCGCATCCCCTAATTCCCGTTACAAAACCTGCAGAGTTCAGGCACTGGTGCTACTGGTGTCACTCCTCCCTGCATCCTCAGCTGCCTGCTCTCCCTGCCCCGGGGGATCCTCCAGGTCTGGGATAGCGTTGAGCCGCAGCACGTCCAGGTAGAGCAGGTATTCCTGGAGGCAAACCGGCAGCGGCAATTCCCGGATGGCGCGTTCCGAGCGCAGCCGCTCGCTCCTCAGCAGGGACCGGATCTCCAGCCGGCACAGGTGAGACAGGGGCGGAATGAAGGCTGGAAAATTGAACCCCGAGTCAATCAGGGACACCATTTCCTGGATCCCCCCCCGGGCTCTGGCAGGTCACAAGCAGAGCTCTCCAGAGTGAAGGGATTTGCCAGTCCTTGAACCCTTCCTGTTCCCTTCCCTTTGCCCCCACTGGTCCCCCCCAGCTCCCTTTTCCTCTGTAGTTACTGGATGCTCTTACAACACAAATATATTTACCAATAGCAAAGGAAAAGAAGAGGAAACCTCATCTCAATTTCCCCAAATAAACTGTTTTTTTTTTAGCTCCAAAAACATCCTTGTGGCCTCAAACATTCCAAAGGAAGGATTATTAAATAATATTATCACCTACACATTTCAGAAATCATTACAGATCTTTTAAAGAAGAATTTGCTTTGAAAGAAGTCACTAACAGACACCTGAGCACAATTTTTCGGTCACACCTGTGTGTTAAAGCTGCTTTTCTGAACAATTCCTGGACAACCAACTGAATATTTTAGCTGACCACATTTTTGAGTAGATTTGATTTTTTGTACGGTTTGTATTTTAATTACTGCCCAAAGCTTTGGACAGAACAGGACAGACACTCCACTGGAAATACAAATCAAATTAAAAAAATGAAACGTAACCAAGTCATATCTTTTTTTCTCCTGCCTCTTCTGCTTACCAAAGTGGCTCTTGGGAGTCCAGGTGAACTTCTCCTTGTATTGGGAAAGGTGTTCCTCCACACCTCGAGGAAGTCTGCTCCAGTTCAGGAACTCCAGGACAAAGTTAAGGACGTTTTCGCTCGCGGAGAAAATCCTGCCGTGACAAAAACTCCCCTCAAATACCATTTTACACAACAGCATAAATAGAATAATGAGAACAACATAGAGACAGCTTTTCTGACAAATCCTTAACAACCTTCATCCTAAGCCACTACAGAGAAATCCCAAGTAATTCTACAGCACAAGTCTTTACTAATGGAATTTTATTTCCCTCCGTTTCTTTCCAAAAGTAAGTTATTTTTCTAGATGACAGTGTGATAGGTGTTATATTAAAAAGTGGGTGTTTAAACAGAGGAAGTAATTGCTATAAAAAGTATTTGTGGGTTAGGAAATAAAATATCAAAAAGCACCATGTGTGATATGCAAGGACAGTGAGATTTGTTCAGTCACTGAGTTGCAACCCTGGAGGGTGTTTACTGCAGCCAGCAGAAAATACAAATATTTCAGAACTTTAAACAGAAGTTGAATTCTGTAGTGCCCAATTAAATATAAAACATCACCAAGGCGTTATTTGTATGTGGAAAAATTTAAATTAAAAAAAAAACAACAAAGCCCAGACTGGAACTTTTGCCACATTGTTTTGTTTAACAATCTTGAACTGCATCCGTTTCCTCTCCTCCCAGCCCTGGCCCGGCTTCACTTCCCATTTGCTTCCCATCCCTCCTGACCTATTTCTCCCATTGGAAATTCTTCTCACCGTTGCTGTATCACAGTATTTACACACACCTGCAAAATCTGAGCTACATTTGGGGGCTATTAAGAGATGTTCTGTATAGAAGTTGGGCAGTGATGCCTTTCTCTGGGGCAGTGACAAAGCAACCTCCAGTCTGGCTTTCTTCCTACACCGAATTTTTTGTCCTGGCTCCAGATGTGGCGTGTGAATGATTGATTTCAGACTTTCCACAGCCCCTCCCATTCCTGAGCGTGGCAACCGATTATCAAGGACCATCCTGGGAAAGCCCAGCTTAGAAACCAGCTTTGCCCGTGGCATTTAGTACTCGGTGTGGGGGGAGAGGGGCTCTGCTCACCAGAGGGCACACATGAAATTCAGGGGGTCGAAGCCAGCCAGGAGCAGGGAGGGCAGCCACTGCTTGTATTCCTTGTGCACCGCGGTGCTGTAGTGGATGAAATCCGGTAATTCCTCCCCGGAGGGCAGGGAACAGCCCAGCCTCAGGAAGCGCCGAAACAAAGCGAACTTCTTATGGCACAGGCAGTGGCCCAAGTTGACGGCCCGGAGGGTGATCCCGTACTTCAGGAGGACGTCGATGAAGTGAAAATACCTGGGAATAGGGAGGAGGAACAGGGGCATCCCGTTAGTTTTCCCCTCAGAAAGCCTCTCCCGCTTTTTGCATCCAGGGAGCTCTGGTTTTAAAAATAAAACCATTTCACTAAAATCCTTCTGTCGGTATCCGTCACAACAAGGTGATGACGTGATAATGGTGTGATAACGACTGAGATTATGACTGATAATTAGCGTGCTGCTTTTTAGCTTAGTTAATGATTAGAGGGCACATTTCTTCAGGGAAGTGGTGATAGTTACCTGCCTCATTTACAGGACGTTTAAGTAATTACCTGCTCTGCATCCCTTCCTAAATTATTTATTATTAAGCAACACCAGGACAGAAGGGAAAAAAAAATATCCAAGGATTTTTAAAGACAACTTCCTAGGAGCATGCCATGGACTAAATTCCCCACTAATGAACCTCATGATTTTAAAGGCAGCACCTAAGCCATCAATTTTGATCCACATAAATGAAACGCTCTGTCAGAATCTGGGTTTAAAGAAGATTTTAAAGCCTTTATTGAAGATGTTTTCCCTGATGCAGCACACGAGCCACACAGCAGGACTTGGCATTAAGATTCCCAAGGAGGAGTGTCTGCAAAGGGGGAACTAAACTGAATTCTGGAAGAAATATTAAATGACAGGCAACAACTGAGGGAGGAAGGAGGGAAAGCGCACGTGTAAAGTCAGTTAAATAAAAGGTGATTAAGTATGAATAGTTTCAAAACAGAAGAGGTTTCCTTACTCTTTTTGGAAGATCATGCACATGGGGGATCTGCAGTCGAAGTCAAGGCACTCCTGAGCATCTGGGCTGAAGCCCTGTTTGAGCAGCATCTCCAGACACGCCCCGTCCCCTCCGTATATGGCGGAATACACAGGGCTCAGTTTGCCCTTGCCCCTGTCACAGATCCGGTCAGTAACTGGGATCAGCAGCTCCAGGATCCTGCAAAGATTTCAAACCACTGGTTTCTGATCTTGTGCCGTGATTCATTTTAAATACACAGCCATTTTTCACACGGTTTGGAAGAAAACCCTGATTTTTCACTCCCGAGCTTGCATGGAACAACCTTTGTAACTCCATACACAGGTCCTTGGCAAACACTGTGCTTTGGCATGGATTTAGGCTGGAAATAAATGTTTTAATCCAAAGCAGGGACAGCTATTTCCTATTATCCCCCAATCCTTTTTAGAGCTGCACATTAAATCCAGACTTCTCTGAAGTCTGGAAGCAAGCTGGAAATGTGAGTTGCAAATAAAATTGATATTTAGTGGAGCAGAAAAATCCTTCTGTTCACAGCTCACAGCTCCAGGCTACATCACATTAGTGACAAACACCAGTTCCTTTGCTACTGGAACTTACTGGTGCTGCTTAGGGGTGACCAGTTATGTGTCATCATTAATATATGTGCAATTCATGGAGTTCCTGAGAGCTCCTTCTCCCCAGTGTCCTGCTATTCCAGAAACTTCCTTCCACTCTTGGCTTCCTGCAGTGGAACTGACTTGTATCACTCAAACTGGCCAAAGCCACAAATGCATTTCTGGAAGGGTTAAAGGGACTGTTTTGTGGCTTTGATTTTTCTGCCTGGTTCAGCTAATTCAATATTTGCACATAATTACTTCTGCTACTTACTAGTTAGGGATATAATTCTAATTAGCAGCTGTTTAAGCCATGTATAAAGTCATGTCATTTATATTTTATAATATGGCCATGAAGTGAATTGGTATCTGGTTCAGCACTGTGGAAAACCCTCTAACCTCATTAGAATGTGGATCAAACCCAGGTTAGATGCTGAATTAAAAATCATAGAACCAAAGAATGGTTGAGGTTGGAAGGGACCTTAAAGATGATCCAGTTCCACCTCCTGCCATGGGCAAGGACACTTTCCACTAGCCCAGGTTGCTCCAAGCCCCCTCCAACCTGCCCTTGGACACTCCCAGGGATGGGGCAGCCACAGCTTCTCTGGGCAACCTGTGCCAGGGCCTCCCCACCCTCACAGGGAAGGATTTTTTCCCAATATCCCATCTAAACCTACTCTCTGTCAGTCTGAAAGAGACCACTAACAGACATTTAAAATGTGAAAAGAATTAAGACTTCTAAACCACAAATCAGCTTGAACAGTCATTTTTCTTCCTTTTAGGCCCCAAACTTCCTCTTTGAGGATTATATTTGTGTCACCAGAATCTTCTGGATGTCTTTCCCACCACCTACTTTGCGTGGCCCATTTCGGCCGCGGCGTGAATCGGTAACTGCCACTGGTCCTCGTTGCAGTAGAGGTTTGGGTCTGCCCCTGCTGCCAAGAGCAGCTCCACACATTCCAAGTGTCCCTCCTGGGCAGCAATCAGCAGGGGGGTGGCTCTGTCCTTGGCCTGGCAGTTGAGGTCTGCACCTGACACAAAACAAAACCAAATTCACAGTCACCGGTGATTCTTTTTCCCCGGAGTGACTCCAAACTCAACAAGTTTTCCATGGCAATAAGGAAAGAAAAAACCCAACCTAAAATTTCAGATTACATGCAAGAGCAGAACTAAAACTGTGTTTAGTGACAGGTGATGAAGGTTTAAAAAGGGAAATGAAGGCTCATTATTACCACGGGACACCAGCAGCCGCAAGCTCTCCAGCTGGCCATACTGAGCAGCCACAAACAGGGGGGTAATTCCAAAGTCATCCCTGCAGTTCTTGCTTGCCCCTTTCTCCAGCAGGATTTCCATTATCTCAGTGGAACCCTGAAACAAGTATTTTTGCTGTCAACCAACGGAAAAGCAAGGAAATTACACAATCTGTTTTCCCCCACATATTCCAAACTGAAATAAGACACAATATATCAATATTCTAAAGATGGATTGAATAATTAATGGTCAAATAAATTAGACAGGTTTCAATTAATTTATCACATTTGCTCATTTATGTGATAAATACAAATGGTAATTAAATGAGTTTATTAGCACCATTAAGCCAACATATTTGTAAGTACAACCTTATGACTGCTTAGGTTGGTTAGGAAAATGTATCCAATAAAAATGCAATTAAACAAATAAATTATCACTCAGAATACACCAGTTACATGGAAATTATAGGAAGTGCTTAAAGGTTACCTGAAAAGAAGCTTGGTGCAAAGAATTCCATCCAGACCAACAATGAGGACCTTCAATATTTGCTCCGTGTTGGAGCAGAAACTTTATGACCTCTGTGTGTTTATTTTCAACAGCTTCAATAGAACAGTAATTAAAAAAAAAAGAAAGGAAAAATAATTATTATTAAAGAACTTTCAAAAGAAAGAATTTAAATATTTGGATTTAAGAACTCACTGAAAAACTCAAAAGGTCTCACTGCCAACTTCCTGACACAATAATCAGAATTCTTTTCAATTTGCCTTATATGTTTTTACTGTCTTTTGTGTTTGCACCCCAAAACCGTGTTGGAAAATGGGAACTAGCCACAAAGTTTTCAGTTAAACTTGTTGAAATTCCACCTCCACTGTGTTAAGACGGATAACAAAAGCAAGTTTCTCTCCTCCCTCTTTCCCATGGAACATGGAGACAGTTCCACAGAAGACAATGAACTGCAGGGATGCCCAAATTCCCTCTATCTTGGAATAGACTTGGAAACAAAGGTAACACAGGACCTGTGATGTTTGCCTGGGTATGGAGGTAAAACAATAAACACATTTAATCAGATGAGTTAGACCCTGAGGATTCACCGTTTAAAGCATTTAATTATGTCAAACATAAATCAGAGAAGAAATGCTAAAATGATGGACCTTGATTACTAAACTAGGAATGTCAAAAATTAGTCTTTTCATGTAAGAAGTAGGGAGGAATTAAAATAAAACCAAAAATACTTGGAACAGCCTCATCCATAGGGAATCCTGTACCTGTGCTAGGAACAAAGAAAAGGTGACGCAGCAAACCAATTTGGTTTGACAGTTTTGTTTTAAAACACTGCCTGAAACAGATTTATCCATAAATATAAAGGGGGATTTCCAGAGCCACTCCACCTCTGAGTCTAAAGCCTGGTATTTAGGCTACAAAAATATATGGGACACGGAACAGAAACTGGATTTAAATTCGGTTGTTTTGGGGATTTCAGGAAAGCTGACCTAGGAAGAGCGGGGTGGTGGCATCAGTGGTGACATCGTTGAGGTCGGCCCCGGCTTCCAGGAGGACACGGAGACATTCCAAGGCCCCGTGACGCGCCGAGAGGTGCAGAGCACACAGCCCTTCAAACGTCCTCGAGTGGATGTAGTCGTCAGATGGGGCTGCAGGGAGGGATGAGGAGGGGGGAAAACGGGATATTCAGCAGTGAAGTACAAAATACGGTTATTTCGAGAGAACAAGGGAGTTATTTGAGACGTGTGGCCCAGAAATGCGCCTCTTTCAAATGTCACTGGTGAACCACAACCTGCCAATTTCTCCTGACCACAGCTGCGAAACCACGCAGAAACTCCCCAAACAAGCAAGAACACGATAAATCCACATCATTTCTATTTTCTACGACAGGGTAATTGAGCAGAAAACCACACTATTTACTATGTTCTCTTTACCTGCACGAATGAGCAGCCTCAGGCACTCACTGGAATTGTGTGCTGCCGCTTCGTGGATGGGCACCCACCTCCTGTTATCCGGGACATCGATGCTGTATCCCTGAGCAATTAATTTCCTCAGGATTTCAACGTTCCCTTCCCTGGCTGCCAGGCCCACGGCCGAGCACCGGTCGGAATAGGCCTCCGTGAAATCCATCCTTGGGATCGAACCCTGCAGGAGGAAGAGAGGAGGGGAAAAAAAAGAGATGCACGTTGGTACGATCTATGTAAAAGAGAGGTTTTTGTTTGTTTTGCAGAGGATTCGGTTCGGGTTTGTGGGGTTTGGAGGGTGGTTGGTTGTGGGGTTGGGAGGTGGTTGTTTGTGGGAAGATTGTAGGGTTGGGGGAGATGGTTGTTTAGAAGGTGGTTGGTCGTGGGGATTGGCAGAAGGTTGGTTGTGGGGTTGTGGGGGAGATGGTTGGTTGGGAGATGGTTACTTGGTGGTTTTGAGGGGGATTGTCAATGGGGTTGTGGGGAAAAATTTTGGTGGGTTTGGGGGGCGGTGGTTGTGGGGTTTGTGGGAGGTGGTTGTGGGGTTTGGGGGCGAGGTTGTTTGTGGGGTTGGGGGGGGAGAGATGGTTGGTTGGGAGATGATTGAGGGGTTTGAGTGGGATTGTCAGTGGGGTTGTGGGGAGGTAGTGTGGTGGGCTTGGGGGGGGTGGTTGTGGGGTTTGTGGGAGGTGGCTGCGGGGTTTGGGGGGCAAGGTTGTTTGTGGGGTTGGGGGACGGTGGTTTGGTGGGTTTGAGGGGGATTGTCAGTGGGGTTGTGGGGAGGTAGTTCGGTGGGTTTGTGGGAGGTGGTTGCGGGGTTTGGGTGGCTGCTGGGCGGAGGTGGTTATCTGGGGGATTTGCGGGCGGGTTTTTAGGGGGCTAAGCGGCTCCCCGGCGGGCAGGGACCGCGCCAGGCCCGGCCCCGTCCCCCCGCGCGGCCCTGAGGGCAGCGGGCGGGCGGCGGTGCCGGTGCCCCCGCCCGGAGCCGCCCCGCGGCTGCGCGCAGGCCCCGCCGGGCCGGGCCGCCATGTGGGTGTTCGGCTACGGCTCCCTCATCTGGAAGGTGGATTTCCCCTACCAGGAGAAGCTGGTGGGGCGCGTCCGGGGCTTCAGCCGCCGCTTCTGGCAGGGCAGCACCGACCACCGCGGGGTGCCGGGCAAGGTGAGCCGCTGCCGGGGCCCGGGGGGAGCGCGGCCCCTCAGCGCCGGGCCGGGCACAGGCCCCGCCCGCCGCCGGACGGGCACCGCCGACAACTGCAAAAAAACCCACAACAAACAGCGTAAGGGACTGCAAAGAGGGGCTCGGGAACGGCCAGATCTGTTCTGGAGGTTGTCAGATAACTGAGGGGGAAACCCCTCGGTGAGGGCAAACCCCTCGGGGGCGGGTGCCGGGCTGTGCACAGGGAGTGGGAAAAGGCAAATAACCTCCTCGCTTGTATTTCAACTTATTCCGCTCTCAGATCAAAATTCATGGATAAGGAAATATTTAAAACCTGATTGGAAAAGGAGAAAATAAAATTAAAAAAAAAAAACAGCAAGAAAAAGAAACCGAAATTCCCAAGGGAGCATTCCCAATGTCACGCAGACATAATGGGAGTGAGGATAAAGTGTAACCTGCACCCAGTAACTACACCGTAAACCTGGAATAAGGCTTTAAAAGAGCTCCTCCTGCAGAAAAAAAAAAGCTTAAGGATTATTTTAAAATAACAGCTTGCTGTGTGTGGCCTTAAGGATTATTTTAAAATAACAGCTCGCTGCGTGTGGCGTGGAAGGAAGTTTCATCTAGGTGTAAATAACCCGATAAAACACCTCGCACAGAGCTTAGAGATAACACGGCTTGAGCCACCACTGCTCCTTCAGTCCTGATACATGTTAAAAAACAGCAATAAAACAAGGAAATAACAGTTCTTTAAAGTATACAGCAACTCACACCTTAGTTGTACGTAAAAAAGATTGTCAGAGAATTACTCCCAGTAGTGCAAGCAGTAATTAATCCCTCTATCAATAAGTATCTAGTTATTTGTTCCTTACTGTTTGTTTTGGGTAGTTCCAGGTGAGCCAAGGACTCTGTGAACCAATACACTAAATACCCTGCCCTTCCCTAGGCAAACAGATCCTTCTCCCACCACACAACCCACCTGAACACCAAGAACCTCTAAGTACCTCCCTTCGTATTAAATCAAATTAATTTAGATGCAGTTTAATGCAGTTAGGCTGCAGTTATGTAAGGATAAAGTTGTTTTCCACCCCAGCATGTCTCTTCAATCCATAATTTACAAAAATCTTCTTGACCAGTATTGAGGGCACAAGTTATGGAAGTATTAATAGCTACGGAAAACACTTTCCAAAAGGAACACCTAAGTTATCTCGGATGAATCATGGGAACAGACCTATTTCTCCTCAGGAAATAGGAATCATTTGGTGTTCATGTAGTTTTGTTGCCTTATTTTATCAGTCAGATCAGGACCAGAGGGCTCATGCTGGGGGAGAACTCATTTGATGCCAAAATTAGTGATTTTAAACTGCAGATGTAGTTCAGCATAGGAGTTTATGTTCTAAAATTTTATAAAAGGAATTTCAACTATTGTATTCCCAGTATTTACACACTGGCTTCTTACTCTTCCTACAAGAAGTAACTTCTTGGGGAAAAGAAGCCATTTGCAAGGTATTCTCCCTCTGTCCAGTGAGGCCCCAAGGGCTCCTCGAGGACAGTTTTACATTAATGAAACTGTTAATTATCACTGTTACTGTACTGTTAATAAATAATCACTGTTTTAAACTGGAATAGAACTGAGTCTGGACAGCACATATGAAGCAAGGACATTGAAACCCTCCCCATTTCTGACCTGCCCTTCATTTAATTTCTGTGTTGCAGCCACCGTCCACTCAGAATTTAACATTCAATTTATCAAAGTTAGTCTAATACAGACCAAAAGCTATAATAAAGAAAATTTATACTGGATCTAGACCTTATTGGGATTGTCCAGGATGACTTCTCTGAGCCTTTCATTCCCCTTCATTGCTTTTTTCTCGCTGTGTTTTAGTTTTGCTCATGATTCAGGGTAAAAGCCTCTAACTGAGTTATGGTTTCTTCTTTTACATTTCAGCCTGGAAGAGTTGTGACCCTGGTTGAAGATGCTGAGGTACAGAACTCCTGTCTGTCTCTGTGTCCAGAATGTCCTGTTGTATTCCCAGTCTCTCTTAATTTTTGCTTCTTTACAAGCAAATAATTGTACTATCTTTAGGGAAAAGTTCTCTTAGTGTTTCTTGGGAGTTACACCAATGGCTCTTGATTGTTTCAAATAATCAATCTAAACTCAGAACTTGGTTGTACTTTGGGTCTGTTATTACCAAAGGGACATTTTAAAGTATTTTCTGGAGTAGTCACTTTGGCCACCCAGTTGTAAGATGCAGAATTTGATGTAAACATACATCATTTGATGTAAACATCAAGTGATGTGACAAGTCTGCTGTAATTTCAGCATCACCTCCTGCAGTTGAACAAGGAACCAGCAGTAGGACAAGAGGGTTCGGTCTCAAGCTGTGCCAGGGAAGGTTTAGGTTGGATATTAGGAAGGAATTCTTTCCAGAGAGAGTGATCAGACATTGGAATGGGCTGCACAGGCAGGGGGTGGATTCACCATCGCTGGAGGTGTTTAAGGACAGACTGGATGTGGCATCAGTGCCATGGGCTGGGAACCACGGAGGGGTTGGATCAAGGGCTGGACTTTATGATCTTGGAGGTCTTTTCCTGAGATTCTCTGATTCTATGAACTGCCTAAATAAAGCAGCCCTTCCAAAGAAACAGCCACAAGACTGCAAAAGCACAGAAAATGAGTTGCTTTGAGAGAGTTCTGCCTAAACACTGAGCACCGTTTGGGTCTCCTTCGGCCAGGGCTGCGTGTGGGGCGTCGCCTACCGGCTGCCGGCGGGGCAGGAGGGCGAGGTGATGGCGCACCTGGACTTCAGGGAGAAGGGGGGCTACAGGACCACCAGCGTCACCTTCTACCCCAAGGACCCGTCGGTGCAGCCCTTCGAGGTGCAGCTCTACATCGGCACCCGCGACAACCCCAACTACCTGGGCCCCGCCCCGCTGGAGGACATCGCGCGGCAGATCCTGGGCGCCGCCGGGCCCAGCGGCCGCAACACCGAGTACCTCTTCGAGCTCGCCAACTCCATCCGCAGCCTCGTCCCCGAGGACGTGGACGAGCACCTCTTCTCCCTGGAGACGCTGGTCAAGGAGCTCTTGAAAAAGCACCAGACCCCCAACTGTCTATAAAAGCCACGTCCCGCTCTCTCTAACGACCTGGTTCCGTCCCGCTCCCTCTAACGACCTGGTTCCCTCTCCAGAGGATTTTGTGGCTCTGTAACTGGGAGGAGCGTTTCTCTGTGCTGTGCTACCATATCTTTAATTAACGCTGCGTTCAGAATAGGGGTCGGTCATTAAAATTACCAAAATCGTTCGTTTCAGCAGGGAAAACGTTTTAGATGTGATTTAGGTGTGATTGGTAGCTTAGCCTTTCATCCAAAGACTACATCTGCATGGGAATCTCACTAAGCTTCTCTTTGTTTAAAGATATATTTTTTTTTAATTATTATTTCAGGTTTAGCCTAAAATCTTTAGATTATTTTTAAATAGCATATTCTAAATAGCTTATTTTTAAAATCAGCATTCAGAGACAAGTCCCACAGATCTAAGTGGTGGTTTCTTGTGATTCAAGACCACAGTGCTACTACAGAGAGAAATTTTGCATAGTGGAGCATTTATATCAATGTTCAGCTGCTCTGAAATGAAGTT
>NW_020897753.1:6679337-6680805 GCF_003984885.1 Neopelma chrysocephalum | reverse complement strand
ATATCAATGTTCAGCTGCTCTGAAATGAAGTTATTCCACTGAATTAGTCATCTTACCCTTTACATATTAATTTATCCTTAAATGCAGAGGATAAACCTCTTTATTGTCAAGTCCTGACTTGGACTCCAACAAGCCATAACCTCTCAGTGCCTCATTTCACTTTTCAAGCCTAATATAAAGAATAAACCCCACATGGTAAAATTAACTTAAGAACAGGACTTGAAGTCACAACCCGGCAAGAACAGAAACTCTCATGTCTGTTACGTTTAAACGCAGTTGTGACCCCTTCTCTTAAAAAATTATAAATACATACAAGTGTGTATATACACATACACACACATATATATACAAGTGTGTATATATACACACATCTATTTATATATACACATGTATATATATGTGTGTATATGTATATATGTGTATATATATACACATATATGTATATATATGTATATATGTATATATATACATATATGTATATATATGTATATATGTGTGTATATACACATATATATGTATATATGTGTATATACATACATATATGTGTGTGTGCGTGTATATATGTATATATATGTGTATATCTATATAAACATGTATATACACATACACACACATATATACATACATAGCTGTATATACACAGACACATACACAGGTGTCTATAGAGACGCACATACCGGGAGCCCTTAGAGCGCTTACACTCATACATGTCTTACATTTATGTCTTATACTCATAACCTCGTAGCTGTTGGTCGTGTTTAACCCTTAGTGCAGACACTAATAACCGAAGTTAATTACACGCATCCCGTTCTCCCCCCTCACACACCCCTTCCCTCACTCCTCCCTCACTCACCCTCACATACTCTCCCCCTTACCTCACTCCCCCCTCACGGTTCACTCCCTCCCTCGCTCGCCCCTTCGCCCCCCTCACTCGCTCCCTTCACTGTCCTCAGTCACCCCCTCACCCCCGGCTCCCCCCTCACGGCTCGGTGCCCGCGGCTCTCACCTGCGATGGCGGCGGGGCCGCCCCGGATGCGGCGGCGGGCGCTGCCCCGGTTGTTGATGGGCGCTGCCGGAAGCCGACGTGGCGGCGGCGCAGCGCGGCCTCCGCGGAGCCGCCGGCCGGCATGAGGGGCTGCGGGCCGCCCTGCCCGGGCCCCGCCAGGGGCTGCGGGCCGCCCCGCCCGGCCCCGGGCCCCGCTAGGGGCGGCGGGACCCGCCCGGCTTCCCCCGCGCTGCTCTGCGGGCTCCTGGCGGCCGTGGCGGCCGTGGCCCAGGGCGGCCGAGCGCTCCCGCAGCTCAGCGACGACATCCCGTTCAGGGTGAACTGGCCCGGCACCGAGCTCAGCCTGGTGAGGGGCGGGGATGGGGCTCGGGAGGCTGGGGGGACACGGCCTGAGCCTGGAGAATCCCGGCGGATCGTGTCCTGACAGCGTGGGGAGCGCTGGGAGAATCCCTCTGGATTGTG
>NW_020897753.1:6651310-6679327 GCF_003984885.1 Neopelma chrysocephalum | reverse complement strand
AGAATCCAGGGGAATTGTGTCCTGACAGCCAGGGTGGGGAGAGCAGGAAGAAGCCAGGGTGGGAAGAGCAGGAAGAATCCAGGTGAATTGTGTCCTGACAGCCGGCACGGGGAGGGCTGGGAGAATCCAGGGGAATTGTGTCCTGACAGCGTGGGGAGGGGAGGGGGTAAAGGGGGATGGCCGGGGCGTAAAATGAAGGTCTTTGTAAGAACCCTACAGGGAAATAGGGAAGCGGGAGTAAGAGGGGTGTGGAGGAGAAGTGGAATCTGGGGCATGGTGGGGATGGGGGTGGAGGTGAAGGACCGAAGCAAAGTGGACAGCAAGCAACTCCCAGCCAGTTTTAACCACCAAACCCCTGCCTTGCGCTATAATTAATGCCCAGGAAATACTCTGGAGCACGTCCCGTGAATCAGCAGCACCAGTCAGTGGGTCAGGGGTGTTTCTGACCAGCAGCATTCAGAAAACCCACCTGGCTGATGCAAGGGTTGGTTGTTTCCACAGCCCACGACTGGTGTCCTGTACAAAGAGGACAATTACATCATCATGACCACTGTGGATAAAGAGAAATACAAGTGTATCCTGCCACTGATAGCCAGTGGCAACGAGGTGAGTCCAGCAGAGTTGCTTTGAAATTATAAAGGGGAGATGAGTCTTTATCGTGTCATTTTTAATGTCACAAAATGTCCTTCTGTTCCAGGAAGAAGAAAAGGACTATAAAGGTCCTTCTCCAGGGGAGCTGCTGGAACCTCTCTTTAAGCAAAGCAGCTGTTCCTATAGAGTATGTTACTTCTGCGTTGGTATTAAATGCTAATTAAAAGGTTGTATGTAATCCAGTCCGTGTCAAGGTTCGGGTAGTAAATCAAGTACTAGTTCAATTTGAAATAAGGTTTCTGCAACTTTATATCTTAATATTGCAGATAAAATTCTGTACGATTGAAGTTGTCAAGATTCAGAGAAATTGTGTTGCTGCTGTAGCAGTTGAAAAATGTGGATTTTATTTATGATTTTACCTACTTGTTTATTTTCCCTTTGTTTTATCTGTGTGAGAGTCAAGGAATCTTTGCCTGGTGTGTTCCTTTGGAACATCACCGAAATGTTTGGGGAGCACTGAGAGCCCTCACTGTGCTCTTGTTTTTGAGGGTGCCCCCAGCATGCCCACACACCTGCAAGCCCAACGTTTTGGAGGGGGTTTGTGGTGTGTAAATATATCTAAACGTAATTTTTAAAACGTATTTTAATTTTTTAAGATTGAGTCTTACTGGACTTACGAGGTCTGCCATGGCAAACACATCCGTCAGTACCACGAGGAGAAGGAAACAGGGCAGGTGGGCTGCTCACAACCCCTTTCCCCTTGGCTCATCTCCCTCCAGAAGGCTGCAATTCCTTCAAAAAGCAGGGAAAAATGGTCACTGATACTTGTTTTACCTTCTTTTGATTGCAGAAGATAAACATCCAGGAGTACTATCTGGGGAATATGATGATGAAGAGCCCGTTATCAGAACCAGGTGTGTCTCAGATTATTCTATATTTTGCTGATGGTAATGAATTGTTTGGGTTTTAATTATTCCTGGCTGAGAAATGCAACTGTAGAAAACTGATTCCCAGTGCAATAGAGTAGAATTTTGTAGATTACTTGGGTTTTTTTCCCCAAGTAAACTGTTTTCAATTCATTCTTTTTGGCACCTCTCCTTGCATCCATCCTGTCAGTTTTGCTGTGCTAATTGATCAGCTGCATTCATCTGCAATAATTAGTGCCAGGGAAAGAAAAGACAGGATTTAAGGCACGGAATCAATGTATGGCAGCCCAGACTTTGGCAATACACCCTTTTATTTGGGTGGGGAGAAGTGGTTTTCAGGCTGTGAGCAGAGGGCAGAGCACGTAGCACACCCTGGGCTCTGCTGCTTCCCAATACAACAGAATCTGCAAACACAAACACTTACCTTTGCTGGTAGATTTGATCCTTGAACAGTTTGGGAGTCTTTTTTTTAGGGAACCTGGCGCAGATCTTCAGAAATACTCAAGTGCCTAAGGTGGGACTCAGGTGGGAATCGAGTCGCTGAGCTCCAAACTCAAAGAGCAGTTTAGAGGAACTGATTTTCAGAGCACTTTTTGCCTGTAAAATAGTCCAAAGAAGTCTTAAAAAATCCAGAGACTAAGCATTCATTCATCAGGGTTGATGGAAAGAACAGAAAAAAACCATCCTCTAGGTTGGGGTTATTGTTTAACTCTAGGCTGGTGTGTAACAGGTGGGCCTGTTTTCCTGTTCCAGTGTTTTCCTAAAAGTGATTAACTGAACACTGCAGTCTTTTAGAGGGGGTTTAGTGCTATTAATCCCATTCCTGGATCCCTGCCTGCAGCCCTCAGTTAGGTCTTAAGTCCTGGAAAAAGCAGTGCCTGAGAAATGGCATTTCTGTGGGAGTGAGTCCCAGGGATCATTGGTGGTGCCTCGTTCTCTGGGGTGCTGCTGCACAGAACTCAAGATGTGTAATTAAAGTCACAATTTTATGGGGCTGGGTGCTGAAATGATGTGGGATGGTGCTTCAGGTTGTCTCAGCTGAGTCCTTCAGGCTGCTGTCCCTCTGCCCTTCCTGCTGAGGTGGCAGATTGTGTCCCTTCCCTGCTCCCTGTGCAGCAGCTCACGCTCCTCCCCAAGCACCTGCCTGTTCCCTGTGCAGTTCCCTCCCTTCCCAAACAGGAGCAGCAGCAGTGACGTGTTTTCCAGCCCTGCCTGTGGTGTGAGGGCTGAATTAGGCCTGTCCTGCCAACCCCAAATTGTTTTAAGACCGTGCTGACTTGTATTTTGCTCTGGACCCCAGATCACTGGTTGTCTCCTTTCTTTCCTCTTTTGCACCTGCAAGTGGCTCTTGGCAGTGTACAAAGTACCAGCAAATACACAAACCAGATAAGCTTCTCTGTGTGTCATTTCATTTTACTTCAAGTGCCCAGACTTACCTCGTTCTTAATTATTCCCCAGATCAAGAAGAGAAGGAAAATTCCAAAGAAGGTGCAAAAGAGGCAAGTGAAAAACATCTGTTTTAACTTTTCCCATCAATAGTGGGAAATTATATAGGATCATAGAATCCCAGAAGGGTTTGGGTTGGAAGGGACCTTAAAGATGATCCAGTTCCACCCCCTGCCATGGGCAGGGACACCTTCCACTATCCCAGGTTGCTCCAGCCTGGCCTTGGACACTTCCAGGGATGGGGCAGCCACAGCTTCTCTGGGCAACCTGTGCCAGGGCCTCCCCACCCTCACAAGGAAGGATTTCTTCCCAATATCCAACCTAATGATGAAATGATATAATTAGTCCCCTCCCAAAATGAGTATCAAGAAATGAAACTCTATTCCTGAGCTGCACTTTTCTCACTTTTAATGATCAGTCCCAGCTCAGAAATTTAATTTAGTCTTGCTACTTAAATCTTGCCCTTCTACTTATTTACAGTATTCTAATCTTAATCTTAAATAAGATGAATTCTATGCTCTCCTTAACCACATAACCACAGACAGTTATTTTCCCAGTTACATTAGAGGTCTCCATTCCCTTAATGACACTTCCATAGATTTTTAGGTAGGGAGAAACACTTAACAAAGCACAAAATCCCTAAGAGATTGACTTGCTGACCCATCCCATAAAACTCTGTGCTTCCCTTTCCCACTTGTTCAGGCCCCAAAATTCAATTTGAGTTTCCAGGTTTACATCAAAACCATGGAAGTACCTGCAGCGTGTTGGAGTTTGGAATTAGCGAGAGCAGGTTTGACCTCATTGCCAGTTATCCTTCATTTTCCTGCTGAAATGAAGGTTTTGTGTCTGTGTCCTTTATAATATCCCAGAGGGGTGGCTGTGCAGTGATCTCAGCAATATCCAGGCTTGAGGAGCCTTTTTGGAGGTCACTGAGGGGGCAGAACGTGGCCTGTTTTAATGGCAGTGGTAGCTGTGCCTCTTGGAAAGTCAAGAAAACCAGGTGTTTTGTAGTGTAGCTGCTTTTTGTTCAGTTTCAGAGGAAATTTAAGAATTTTACTGCCTTGTTGGTTTTTTTTTGGGGGGGACAGTGTTTATGATGCACTTGCAGTGTCTGGATTTCAGCCTATAAAGAATTTAGGCGTGGAATCTCTAGCCAGGAAAGGGCATGTTCACCCTTTAACCTCGTGAATGTCTTACTCCTTCACTCAGGGAACACTTTTTGGGAGGGTCAGTGGCCTGTGAAAGTGGGATGTGGCTTAAAAGCCAGAGCAGGTGAGGGACAGAAAGGTCTTGGATCCTTGGAGTGCCCCGACCCCAGAAGGCACCTCTGTGTTTTAGCACAGAGCCCCGTTTGTTGTGCACTGAAAACCTGCAGTAGCTCAAGCAGCAGAGGGGGGAAAAGGTCAGTTTTGTGGGTTCTGAACTTTGGGAACCCAAGAACTCCAGCTGCTTCCAAGACAGGAGCCAGGAGAGGGACTTTACCACTTTAGGGAGTTAATTTCTTGAAGTGGAAGCTGGATAAAACACAAAGGAACAAACCTGAAGAGAGCTGACTTACAGGTGTGAAAAAGTGGAATTACTCTGTACGTACCTTAAACGTTGTCAGTCACAGCCACAGGCGGGGTGGGATCCTCTGGATGAGGAGCAGCCCGGGCTGGGAATGCCAGGAGGGGCGGTGCAGGTCCCGGGGTGACTTCTCAGGGCTGGGTTTGGCCGCTGAAACACCCGAGAGCAGCTCCACAGGTCTGGTTTCAACCCAGTGGTGGGTTCCAGAAGAGTGGGAGGGGCTTTCCCTTTGCTCTCCCCCGCGCAGATCCCCACCAAGAACATCGAGGGGCAGATGACGCCGTACTACCCGGTGGAGCTGGGCAATGGCACACCCTGCAGCCTGCGGCAGAACCGGCCCCGCTCCAGCACCCTCATGTACATCTGCCACCCCGAGGCCAAGCACGAGATCCTCTCCGTGGCCGAGGTCACCACCTGCGAGTACGAGGTGGTGATTCTGACCCCGCTGCTGTGCAGCCACCCCAAGTACAGGTAGGGTGTCACGGGGCACACACCCCGCTGTGGGTGTGGGGCTGTGCCCACCTTGTTTCCCCCTGAGGTTGCACCACACTTGCACTTTGGACACCTGCGGGGCCTGGTGCCAGGTGGGAAGCAGGACTTGGGTTTCAATAGGCACCATGAAATCACAGCATCACAGAATCAGATGGGTTGGAAAAGACCTCGGACATCATCCAGTCCAGCCCTTGATCCAACCTCGCCCTGGTTCCCAGCCCATGGCACTGATGCCACATCCAGTCTGTCCTTAAAGACCCCCAGGGGCAGTGACTCCACCCCCTGCCTGGGCAGCCCATTGCAATGGCTGATCACCCTCTCTGGAAAGAATTGCTTCCTAATATCCGACCTAAACCTCCCCTGGCACAGCTTGAGACCAAAATGGGCATTAAAGGCAGATTAAGAAAGCTTACCTTCCTTTAGTTTGTGACTTCATGGTCTTGAGGGATCATCTTCGTGGTGTTTGAAGTCTGCAGATACCACGTGTGTACACAGGCTTTTAAAATCTCTGTACAAAACCAAAAGTGTGGTCTCCAGCTATAACCTTCACCTTGATTTTAGTTCCTCACAACATGAGGAGCTCTCTAGAAGCCATTTTCATATGGAGAATTCACAATTTCGGTGTTATTTGCCAAAAATCAAGTGTAGGGTTCTTTTTTCCTCCCCTTCCCTGAGCTGTACCTGTGCATCTGAGGGATCCCTTATTCTCAGTCATGCCTTTTTGGACCTTTCAAGGGGCATAAAGAGAAGTGCAAAGGGAATAATATGACATACAAACACAGCAGGATGATGGACAGGATTCCTGGCTTTACACAGATGTTGGAACAGGGGAGTATTTAATCCCTGTTCTGAAACAGGCCACAAAGTCTAAAGGCAAAATCCTGCACTGTGCATTTTATAAGTAGTAAAGTAAATGCATAAGTGCATTTTATAAGGCAGCTGGAGTAACTAAGTTAAATGTTAAATGTTTAGTATCCATTATAAATTTTCTCCTGTAGATGAGCTTGCACACACTCTGTTATCTGTTGCACTGTTATCTGTTTACTGTGGGAGTCTTTTAAGCCACTGTATCAGTAGCAAAATAAATAGAAAGTGCCCGGGCCAGTGGTTCTGTGGCTTGGTAAGAATAAAATGCAGAGCTGCTGCCTCCTTCCAAAGGGAAGGCATGGAAGGCTTCCACCAGGAAACACTTGCAATAAACCTGCAGGATCAACATTCCCCACCTCAGTCAACAAGGAAGGGTGGGGGTGGCAGGCTGGGAACGCTGCTCAGTGGCACCACAGGGATCACAGCCTGTATTTTAAGTGCAGTGCAGTTTTTTCCTGCTGTGTGTTCCCCCAAGCAGCCCCTCAGCCTCCAGGGCTTTCCCCCTGCACTACCTGAGCAGAAGGAGCTGCACTCAGAAGCTCCCAGCTCTGGTGAGCTGAAGGTGTGACACGTTCCTACCTTGTTGGGCAGGTTCAGGGCTTCCCCCGTCAACGACATCTTCTGCCAGTCTCTGCCGGGGTCCCCCCTGAAACCCCACAACCTGGAACAGCTGGAGAAGCAGCAGGAGATGCTGAAGACACCTTTCAGGAGGGTCAAGGAGGTAGGATTTGTTTTCATTTTGAACAGAAGGAATATTTTCTGTGTTTAACACGTTCCGTAGGACGGTGTCAGCCTTTCAAATAGCCTTTAAGCTCGTTGAGACCATCTGTAACTCAACCTGATTTGGAAGGGAAACAAAGCAAGTCAGTTTGGGCTACTAATTTAAAGCTTTTGTAGCCTTTGTAGCCTTCAGGTCACAAATGTGTGAAGGTTTGGACTGGAATTTTCTTTCAGCTAAAACTGACCGAAACAGCCAACTGGGCTCAGCGTTCAGTAATTTATGTGATTTCCAAGACTTTGCAGGGGATTTAACTGCAGCCTTTAATTTCAGGAAGAAATGCCTTCAACAAAAGAAGAGAAGTTCTCTTCCATTCACAAGCCTGTGGCTGTTGGAAGCCACCAGCTGTTAACGGTGGGGACAACCCACATCTCCAAACTGACTGATGAGCAGCTCATCAAGGAATTCCTTAGTGGCTCCTACTGCTTCCACGGGGTGAGGAACAAGGCTACATGCAATAAATAGCTACTCCTTACCTGCACATCCTGCTTTATGTGTTTGCTTAGTTTTCACCTTTAACCTGTCTGCTGAAATTCAGTTTATTTGAGCTGTGAAAATGAGAGTAGGTAATGAGAATCTCACTCTGTTAATTGACACATATGGAGTTTTACAGAGTTTTAGGGTCTGGAGGGAAAGGCACAGGGTTGTTTTGGGGTGTTCTGGTTGGTTTAGGGGTTCTGGTGGTTGTGTTTTTTTTTAATGCTGAGCTTGTACCTCTCCCCAGGGTGTTGGCTGGTGGAAATACGAATTCTGCTACGGCAAATACGTTCATCAGTACCACGAGGTGTGTTTAAATAGTTCTGGTGGTTCTCTGTGTTTTACTTATTTTAGTTTTGTAGTGCATTTGACAGAGGATCTGGAGGAAAAGACACCTCCTTTTAATTTTACAGCGCATTTAAGAGGTGGTCGTGGGGGTTGGAGAATCTGCCTCCTTTTCTTGGCTGATCAACAGCTTGGGTTCAAGAAGCTGAATTTCACAAAGTAAAACCCTCTGTCATTATTTTTTTAGGACAAGGAGAGCGGCAGGACCTCCGTGGTCGTGGGGACCTGGAGCAAGGAGGAGCACATGGAGTGGTCGAGGAAGAACGCGGCCAGAACCTTCTACCTGCGAGAGGACGGCACCCAGACCGTCAGGTACAGACACTGCCTGTGCTCCTGCTGCCAACCCTGGCACGGGAGAGCCCTGAGAATACTCCCCTGACTAACAGATACAACAAACTGCCAAGAGCAGCGTGTGAAGATTTATTCCCCCCCCTCCAATCCACATCAAAAATAAGTAATTCAGCACTCGGGAGATGGTGCAGAATAAAACCTTCCACTGCTGAACAACCACTTGCTTCTGCAACACAGCCTGTTGCTGTTTGTATATTAAATACTTGATGAATAATGAGGTGGTGGCTCACGCCACTTACCTGCCTGCTTAAAGAAGTTGTGTTGAATGCTTCCAAACTCCTCCCTTCCGATCTTTCCTGGCAGGATGGTGTCTCATTTCTATGGAAATGGAGATGTTTGTGACTTGACAGACAAGCCAAGGCAGGTGACTGTGAAGTTGAAGTAAGTGAACTGATGTTCTGTGTGTGTTTCCTGGGTCGGAGGGGGAAGCTGCTGCTGTTGTCACGGAGCCCCGAAGGCAGTGATTGTTAACTTAGTAAAAATGCTCCAGATAGCAGTGAAACACGTTATTTTGTGCTTCTCACACCCCAAACATCCCAATTTCTCCTCTGTTTTCAGATGTAAAGAATCTGATTCCCCTCACGCTGTGACCATTTACATGTTAGAGCCTCATTCTTGCCAATACATCCTTGGGGTAGGTAAAGGCACACCTGAGATCAGCTGCCAGGCCTCAGGTCTATGTTCAAGGTGGCCTTTTCCTTCCAGTGACTCTTCCCGAGATTCCTGCAGTGCTGAGTTCGTGGTCTCTGATGTTTTGGTGTCCCTGTTGCAGGTGGAGTCCCCAGTCATCTGTAAAATCCTGGATACAGCAGATGAATACGGGCTCCTCTCCGTGCCCAGCTGAGGACAGCAAAGCCCCCTCCATGAGCCAAATCCTGACATTTCCCACGGGAACAGCCACCTGTGAGCTGACAGAGGCCTCACCAGCACAGCTCTAAGCTGAGGGACTCGTGAACCACTTTGTGTATAACTATGTGTATATAAGAGCTTATGGATAAACTTTTAATGATTAAAACCCTGTCTTGCACTTCCTGCCTGGCTCGTGTGTGACACGTTCCACCAGCAGCAGCCCTGAGGTACAAACTGGAAACAGGCACAGTGATAACTGAAGCTTCAAGTGAGGAGCCCAGCTGCCACCAGAAGGAAAAGGTGAAGCCAACCCTTCCTGCTCAGGAGCCACACCACCACTCGTGGTTTTTCTGCTGCACCAGCATTACCCCTTTGTTTGACTGTTGGCAACTGTGCTTTCACTGTGCCTTTCACCCCTCTCTTCACCTGCTGTTTCTTCTCCCAGCCTGGGCTGCTTCCCAGGACATTCCATTTATTTATTTATAACACTGGAGGGTTCATCTTCATATAATTATTTTGCTGAACACCCTCCCTGCCATCGGGTCTAGTTCCCTGGAGCTTGTCTGCCTCCCAAAGGAGATTTGGAAGGTTTTACTCTGCTGGCACTGGAAATTCCCAGAAGGGGGGTGGATCAGACAGTTGAGATCCTGCTGATAGCAGGATCTGAAGTTAGAAATAGGTGGAACAAGTTTGTAATGGCCAACACTCAGAGCCTTGAGCGCTTGGGGTGTAGCAACAGCGTGTGGTCGTTGTGTTGGTCACTTCCGTGGGCCCACCACGGTTCCTGTTTCATGGAGCCCTTGTGCAAGGCACAGGAATTCCTGGCTGCAGGGCGGAAATGGTGCCAGCCCTGTGCCATGTGAGTGGTCAGGTGCTGCCCAAAATACCCTCCTGAACTGCTGGGCTGTGGCAGCACAGCCTTTTAGTGTCTCATCAAGCAGAAAACCCAAACAGCAGCAGCGTGACTTGACATTTAAAGTGACAGTCACTCTTCTTGCTCATAGCAAGGTGCCAGAGGGAACTGGAAAAGGGGAAGAGTCTTCTACACATTCCCTCCTCCTCGGAAGAGAGTCTGCCCATATTTCCCCACCACAACCTTCTTGCAAAGCATTCACAAGATGAGCAAAAAAGTGGCCCAGGTTTTAATCCAGGAGCTTTTAGAAAGAGGAGACGTTAAAACCAGTGTTGCCCACACTTCAGATCCTTGCCTTAGTTTCCCCTCAAGTTCTTTTCCTCCCCTGAACAGTCACAGCTGGACCAATCTCATCAGGCACCTGGTCCTGCCTGGGGAGGTGTCACTGCCCCAGGCACCCCCAAGGTACAGTAAGGAAAGGTTAAAATGCCTTTGCTGGGTGAATGCCCTTGTCACAGCTCTGGATCTGTGTGATCCCTTGGGATAGCTGTATTCTGAATCAAGGCTGCCCTGTAGCTCCTTGGCTGCTCTTGGGAAAACCTGGACAGGCACAGCCCTGCCCCAGCATCCCTTGGGGCTGAGTCATGGCAAGGGAAGGGAACCCCCGACACCCCAAACCGTCCTGCCCACCCCTCGCTTGTGATCAGCCCAGGGGACAGGCCAAGAACAGTCATCCTGCAGAATGTCCAGAATTCCCCTCACTGAAGGGCACAGCAGACCACGAGTTGCTACTGCTACAAGTAAATTCCAACAGAATTCTGTGTTTTCACATATTTGAACCTAAAAGAAATGGACTTTAGAGTAACCTGCTGCCTCAACCCTCTCCCCCAGACAAGCCTTGAGGTGCAGGAACACGTCAGGGCCAAAACTGGGGGGGAAATGAGGTTCTTGGGGATGCAGAAAGCTCCCAGAACTGGAGGGCTGCAGTTTCTCTGCTGCTCTGCTCAGGTTTGTGCCTGAGGGGTTCTGCAGGTTTGCTCCTATACCTTTGGGAGGTAGAGCTGTTCCATGCAGACAAGTGCATTTCCTGGCCATGAATACCTAAGATTTTCATCCAACACACAAACCTAAGCCTACCTTAATAAGTGAAGCTCTTGTGACGTCTGGTCTCCTGAAGGCTGGTGCTTGAAAACCTCTCTGGGTTTGAGCAGCTCCTCTGCAGGTTCAGCTCTGGTCCCTTAAATCACCTTTCCAGCACACAAAACCCCATCCCCTGCAGAGAGAGAGCGAGAACAAGTGGCAGCCAACCTGTTTGGGGAGTGAAATCTCTTTGCTTCATCACCCTGCCATGGTCCTGCTCTTGGCCACACAGTGCAGACTTCCTCACTCACAGACCTTTCTGGTGTCTTTTCTCCCTCCACAGTCCCCAGAAGAAGAGGTTGCTTAAAAAAAAAGGAGAATAAATGAATACACAGAGGGTGTGTTGGATGAGTTAAAGACAGAATAATTCCAGCGCAGGGTGTTGTAGAATAACTGTGCTTGTACCAAAAAAAAAAAAAAGAGTCTTTTTCACTTTGTCCCTTCCAGCCATGATTTCCTCTGGGGTTTTGCTGGGCCCTGTGCTTGGACATGGCTGCTCCACCTTCCCAAAGGGAAGCACAGCCCAAGGTTCTCTGGCAGCACTGCTGTATTTAGGTGGAGAATTATCCGACTATGGGGGCTCACCCCATGCCCAGAACAGGAGATAAAATCTCCCCTGACATATTCTGACTGCTCCCAATCTCCCGTGTCTCTCACCAAAGCAGATTAGGATCTGTCTGAAGAACTGATGACTGCAGGGCAATTCCCAGAACCTGTCCCAGCAGGAAAGTGCCTGGTCAGACCAGACAGACAGCATGAACCACCTCGGATTTTCCAGCCCCCAGGACAGGGCAGGGGAGCCTTCAGGCTACCACAAGAGTTTCCAGTCACACCAGCGACCAGCTGGGAAAAAAAAGTTGGAAGTGATATACAGACAAGTTCTGATCCCCAGTGGAAGCTTGAGGTAATAACTGAGACCAGGGTCCTCACCCAGTGGGTGTCCCTGAGTGAGCTTTGTCTTCTCCCCCCACCTGTGATGCTCGGGCGGGAGCGAACCCTCGGCCCCGCTCCGTCCCAGCGCCAGCGCAGCACAACGAGCCACCCCCACCTTCCCTTACCCCCTCGGCCACGGGTTGAGCAACTTCCGAGAGCGGCACGGTGGAGGAAAACTTGACAGATCTCACCGGGGAGAATCATGTCCGGCACAACCTCCTCCTCCTCCAGCCGGGCAGAGGGAGCGCGGGGCGGATGCCGCAGGGCCCCGGGGCTGGGCGGGCTCGGGGGGATCCCGGCCCGCCCCCGCTCCCATCCCGGAGCCACAAAAGGCACCGGCGGCAGCACAAGGGACAGGCGAGGGACCGGAGCAGGTACAGGGGGTCGGAGGGACGGGGGGAGGGCAGGTACAGGGGGGCAAGAGGGACGGGAGGGTGGCTGGAAGCAGGAACGAGCTGGGTGGTACATCCGTGATGCTCTTCACACCCCTGCGGTGCTCCGGCGGCTGGGTATTCCTGCGGGATGCGGGCTGGGCTGGTATTCCTGCGGGATGCGGGGTGGGCTGGGTGTTCCTGCGGGATGTTCGGTGGGCTGGGTATTCCTGCGGGATGTGGGGCGGGCAGCAGAGGGTCCGGGGACACAGCTGGCAGTCACTGAGGTCCCTTCTCTTAGACTGATGATCCGAGCCCGTGGGCAGCAAAGGGGACTGTGGTGGCAGCAGGTGACTCACCCGGAGCTCTGCCTTTTCAGGGAATACATCCCCGGCACGGAGCAGCGGGATCAGGGACTCGTGACAGAGACCCGCGGCAGGACTGGAGCCGGGCAGTGCTCCCGGCACGGGGAATCCTCCAAAGCCCAGCGATACGGGGGCAGTGACCTCTCCCGGCTGCCTCAGACAAGCCTCCCGTGTCCCACTTCCAAGCAAACTTCCCCTGACAGGTAAGGATTTACCCAGTAAACCCCAGGTAAATCCTCGGCAGAGCAAAGCTCCAGGGGGCTGGGATCACGGGGAGATCCGTGGTCACAAAGTTCTGTGAAGCTTTACTGAGGTGGCTGGACAGGTTTTGGACGGGTCAGACTTGCCTGGTTGTTGATGAGAGACAACGAAGCCAAGTCCCACAGAGTGGGCCCAGACTGGCACTGCAGACTGTGCAATGGAACAGGGCATTGCAGAGGTGCCTGGGGAGAAGGGAAAGAGAGAAAAAAATAATTCAGACTTTATCTACAATGACCTGAAATGAATAGTGCCCTCCTTAAATCCTTCTCTGACACTCCCTCTCTCTTACTCTCAAATAAGTTGTATTTTCTTTTGGTAGATAAAAAGGGATTCGTGGATGCAATAAATGAAACAATTTCTGGATTTGCAAGTAAATTAGGATTATTTTTGAACACAGAGCACACTATAATGATGGATTTGATGTTTCTTTTCTCCAGGATGAGGGTCCTTCCTGGCTGCCTTCATCTCTACCTCATTTCCTTCTTGTTCAGTGGAGCACATGGATTCCTAACGTGGAGAATACCCACAGCCTTCCCAGTTTATAACTACTCCTATTCCAACCTCTCCTCTGTCTCAGAAGCACAAGCCCCCAAAACAGCAAGAGCTCTCAATTTCTCTCATAACATCATTGAAAAAGTAACCAAGAGGGACTTAGAAGGTTTTGAGGCGCTGGAAGTTCTGGACCTTTCCTACAATCGGATTCGGGATGTTGAGCCTGGTGCATTGCAGAGCCTGCTCAGCCTGGTTGCTGTGAATTTGTCATTCAATGATGAGAAGCTGCTTCTGTCAGGTCTCCCACCCCACCTGGAGCTCTCACCCACCGGCAACGCCTCGGGGTCTTTGCAGCTTTCCAAGTATTCCGGCAAGTCCCCAGAGGATGCTCTGGAGCCTTCTGTGCCCACCCAGGAGCCACCACCTTCCAGACATCCCCCTGTCCTGGAAAACCTGCAAAACCTTAACCCCAGGCTCAGGCGGAGCACTGGGGATCTTCTTCGGAAGGGAGAGAGAAACTCAACAGCGTTCCCAGTGTTCCCAACAGCCACACCGAGGCCCAGCCTCTGTGCAACTCCGGTCAATGGGACACTGGATCTGTCCCATAGCAACCTCTCCGAGGACGAGCTGATGCTCAAACTGGACGAGGGCGCCTGCCAAGCTCAGCTGGCCACTGTTCTGGAGCTTGACATCAGTCACAACGACCTGAAAATGGACCTGGTGTCGCTGTTCGTCCTGTTCCTGCCGATGGAGAGCGTGCGGTCGATCGACGCCAGCTCCAGCAACTTAACCATCAACATCCTGGATGTGGGGGCCATCTGCAAGTTCCCATTCCACCAGCTTTTCTTCGTGAACATCAGCCACAACCCCATCAACAGCCTGGACACGCTGTGCCTCCCTTCCACCATCAAGGAAATCGACTTGTCCTTCACCAACATCAGCCAAATACCCCCGAATTTCGCCGCCAAACTGTTTAACTTGGAAAAGATGCACGTCCAAGGAAATCACTTCATCTACACGGCCTCTCCAGACAGCGGGAATGCACTTCCAACGTGTGTCCCTCCCCCTGGGACCGTGCACATCAACGCCATTTCCTTTGTCAGGACCCAGTTCGGGACACCCATCGAAAGCCTTCCCAACAAAGTGAAACACCTGGGAATGTCCAACTGCTCCATCGTGGAACTGCCGGAGTGGTTTGCTGACACCATGGAGGAACTGGTATTTTTGGATCTCAGCCACAACCGCATTTCTGTGCTCCCCAACTTCCCTCCCTCCCTGCAGCACCTCGACATCAGCAATGGTGACATCAGAGCCATCCCCCCCAGCCTGAAATCCCTCTCCAACTTAACAACATTCAACATCCAAAGCAACAAAATCGTGGAGATGCACGTGGAGTATTTCCCACCAGCTCTGAAAAACTGCGATATCAGTAAAAACAAGTTGAAGGTGCTGTCCTTAACCAAGGCCCTGGGGAACCTGGAACATCTCAACGTTTCTGGGAACCTGATCGCCCGGCTGGAAACCGCCGACCCCCTTCCTGTGCTCACCAGCCTGGACAGCAGCCACAACCTCATCCCAGAGCTGCCCGACAGCCTCGGGGATTCCCTCCCGGCGCTGAAATATTTCAATTTGTCGGGGAATAAGATCTCCTTTCTGCAGCCTGGCTCCCTCCCAGCCTCTCTGGTGGAGCTGGACATCAGCGACAACGCCATCACCACCATCGTGGAGGACACGTTCGGCCCGCTGACCAGCCTGAGGGTCCTGACCGTCCGGGGGAGACACTTCTTCTGCACCTGTGACTCGTACTGGTTCGTGAACGTCTACATCCACCAGCCCCAGCTGCAGATCAGGGGCAGGGGGGACGTGAGGTGCAGCTTCCCCCCAGACAGGAGGGGCTCCCCGGTGGAGAGCAGCCGCCTGACGCTGCTGCGCTGCTCCCTGGGGCTCCAGCTGGGAATCACCGCCGGCGCCGCCGCCCTCGCCGTGCTCCTGCTCACGGCCCTGTGCTGGCACTTCCACGGGCTCTGGTACATCAGGATGGGCTGGTACTGGTGCATGGCCAAGAGGAGGCAGTATGAGAAGAGGCCCGAGAACAAGCTCTACGACGCCTTCATCTCGTACAGCGAACACGACGCCGCCTGGACCAAAGAGAACCTGCTGGAGAAGCTGGAGAACGACGGCTTCAAGATCTGTTACCACGAGAGGGATTTCAAACCGGGGCACCCCGTGCTGGGGAACATATTTTACTGCATAGAGAACAGCCACAAGGTCCTGTTTGTTCTCTCCCCCAGCTTTGTGAACAGCTGCTGGTGCCAGTACGAGCTGTACTTCGCCGAGCACCGGGTCCTGAACGAGAACCTGGATTCCCTCATCATGATCGTGCTGGAAGACCTCCCGCCCCACAGCGTCCCACAGAAGTTCAGCAAGCTCAGGAAGCTGCTGAGGAGGAAAACCTACCTGAAGTGGAGCCCTGAGGAACACAAGCAGAAGCTGTTCTGGCATCAGCTGAGAGCGGTCTTAAGGACAACCAATGAACCCCTCGTGAGAGCAGAGAACGGAGCCGCTCAGGAGATGTACGAGCTGGAATGAGACCTGAGGAACTGGGAAGGTTGTGCCTGGAAAGCCTGTGGTCAAACAGAAGTGTTCACCTCCTGCAGAGACTCAGTGGTGCCACAGGGTTTTCCTGGATCAGCCCCAGGAGAGGTTACTGGCGGGACTGTTGCACCTGCATTATTCTCTCTGATAAAGAAATCCTGAAGGGATGAGACCCAAGTGCTGCTAAACAGCCTTTTCTTCCCAGGTGCTTGAATTCCTCCAGCTATTTCCAGCATTTCTGCAAGTGCAGTGGATGTCACCTGAAGGGAAGAACAGCTCAGGTCACACTGTGTGTCCTCGCTGCTTTTTGAGGTGGTTGCAGTGACAAGGGATGTCTTACAACTGGAGTAAAAATTCCTTTACGGGACAGCCTAAGGTGGGAACACACCTGTGTGCAGGGAAGAAAGCCACAAGCCAGGCTGGCACACAGGCAGCAGCTCCTTTCTGTGTTTGGAGCAAGAAAAGATGAAAGATTTACTTAATTCAGCCACCTGAGAGGTGCCACTGCAAACCCACACTGCCACAGCCTTTGGCCTCTGTGACTACTGGGAGAGACCAGACTTGGAAACTTTTATAAGTACAAAATAAAACATACAACCAATGCAAAAACCAGCTGATTGAGTCAGTGTCTGTTGTTAGGTAACGGGGGTGAGCTTTGTCTCATCACAAATCTCTGAATGAACAAGTTCTGCACATTGTTATTTAGATTTAGGAAAGCTTCACTTGACAACAGGTCACCCTGACCCGTGTCCAAGGGACTCAGTGCCACCCCTGCATGGCCCCTGTCCTCACCTAGTGCCACTTGCTGATTTTATTTATTGTGTCTGGGAAAAAATAAAAGGAAATGCAGCTGATCTAATTTTCACATTCAAGGAAAATCAACAGGCTGTGGCACAAAATAAACACCAGGTGAGCACAAGTCGTTTGGTGGAGCACAGTCTGGACTTGCTCCTACAATGAGTGAACCCAAATGACTTCCCAGCAGAAGTTCCCAGATCCAGGAATTGCAGGATGTCTGTGTGCAGCATGTCTGGAACACAGACTCTGAAAGGGAATTAGCTCTGCTGTGACAAAATAAGACAAATCCAGACCTATTTGCTGCCAAAAGGGGGGGTCACAAAACAAAGATCTGCATTTACAGAGAGATCTCCCAGAACTCACCAGGCCCAAACCCACCTTTCCTCAGCAAAATGATTTGGCATCAACTGCTTGGAGGTCTTAGATTTAGAGGTTGAAAAATCCAACCCTGCAGCCCAGCAGCTGAAAAAGCCAACTCTTACCACCACAGAGATTCAGGACTTAGAAAGACTGTGAATTATAAAAACATATCAACGATTTTTGTTCATTTAAACAACCAGAAGTCACTTGTTAACTAGATTAAGGAGCCCCAAGTCATTCATCAGCCGTTTTTCTAACAAGGTTCTTTATGCTTTCTCCTTTCTTTCTCAACCATCCAGTGCTCACATTTCTCACCTCCTCTCTTCCCACACATTTCCCACCTCCTTTGTCCTGCACTTTGTTCCTTCCCTCTGCTTGGATCTCTGCTTTTCAACCTTGCAGTCACTCTTTGCTGGTTCCTTACTGGACCTTTACTGGTTCTGTGCTCAGCAGGTTTCTCATACAAGGGGCTAAAAGAAAAAGGAGAAGTTATACTTCCAATTATTTTATCACAAAATTGATTAAATCAGTCCACGGTTCTTTGCAAAGTTGTACCTCCCTATTCCCAAAATCCAACCTCGATTTACTACACCCATAAACATCCCACAAAACAATGAGCTCAGTCAAACTGACAACTTCAATCAGGTTTTGCTCCTACTGCAGATGAAAAGGTGCTGCACTTTCCTATCTATACTTTTCATATTAACCCCAATATTAACAAGAGGGGAGTATATTAAGAGTACAGTTGGCACCAGGAGTTAACAAAGTCTTTTTCATACTAACACATCACATAAAGGCAATAAAACCTACTTCTTGGACCCTTCTTGCTTTACTCCCACATGAATATTCAATGCAAACGACTTCTATGAATGAGGTGGGAGGGGTTTAACCTTGTAGCACGTGAGGAAGTTCATGTGATCCAAACCAAAGGCACAGGAGAAGTTGCACAGCAAACACACAGCAAACCCCAAAACTGCTTCATCTGTATTTTTTTCCCTCCAGCACAATTTGTACCGAAGAGAAATTCAACTACAGAACAACCAAACAAGAGACTTTTAAGTTATCTTCTATACTTAGTTTAGAAAGAATCATGTTATTCATTTGGAGGAAAAAAAGAAAAAATTACCTGGGCAGAGAGGAAAGACTGGTGGAAATAATTTCAATTTTACATTTGTCTTAGAAAGTTGTTCACGTGGGTTTTATTGCAAGAAAGCTGGTTTGAATTATTCAAAACTAATTCAAATTCAGTGTTAAACAAAGAACAGCGTTCCAGGAAAACCTCCAAAGCAGTTCAGTTAACAAAAAGCCCGAACCAACAACTCTCACACGCAGCAGTTACCGCGGATGTTTTTTGTTCCTTGTTTCCAAAGTAACAAATCACCTTCCCGTCGCTGGCATTTTCCTAAAGATGTGGCAGTTTTCCTACAAAGAGGCACCAAATGTCTGCGGCAGGGTTGTTTTGGACACGCTGAGGCTCTGCCGAAGGTGAAAGGTTTGATTGCTTGTTTGGCAGAGATTTGGTGACCCAGAGCCAGAACCCTCAGGAATTTAAATGTCCCGAGTCATTATGTCTCACAGGGAATTCCCACAACGTGTGACACAGCACAAAAATAAAACACAATTCCTTTCCACTTATTTGCTTGCTGCGTGGACCAACAGAGAAAGTTTCTAAGCAGACAGATTAAATCAAACTGATGTTAAGATTTCTTAAAAAAAAAAATCTCCAAAACTTGTAATTAGTTGGGACATGGTTTTAAAAATGTTAACAGCTGTCAGTTCTACCTGTCCCAATTTATAAAAACCATGGACAAAGGAGCAATAAGGAACACAGCTCCGTGCCTAACAGCTCACCAGTTAGGGAACTCCAGAGGTGACTGCATTACTCCTGTCCTAGAATAGTGCAACATTCATCTTTATCCTCACATAACACCAATAAGTAGGTATTGCACAGCTACTTCTAGCAGAGGCAAAACACCTCTCCAAATTATTTTGGGATACATAACACCACCATCCTTAAAATAAGCACCCAGCAGATATTTATATATAAACTGCAGAGGTTTATTCCAGTGCTGTACTTCCCAAAAGTCCTTCCCAGCAGAAATGTAACACTGACTAATGCCTTGTCCCACTTGAAGAGGCTGAGATCGAAATCCTGAACTTCAGTGGAACCTGATGGGAATTTTGCCATTTACCTCAAGGGAACCAGGAATTCACCCCGTGAATAGAAAGGGCTTTTCCAACCTTCTGCAATGGGGAAACTTTCAACTCCAATAGTACCAAGCACCCTCCCAATTCTTCCTTCTTGAAAATACAAGACATTTGTAACACTCTGCCCTATCACAGAACGGGTTGGGTTGGAAAGCTCATCCAGTCCCACCCCCTGCCATGGGCAGGGACACTCTCCACTCGTCCAGGTTGCTCCAAGCCCTGCCCAACCTGGCCTTGTGACACAATAAATCACACAATTACGGCATTTACTTTTTTTTGCTTGTCCAGCAGTAAAATTTAGTACCAAAACCACCCTCATGTAACGATCCCAAACGCAAATCTAAACCTTTTTGACTCGCCAATGGAATTCCAGAGAAATCCCCTGACGGTCACTGCAGTGACAGCTGGAGCGACAGCTGGATGCAAACAGGAATGGCATTGCCATTAACTGGTAGCAGAGAAGGGGCCCCTCGGGGGTGGTGGGTCAAGCTACACCGAAGGCACCGGGATGTGCCTGGTGAGGGCAGTGCTGCAGTCCCGGCCCACGCCGGGGGTGGGATGGGCGATGTAGGGCTTGGAAAAGCCAAAGGTGGAGCTGACTGGCTGCAGGCTGTTGGGGGTGCTCACTTCCTGGGAAGGGCTGCTGTTGTACACGCTGTAGTAGGGCTCGATGCGGGTGTTCATGGGGGTGGAGCTGCTCTGGCCACAGTGCTGGTGCCCCGCGGAAGCCCTGGGGCTCAGCACACTGTCCTTGGAGTGGCTGGGAGCGCAGGCCTGCTCCAAGCTCTTCTTCTGAGGCTTCGGGGACAACATGTACGCCGAGTTGGTCTCGTGGTGGGAGGACTTGTTCCTGTTGACTTCCAGGCTCCCCTTGCCCACGGCCTGGAGCCTGGTCCTGTGCTTGCAGCAGCAGAAGACGAGGGCGGCGCAGCGCAGGCACCACAGGACACGCCGCCGCAGCCCCGCGCTGTTGCGGGAGTAGATGAAGGGATTTAACCCGGACTTGAAAAAAATGAGGGTAAACCCACACAGCTCAAACTGGTAAAGGACGAAGCCCCCGCTGCCGGACAGCACGTCCTGCACCAGGGAGATGCCCAGGGGCAGGCAGCACACCAGCACGGAGAGCACGATGACCACGCACGTCCCCACGGCCCGCGAGTCCTTGGCCGTGGCCAGGTTGACGGCCGACGCCAGCGGGAGCCGCCCAGCCTGCTTGGGCTGTCCAGGGGCCTGTCCGGGGGCCTGCCCGCAGCTCTGGGTCCGGTACAGGGCCGGCTGCGGCCGAGGGGTGCCCACGGCCAGCACGGGCGGGCCCTGCCTGGCGCGGGCATTCCTGCGCAGGGCCCGGGCGATCATCACGTAGGCCACGGCCACCACGGCCACGCAGCAGATGAAGTCGGCGACGTAGAGGTAGAGGACGAGCCTGCCCCGGCCGCCGGCCAGGCTGGCCACGGGCAGGCAGCGTCGGGAGCCGCGGGCGCGCAGCGTGGCCAGCGTGGCCAGGGTGAAGCTGGCAGCCCAGAGGCCCAGCGTGAGCAGCAGCGTGCGGGGCGCCGAGGCGGCGCGGGGCGGCTGCCGGCCCAGCACCACGCGCAGCCGGTGCAGCGCGATGGCCGCCACCGTCTTGAGGGACATGATGATGAAGCCGGAGCCGGTGAGGTGGAAGGCGAAGCAGAAGGCGCCCGGCACGCCGCGCGCCGGCCCGAAGAACAGCACGAAGGCGAACATGGGGGCGGCCACGCCGCAGAGGAACAGGTCGCAGAAGGACAGGTTGAGGATCATGAAGTCGAAGTCGGTGCGGAATTTGCGGAGGGCCGGGTCGAAGAAGGAGAGCAGCACGATGAGGTTGCCGTAGGAGCCCAGGCAGAAGACGAGGGCCAGCAGGGAGGCGCAGGCGGCCAAGGTGGCGGCGTGGGTGCCCTCCCGCAGCTCCGCGGGGCCGCTGCCGTTCGCGCCCAGCTGCTCCCCGGGCCCCGCCGGCAGCCGCCCCGACCCGTTCATCGCCCGCTCACCGCCGCCTCGGGGGGCTCATCCCCGGCCGGTTCATCGCCGCCTCGGGGGGCTCATCCCCGGCCCGGCCCCCGCCGCTCACCGCCGGCTCTCCGCCGCCATGGCGCCCGGGCCCGGCCCCTTCCCCGCCCGCCCCGCTCCGCTCGCTCCGCGGCGGGGCCGGACCCGCAGCCCCCCCGCGCTCCCGGCGAAGGCGGGCCCGGGGCTGCCCCGGCGCGGGGCGGGGGATGCGGCACCGGCCTCCCCGGAGCTCCCTGGAGCCCCCCCGGCGCTGCTGCACCGCCCCGTTCTCAGCCCGCGGAGCGGCTCTGATGCAGCGGGCTGTGCCGGCGCAGAACGGTTTGGGTGGGAAAGGACCTTAAAGATGATCCGGTTCCACCCCCTGCCACGGGGAGGGACACCTTCCAATAGCCCAGGTTGCTCCAAGCTGGCCTTGGACACTTCCAGGGATCCAGGGGCAGCCGCAGCTTCTCTGGGCAACCTGTGCCAGGGCCTCCCCACCCTCACAGGGAGGAATTCCTTCCTAAAATCCAATCTCAATCTACCCTCTTTCAATTTGAACCCATTCCCCCTTGTCCTGCCAGTACTTGCAAACACCCTTGCCCTTCCTTTCCTGTAAGTTCTCCCCAGGCACTTCAAGGGATCATTCTGAAATACTCACAGGGAGGTGAAGTCCAGAAAACTCTCCTTGCACGTTCTCCCAGCTGTCCCAAGCACACACAACCCAGGGGCCTCCGTGTCACTGGAAATGCAGGTGGAGGAGACCAAAATCCAGCCAGGCAAGGCACAAAACCACTATGGAAATACAGTAGATCCAGTTTCTGACTTGTGCATGGTACTTGTCTCACATATACATCAACATTAAACTTGTCTTAATAACCATCCCCTACCCCAGCAATCATACAGGGTTGTTCTTAACCTAGTTGTGTACAGGAGGGGGAAGGTCCAAGACCCAAAACATGGTTTCATGTGGCTTCAAGGTATGTTCCCTCTCAGCTTGGCTGTCACTTATTTTCCCTCTTACTTGTATTTTTGTTCTCCAGCCTTGGTTAATTTGAATTCTGTGGGTGAATCCTACTGAGCCCTACTGACTACGAGTTGTTTTTTCAGGGGCAAGCCAGGCTCTCCCTCCTTGGATTTTATTATTTATAAATATCAGAGGACACTGCATTACGTGATTACACAAGACTGACAAAATGTCAGCCTAATGCAGGAGCAAATTACTTCAAAGTGGTTAACGCTGAGGAAATAGTGAGGATTGTTCCCTTCCCATGAAACCAGGGACCACAAGATCCTCACCTGCTTTCTGAGCAGGCAACACACCTCACTTCAGCTGGAAACAAGAGCCTGCATAAAAACTGACCTCAGCTTCACACTGTGCCTAACCCCCGAGGCCAAAGCCACAGGAGTTACAACACATTTTGCATAACAAGAGTCCTCTAAAAGGTTGGGAAGGTCCGTGTAACCCCAGGTGTCCTCTGGCCAAATGCTCAGCCCTGGGTGACCACAGTTCAGATTTCAGTCCCCAAAAGAGCAGGTAGAAACACACTCACAGAAGTAAAGCTGCACCTGCCTCGTGGGATTGTTTTCAGCAAAAGGAGTGAGCAAGGCTGAGTCTCTGAACTCTTGCATGCTTTTGAAACCCCTGAAAATGGATTTAGGAGTCAAAACTGTAATCCTTGGGCTGTACAGCAAGTTGGCTACTTTAGAACTAGTTACCTGGAAAAGAGCCAAAGAAAAGTCTGATTTTTTCTCTTGGTAACAGGTTTAGATTGTCACTCATTTCATTAACACAGTGTTTAACGGGTCTGGGAGGAGCAAAGGTGGGTTTAGTTAGGATGTTTTACCCCTCTATAGTTATTAACTCTAGTTTGAAATGAAGGAAAAGTGTTGCTGGTTAAAGTCTGAGAGCCTCAAACATTCCAGCAGGAAAGAGGGAGAAGGGTTTGCACTCGGGGAGCAAGGGAATGAGCTGAGGCAAAAAGGACCTCTATGGGAGCACAAACCCCTGCCCAGCCCCTTTGGCACAGCAAAGTGTCTCACTGGACTGTCCCTTTTTAAAAGAGCTTTTTAACTTCTTAAAAGAACTGCCAAAGTTTGGGGTGGAGGAGAAAAGCATGGGAACAAAGTCTGTTTTGCAAGGCAGGAATCACAGGAGCAACAACTCACCTTTAATCCATCAGAAATCAAAGGTAGAAGCTTACAACTATTATCAGCAGAATTATCAGTGCTGAGAACACTCTTCATGCAAGACCACTTTACATAGAGTCACTCTTCCTGCCAGGGAGAGAAAACTAACCCTTTTCCCCCTCTCACCTCAGGGACTTTCCCTCCTAAATCTCTCTTAACATCTCTGAGAAGCACCTTCATTAGAAATCCTCTTCTGCAGAGCCTGTGCCCCAAGGTGGCTGTGGACAGTGAGTATCCTGTGACAGGGAAATCCCCAAAAGTTGCCTTCCAGGTCCTGCAGGATGCCAGTGAGGATGTAAAACAGGTCAGCTGGTAACTCACAGCAGGGTTAAAGTTAAAACATTCCAAGGACAGCTGCCATGTGGGTTTATTTTCCCTCTAACATCTTACCAGATCATTGTGTTTTCCACAGCACAGGGGAAGCTGGAGGCTCTGCTGCAGGATTCCAGGGAGCCTGAAGCTGTGGAGGAAAGTGTGAGACTGAGGAGAGTGTGGGATGCTGGGGATGCCTAACTGTGAAAACCTGCCAGGAAACATCAGCCAGTGCACCCAGCACAGGGCTCCCAGCAGCCTGGGAAAGGCTCCAAAGGATGAAAGGGGACATAGAAGGGACACAGCAGAAATAAGGACCTTCATCCCTTTTACTCTCTAATTAAAAATCCCAAACCACCCCCACACAAATTAGTTCAACTTGTCAGTAACACATCCAATTGTGAGCCTGTGGTACCACCCAAAAGCACAAGTTTAAAGTGTTATTCACCTACTGGATGATTTTCTCACGTATTTTTATCAAAATAAGCATCAAATATACTTGGTTATGGAAATATGGGAGATAACACCACTTAATGTGACCATTTAATGTCCTAGCACAAGAATAACTGAGCAGTAGCTCACTGGCAACTTGAGCAAAAAAACACAAAACAAAACCAACCAACCAACAACAAAAACCCCAAACAAACAAAAACCTCCCAAGCAAACAAAACCCCCCCAAACAAACACCCCCCCCAAGCAAACAAAAAACACCCAAAAACCTCCCACAAATGAATTCTACCTTACATTTTTGCCCTTCCTTGGCTTCACAGTGTGGTCACGGGTTATCTGTGCAGACTGACAGGTCCCTAAGGCTATCAAGGCTACCAGACCATCTCCAAGGTGTTTTTCCATCTCCCTTCCTGTTCCAAGGGGAAAAATTCTCTCTTCTCATGCTAGAGCTGTCTCCCTCTCCAGACTGAGCTCCTGCAGTTGGTTCATCTCAAAGGCTTTAGGGAAGAGACAGTAGAAGACATCAAAGTGATGGCAGCTCTGAATTCAGGATGTGTGTGTTGCTTGGGGAAAGTCAGGGAATAAAAGCAGTAATGGAGTTGTGATCTTTGAGGAAGATCTCAAAACTGTTCCTACAGTTCCAGAACAGGAGACTAACAATCCTTCCCTCACCAAAACTCAGTCACGACAGGCTTGTTCACACTACCACAGGTGTATTTTGAACAAGTGCTCTACCAGGTGATTGGTTTGGATCAAGGAATTGACTGTGGATTCACAACCAGCTGTTGGGAATTAACACCACCTCTGACCACAGAATTCCCTACTGGATCTTGCAACCAGTTCCAGCTACACTTTGACTAAGAAAAGAAACTCCCAACACAGCACAAAGCAGCAGAGCTGGATCCCACCATGGCCTGCCCTCCAGGTAGGCAGGACAGAATGTGCAATGTCTGCTCCAACAGTTCACCAGCCAACACATCCTCTAAAGATGATCCTCTGCACCAAATGCCTCCTGTCACTTGTAAAGTTCCTCGTTCTATCAGCAAACCCATCTCCACTACAAACTAGTAACTTCTGAGAACTGGAGAAACTGTTTTCCTGGTACAAGGTGTTTTTCCATAAATGCAGCAGCTCATTTCCCAGCCATCAGAACAAGGTCTTCAATTAACCCTTAGCATTGCCTCGACTCACTGCCAGATCCCAGGACAAACACAGGCCTCACCCAAAAGCTCAAAAGCACAGCAACAGGTCTCCAAACGACCAATTTCCACTTGAGAAACACAGGGAGGTGTGGTTGTTACAAACAGTCCATTTATTGGGTCGTTCACTACGTACACAGTTGAGCTCAGAGTTTGGCACTACGCTATACAGGGGTACATCCGTGTGCCCACACCGCTCCCACGCTGCCCCGGGAGCTCCCGACTCTGGGATCGCTCACACGCTCGGAGAAAGGTCTTGGTGCTCCCGGGGGGCTGCAGGGAACAGGGAACACACACCAGCTGAGGGGCTGTTCCCACGTACCACCCGTTCCATGTGATGTCAGCACACACGTGGTGCAGTGAGATCTGAGTGAGACACGGCCAGAATGAGACACGGGGAAAACCAAAACAAACCCTTCTCTTGCCTCTCGGGCGCCAAGAGATTCCGTTAAAGAAAATAATTTAAAAAACTAAGAATGGCATTTTGATTCGATACAAAAGCCAGAACCACTACTGTATTAACATCTAAGTATGAATCTTTACAAATTAAATCTCACAATGGTGTTATGTAAAAGGTTGCAAACTGTACAATGTTTCGTCAATGCAATGCCTCTACAATTTATACAGTCTTTTACAACTATGTAACACATATTAAACAGGTTATTAAACAGCCGATTCATACCAGTCTCTGAACAAAGCTTCAGGCAAAAAAACCACAGAGCTTCCACAATCTTCAAACGAGATATGTTTGCTCAAACAGTGACAATCTTTATGGGAATACACTGTTAAAAACTGCCTTTCCACACTGTGCATACATATCATTCCGTGAGTTCAACCACCACTTACAGTCCATCATTTCCTATCTTGGGCTCTAATTACATGGAGACATCAGTCTTTTCCCCTCACAAATACGCAGATAATCATAGATTTATATTCCACCTGTGGCCAAGTTCCCTCCAAAGGCCTGGCCGGGCAGCAGGAGCCGTCCCTCCCCGCGCTCTGCCCGGCCACCACCCGCGCCGCACAGGGGTCACAGCTATTTACATCTGCACAAGGAAGGTACAAAAAGGCAATCCTGCCCTGAGCTGGCTGGATGAGACCCAAATCCCAGGAGTGAAAAATAAACTCTGAGGAAGGCAGGCTCCCGGGATCGTGTGCTGAGCAGGGCAGGGGTGCAGAGCTCTGCTGCGAGAGCTCCGGGGCGCGGCGGCACTCTCCGGTTCTGCATATCTGTGATGCTGCAATCAGCTGGGAACAGGGGGCAGGAAGAGAGGGTGGGAAGTGTGCAGTGGAGGTCACCGTGTGCAAGGAAGCAGAAACAAGAGTGATGTGTGGTGCAGGCCCAGGAGGAGGGTCTTGCCACGAACTCACGATCGGGCCCCGCGAACGCAGCCACGGGGGGACTGTGGGGGCTCCCACAGCTGCTCCCTGGGGAGGTGAAATTCCTTTTGGATAGAACCAGGTCCTTAGGTTTGTATTTTTAAAAGTGGGTTTGATTAGGCATTGGGATTTCCAACACAAAGTTCTCTACATGATCAGTTGCTTTTGAGTCTCCTTTATTTCGCAGACAAGTTCCTACATCCTCGTTGTCCCGGGAGAAACCTGAAAGAGAAGGAATTCAAAACACAAATATATTACCTCACGCTATTATATATATGAAAATATACGTTACAACTTCTCTTGGAATACTGTCACAAAGCACCACAACACAAGAGAGGTGGGAGTCTTGTAGTGCAACAAAGAGAAACTCCAGGAATGGATTCCCTCTTTGGGGACGTGCCTGTGGTGAGGAGACCTGGCAAGGTGGAAGAGGAAACCGTGTGGCAGCAGCCATTCCCCATCGGAGGTGTAGGTGACATACTGGGCTGGGTGGCAGCTAAAGTCCTCACAGGCCCCAGGAGCAGAAAGCAGCACGTACCTGCCCTTTGGGGGCACTGCCAGGCACTTAAAAGGCAGCCAACTGGCAGAAAACGGAGAAAAGGCACATCAATAGTCAAGAAAACAAGTGTAAACGTCTTAGCAAAGCACTGGGGTAATACAGGGACACACGGAGAGACGGGCAATATTTAATCAAGGCAAATCTGGCCTTGACCAAGGCCACTGGAGGGGGGAAGGAGGGCAGATTTGGCTGTCCCACGGTGAGGGATTCCCCCTACTCTGCCCAGGATTCCTCAGGCTGACATGTCTGATGTCCCAACACATCAGCTCACCCACCTATGCATAATAGCAGGGCGAGACCAGGAGGTCGGTGAGCACCAGGAGCTGGTCGTCCGTGAACTGCTGCTTGTGCTCCTGCCAGTTGTCGTGGTGGGTCCTGCGGAAGTTGGACAGCGTCTTCTTCACAGTCATCTGCAGGACACACAGTCAGGAGGGATCCCTGGCCCCTCTGGATCCCAGCCCCACGCCAAAACACGTGGGATACAACAAACAGAACTGCTCAGAGTCACCCGTCCCGAGGGTCGGGAGGGCTCTGGGGAATTCAGCCCAGTATTTTAATTTTCACAGCTCTTTTGGCCAGTGGCATGACTCCAACACCCTCATAAAAAGGATTCTTGCACCTACAGTTCTGAGTTGGAAAACATTCAGGGATTCTTAGGAAGTAAAAGCAAAAATGCTTTTCCCTGCTGCCTTTCCCTGGGGTGCTGCAACCAATGGTTTGGGTCTCAAAACTTGGGAAAGCAGATGGTAGGTTATAGAAACAAATCAGAGGAAAACTATCTCCTGTTATTAAAATAATTAAGATTATTATTCATCTTAAAATTAAGTCCCATTTATTCATCTTAAAATTAAGT
>NW_020897753.1:6642121-6651300 GCF_003984885.1 Neopelma chrysocephalum | reverse complement strand
TCCCATTTATTCATCTTAAAATTAAGTCCCATTTATTCATCTTAAAAAAGTCCCATCAGTTCAGTTCCCTGCTTCAGGAGGTCACACCACAGCAAAGTTTGCTAAATCTAAGGAATTCTGCAGCTCAATCCTCTAAAACAGCAAAAGGTTAACAAAACCCAATACAGGACAAAAAAATAGAGTTAAGGGCAACTATTTCATTAAAAACCTATTTCTAGGGCTGCCTATAAAACTTTGTTCTAAGAATTTCAGACTGATGTTTTGGTTCAGGCTGTTTTCTGGAACAGCATCCACCAAAGGGGCATTTTTAATTCAAAATAATATATATACACACACACATTTTAAATACAGTTCCTGCAGCTTTCAGTTTATGTTTTAAACTTGAAAACAAGGACAAATCTACCACAAAAAAGACTTAGAAGCAGTCCATGATTTAACATGATTTGGAGTCATTTAGTAAAGGCAGCAGACACTGAGTTTCTTAACAGGTTCCCATTTTTCTCTGAGAAAGGGGAACTAAGAGCAAGTAAAAGTGTATTTTAGCTGTGTCCTCCTGAACACAGAAACGCTGTGTTTTTACCTCGATAGGCTGAGGATCATTCAGGTGGGCACTGAGATCCATGAGGAGCTGGGGCATCCAGGTGGGCACGTCGTAGGGGCTGGAGAGGATGCAGGCGCTGAGCCCCAGGACCCCGGCGTGGCGCTTCACCAGCTCTGCAGGCACAGGGCAGGAGATCAATTACAAATAAAAATAAAATAAAACAGCAGCAAAACCCCCCGCACAGGGGAGAGGCCTCCACCTTCTGCAGAAATCCAGGGAGTTTTACAGGCACAGACCTATGGATCTCCACATTGCTCCTGCTTTCTCACACAGAATCCCAGATTCATCCTTTATCTGTGGTTCTATTGGAAGGACGTGTCAGGGATGGATCTGCAACAGCTCTATGCTTCATAAACGTTTCTAGAGAGCTTCCCTCTCTCAAGGAAACTCATAAATAGCTCGGGAATGACACCATGGAAAATATGGAAACTCGGACTTCTGAGTCAAATGTCCAGTCAGAAGCCAGAGTTGCAAACTAAGGCTAAAGGGTTTTTTTTTTCTATTTTTTTGGTTGGTTTTTAGTGGGGCTTTTTGTGTGTGTTTGGTTGGGGTTTTTTTTAGAATAAAAGCCACACTACTAAAAATAGAAGGTAAAAAAGATGTGTTACAACAGCTAAGGAAGTTTATTTACTGAGGGACTTGCTATCCCCAATCATCTGCATCCTTAACTCTGCGAGCTGGGAAGTGGAAAAATCTCATGAGTGTTAATTCTAAAAGAGTTAAGAAGTTAGTTTAACATAAGAACACATAGTAAAAAATCTGCTTTTGCTGTGTATTCTTGTTCATCATTTCTGCTTGCACATCAAATTCTTGTTTTCACTTAGTAAGGGTAAGGATGTGCAACAGGGGTTGGGATCTGCACCACATGGACAGAAACAGAGCATAGGAAGAATTTCTTTCCAGAGAGGGTGATCAGGCATTGGAATGGGCTGCCCAGGGAGGGGGTGGATTCTCCATCCCTGGAGGTGTTTAAGATGAGACTGGATGTGGCATCAGTGCCATGGGCTGGGAACCACAGCAGTAGTGGATCAAGGGTTGGACTTGATGATCTTGGAGGTCCCTTCCAACCCAGCTGATTCTGTGATTCTATGATTCTATGAGGTGCAGAAGGACAAGTGATTTACCATTATGGTTTATGAATGCTTAGGAAGGAAAAACATCCCCACAGTGCTATCTTTTGCCAGGTACATATTGATTTTCCAAACCCTGCTTAGCCCCCATCCCTGCAGTGCTGGCAGACTTTGTGCAGCACAAACGACTGGTTTGCCCCCACCCTGCTCCCATGATTGCCTTACTGTCCTAGTTAGAACAGCTGGGACCAGTTCATCACTGGATGGGTGCAACCCAAAACTGTGTATTCTAGAGCCTTCCAGGCCATTGCCCAGAAACTGTTCTCAATAGACCATTTACACCCTCTGCCCAGAGCAGCCCTGACCCCTCAGGATGTAAACTGGGTGTTCAGAGGCCTGTGAGACAGGAGGGTGCCCCTCACACCCAGTGTGGAACTCCCCACCCTGAGGGAGGGACTGGGCATTCCTGCCTCAACTGGAGGAGAGATAATCTTGGGGTCTTGGGACTTTTTTAACCACTCGTGGGATCCAGAGGAAGACTGAGACCACCACTCTCAACCAGACTGCAACCACCACTCTCACCAACAGGTTTTTCCCCCTCTCCTTTTACTTTGGACTCAGGGACCCAACAAACACCACTCTGTTCCTGCCCCAGGGTGCTGGGTTAGACATTTGGGTTTTGTGGGTTAAAACCAACTGTTTGTCTGTACAATCGTACTTATTGTATTATTTTATTGAATTGTTCTTCTGACTTATAATCTCTCTTTTGAGTTGGGTTCGTTTCCCCTGCAGGTTTACCTTTTTACCTTTAAACCAGCACACTTACCCCCCGAAGGGATGGTGTCCCCCACGGAGCCCAGGTCCCGCTTCCGCTTCTTGGGCAGCCTCATCTTGCAGAGCTGCTCGAAGTGTGTCTGCATGGGCTGGTCCATGGACAGGAAGTTGCACTGCAGGAGCCCGCTGAGCGTGGTGGCTGCCATCTCCCTCACCTGGGCACGACACAGAGCAAGGGTTTTTAGGGGCTAAAATCCCTCTCACAGGGCTCTCACACTCTGAGGAATTTGCTGCATTTAGGTTGGAATGACAGAGACAGGAAACGTGTGTTATGAGATTAATTAAGGGAGAGAAGGTATGAGGCTCTGAGAGGCCTGTTTGTCCCTGGTGTGCTCTATCCTAATGAAGTACAACAAAAAGGTTGGCCTGGTAGTCATGAATTAGATAAGATGGACATTTGGGGGGGGTTGGAGAGCTGAGTAAAGAGGTTTTAAGTAAGACTTTAGCACGTGGTCAGGAGGAGTTGAAAAGTTCCTGAAGATGAGGAGCAAGAAAACCACCCCCATGAGGCCGAAGAAAACAGAACAACCCCCAGGAATTTACCCAAAAGGATGACTCCGCCCCAAGCTCCACCTGAACCCCACCTGATATGAATATTATAACTAGATGATGTAATTGTAATGAATATTCATGTAAAATATTATAATCCCTCACCAAAATTGTATAAATTGCCTGACTTTTCACTGAGAACTTGGGAGCTGGTTTGTCCAGCTGGTTCTCCAATGTTGCTTGAAACAAATACCTTTTCTGCTTAAAGACTCAAAACTGTCTCTGAGCAGTCATTTTATGCTGTTTTGGCATCAGGCACACCCTGGGATTTGGGACACCCAGCTGGGCCAAGTGGCCAAACTCCACCCAAGAAAAGCCCTTACAATATTATGCTGTTATTAGTTGCTCTTTAGAGGGTTCTTTACAAGTTAATTAACAGCTCTCCTGTAATACAGAAGTACTTCCACATAATTTGTCATAAAGTGACCTGCTACTCAAACAAATGATGTCATTTAACTCCACTGTTAATAAACACACCATAGATGTCAATAGTTATCACAGAACCAGCTGATATCACAGTCTGTGATACCACAGGTGCACACAGATATGATAGCACAGATATCACAGATTACAGGAGCTTCAGAAAGTTTAAAAACAACCTTGGACAGAGATCAAGATGCACCACCACAAATAATCAACCTGCTTTACAACTTCCCTAACAGATTCTGTATTAATATCAGTTTCAAAGAGTCCTTTATTCAAAAGCATTTAGTTTTCCCCTTCAAATGTAGAACTGACAAAAAGAGAAGAGCTTTTCCAAGAGAAGGCAGAAAAGATGTTCAGAGGGCTCAGCTGATTTTGTTCTACCAGTAGTACCAGAATTCTTTGAAAGACACAGCAGATGCTGGATTAATAAGCCACAATAAATAACTTCAGTGGTTTATGGTCTACAATTCAGTTCCGTAATGCCCCAGAATGATAAACTTCCTTGCCCCAAGCACCAGACCTTTGCACTACCTGAATAACAACACAATTCCAGGTTGGAAAAATAACGTTCTCTCTGGTAACACAGAAACCCCAGAGAACAAGACTAAACTAAGTTTTCACCTAATTTCCAAACTACTCAAAATACAGATCTCCTTTCCCATTCCTTTTAAAACAGCTACAGCACCTTGTCAGTGGATTCCAAGGAGAGCCAACTCAGAGCTGCTGCCTTAAAAAACAAAAGACTAATTTCTCAGGATCACTAATTTCTCTCATCTCCTCAAAGCTCCCAAAGCCATGAAGTCACAAGACTGTAAGGCTACATTGAAATTGGGAATCCCTCCAACTCTCACTCCCACTTCCAGTAATCCAAAGCTGCCAAAAAAACCTCCCCACATTTCCAGACCTGCAGACAGCAGCCACCAGGTTTTTTGGGAAGTAACTGCAAACAGAACATTTGTCTCCGTGGAGCACAACCACCTCCCAAGTGCCCTGAATCCAGGGTGGCAGATTATAATAAATTATATCCTCGAACACAGTGTTCTGAGCCTCCCCAAAACAATAAGTACAGCTGCAAGTGCTGCCATAATTAAAGACAGCGAGCTCGAATAAAGCTCTTGAGACCTCGCTCTGCTCCATCTCAATTTCTACCAGGTATTATTCAAACCCGATCCACACTTTGCCGATGGCTGGGGAAGGAGGAGGTGAGAGCCTGCCAGGGTTGTTGTTTATCGGCAATTTGTGAGCCCCCGAGGAGCTGAGCCATTAAACGAAACACAAGGTGCTAATGGCAGAGCCGGCACACACAGAGCAGCTCGGCTGGGAAGTGAGCGAGGCCCCGAGCGAGCTGGGCTTATTTACATCGCTACTGCCTGTATTAAAACCACTTTAATTCCTAAATTAATCACCTACCTAGAAAGGAACACTTTGCTGCAAGGAGCACCGAGAAGCAAAGCCTTTAAAACCCATACATGAGGCAGCTGATCACTCATCATATCTAACACTATATATTTATATATATATTTATAAATCATCACACTCAAATGACAACTTATGGAATACAAAAGCCACACGGGGATAGCACAGGAATCTTCCAATCGACTACAGGATTTGGGTTTTTTGGTCAGAACTGACCAAAGTCTGTAAAACTGCAACAATATCAGAACAAAACCACTGAGCAGCACAGGCCAAACCCAACTGCAGAAGTTGCAAGGGGTGCTAAAACAGAGAGAAAATACTCCCATTCCTGTAGAACTGTGGTGTAATGTGAAAAATGTTCATCAAGACATGAGTGCAGCCTGTGTATTAAAACAAAAGGATGGGTTGGATCATCAGGACTGGCTCTTTGTATCAAAATAAGCAAAAAAAAAAAATTATCTTAAAATCCAAGACCCAAACCTTCAGTTGTGCAGGGTAAACACACCGAATCCTGGCTAAAGATGAGGGGATGCTCATCCTGAAAATCCAGCATCCAAGAGCTGCACAGGAATTACTCTGCAGGATACTGCAGCCTGTCAGTTATTATCGAGGAAGAACAAGATTACTTGTCAGAGAAAAGTGAAAGCTTCCATGGCAACAACACGGCTGGAAGCGGTTCTGAGCACAGAGCAGCTCTCTGGCTCCACATCTCTGTAGTGCAGGGGAATCATTTGGTACGTTTAGAATAACAAGGTAAATTGCATTCGAGTGAATAAAAGGCATTTTTTCAAAATGATGGGAGATTAGGAGGTGAGTGTTCTGACAAACAACCCAGGGAGCATTGCAAGGTGCTGCAGAACCTCCTCTAGAAGAAAGAGAGGGAAAAGCACCCAAAAGTAGGATTTCATTGGTATTTGCCAGCTGCACAAACACCAGGGGAAATTAAGAAAAGGGGAGATGGACCAGACTGGAGATTAACACCAAAGATTCTTCACTGTGCTTGAGCATGGCTTAAATTCACAGCATTTAATGCAAACCCTCAGCTGTAGTGAGCTTGATGTATACAGGAAAAGTATTTTTGCCATTACTAAGTTGACATGATTAAATGGGAAGCAGACCTATAAGTAAGGTCTTATAAGACCTTCCTTATATATAAGGAAGCAGAGTAATAAATAGCGGGTTTACATGCTGTCCACACAGGAAGGCATTTTACCCTGTTGGAAGTTGAATTTCTCCCAAGACACACGCTAATATTTACAGTGAAATAATAACATCTCTGTTTCAGCTCTACTGAAACCAAGCAATGCACCAATTCTGTGAAAAAGTAAAAATAACAGAACTTTTAAAAATCATTAATGGAGCATTTTATGAACAGCTGTTTTCCGGGACTGGAGCCTGACAGAAACAAATCCTGTAAAGCTGATTTTCCAGCTGTGCTGACTCCCACCTGGCAGTTCTTCCACAAAACAACTCCACAAAGCACTGGGAGAAAGCATTCCAGGGAGAAAACATTCCAGGGAAGGGACCACTTGCCTCGAGCTGCTCGTCCTCCAGGAGCTGGATGACCAACCACCGGATGTCATCGACGGCCTCGGGGTTGTTGAGGAAGATGAAGAGGTTGTAGAACACCATGGTCTGGAGGTAGGTTAGGATGGTGTAACGGGCGTGCCAAGAATTGCTTCTTGCTGTCTGTGAAGAGGGATAAAACCAGGGTGAGACAAAAAGCAGCTTCCTGGTGTAAAACTAACAATATTTGAGAAAAAAAGCTTCTGGAGCAGTTGCAAAGAACTTCCCTTATTCAGGTGGGTTTGTTTTATACACTCCTTGGTCTCCCCAAAGGGATCAAATACAATTAATTTCATACTTTAGATCTGAGTCCAAAACTGAGAGAAAACGTTTTGGAGTTCATTTACACTTAAATAAATCTTTATTTTGGGGGTCACGTCTGTTACTGTTGGACAATTGATTGATGTTTATATAAACTCATGTAAACTGTGGGCATGCAATTGTTACTTAAGTCATAATTTTTATAATCTCCGCTTCCAAAGCAGATTTCTTTAATATAATTATATTACTTATAATATAATATAACTATATTACATTAAATTATAATTAAATAATAATTAAATTACAATTTAATATAATTATATTTAATATTTATTTAATATAAATATACTGTAGAACTATAAAAAAGGACACTTCTTTATATGAAGATTCATCCTGAAACTGGATTTTGAACTGTTATGCTCATGAGGAGCCATGGTGGACTTCAACTGATCCACCACTGAGCCAAATGTGAATTTACTGAAATGCAGTTCAATTTCTTACCAAAACAAAGCGGTTTAAATGTTTGCAAGCAGGAAACAAAACAAAACACATTTGCTGTTTAGGGGAACGTTCTAAAACACTTGAAATAAACGCTTCCCTTTCACATGTAAATCAGTATTTGATTCTCTTAGAATGACAGCTACTGAATAATCTTAAAGAAAAGGCAGGGAACAAGAAGCTTGAAGCTGTTCAGACCACACTCACTTGTTTTAGCACCTGAAGTACCAAAGGCACTTGCTGAGGATACAGCAAACCCTGAGACATCAAGGACAGACACATCTTTGCATCTCTCTTGAGCTCATCATAACTATTGTCGTTTTCCACGGGTGCAATCTGCAGGGAGGGAACAAAAACCAAGGGCAGGGTTAGTGAGGAACCACTGGCAGGAGCAAAATCCTGAAAGGAAGGGTAATCCCAGGAAAGGACAGTTGTCTAGGAAAAATACATTTAATATATTGCTGGAAGTTAACTGGGAAAAACGAATAAACGTAACATTAAAATATTCTCAGCTGTTGAAAAAAATTAAATAATCAAGAGATCCTTGTTCCTTGCCCCATTTCTTATTCACCTGAAGAGTATGGCTGGTCTGAAGCTCTTTAGGGGGATTAAATAAATGCCATTAACACTTTGGTCCCCACTGCAATTCTCTTGGTATCAAATCCAATTGATTTCATATTTTAAATCTAAGTCCAAAACTGAGAGAAAGCTTTAATTGAGCTCACTTAAGTAAACCTTTCCTTTGGGGTCACACACATTACTGTTGGATAATGGGCTGATGTTTACACAAGGGGTAAGCAAGTCTGGATTATTTCAGATCTGTGGCACTGGATGCCCCAGTTTCACCAAAAAATACAAGAATCAGGAGAACTATCAGATTTAGAAAGAATTGTGTAACCAGGGAACAAAAGCAAATAACTCAAGGTGCCTTGAGAACGGTTTGGGTTGGAAGGAACCTTGAAGATGATCCAGTTGCAAGCCCCTACTAACAAAGGAGAAGCTAAAAGATGTACCTTGAAGAACAAAGGTAAGAGCTGGAGTTGCTCTGTGACAGCTGTAGAGAAAGACCGTCCTGCGCTCGCCATCAACCACTTCAGAACTGTCAATAAAGAGTTAATAAACGTCATAAAATGATCACTGAGCAAGTGATCATACAAGTTACAGACCATATTTACTGCAAGACTCCCCTGTGAGTTTTTCCACACATTAGAGTGGTTCAGTTTGACCCTTGAGGCGACCTTATAAATCCCAACAGCTCCAGTGCCACAGCAGACACAAGAGGAGAAATCCTGGAGTGCAATTACACAATGTCCCAAAATACCCCATTCCTGAGCCTCAGGCACTCACTTGTTTTCAAGAGTTTAATGCCCTGAGTTCGCTCATCCTGCTCCCCAACCCCGTTCTCTTCCAGGACGTGATTCTGAATTTCTTCGTCCGCCTCCATGAGGGGTTTGAGGTTTTCAAGTATCCGGGTGGTGAATTCATGGACACGAGGAGATTTAGTTGCAGCAGTGTTTGGCAAGGAAACATCAATCATGAATATGTAGGTCAACACACTGGGGAAGCAAACAGAGCAAGGGAAGAGCACACAGTCAGCACCACTCCTGTGAATCCAGATCAATTCAGTGACCTTTCAAGTTTAACACTCACAGAAAATTTCATCTCTGCTTCGAAGTTATTTAAAACCAAATGTCCCTCAAGAACCCTCTTTGTAGACATTTGAATCAATCACGGTTAGACCATCACTTAAGCTACAACCCTCCTCCCCTCCAAAGTGACCTGCAATTGGTTTTTGAGTCACTAAAAGGACTTCAATTCTCTAAAGGAGTCACTGTTATTTTTGGCTTATTAAGGCTTAGACAGAAATTTTGGGGTTTGGAGATTTTTTGGGGGGTGGGGGTGTTGTGGGTTTTCTGTGGAGGTTTTTTGGGGCTGGATTGTTTGTTGGGTTTTTTTTT
>NW_020897753.1:6551141-6642111 GCF_003984885.1 Neopelma chrysocephalum | reverse complement strand
GCCACCTTTGTCCCCGTTGGGGATGTGGCAGCGCCGGCGGGCCTGGTGCGAGCGGGGCCGGGGCAGCGGCCGGAGGTGCCGGAGCAGCCCGAGCGGCGCCCGCCGCGCCGTTATGCGGGAGGCGGCCCGGAGCGACGGGGAAAGGGGGACGGGCAGGGAACAGAGGGGGACGGGAGGGGGAAAGGAGGGGAGGGGAAGGGTCCGCCGCGCCCGCCCGCAGCCCGAGGCCCCGCTGCCCGCGCCCGTCCCGCCCCGGCACTCACGTCGAGAGCTTCCTGGTCCAGAAGAGCCCGCCGGGCCAGAGCTCCTGCAGCTGCACGGCGCGGGCCAGGTTGCCCTTGATGTGCTGGAGGAAGCGGGCGGCCTCGGCCTCCAGGCGCTCGCCGTAGGGCAGCAGCTTGTTGTAGACGATCTCCTTCTGCGGCGGCCGGGCCATGGTCGGCGCTGCCCGGGAAGGGCCGGTGGTGACCGCGGCCGCCGCGCCCCGCCCGCCCCGCTCCGCTCACTTCCGCCGGAAGGGGCCACGGGGCGGCTCCGGGAGCTCCGGGGGCAGCCGGGACGGGGCAGCGCCGCCGCCGGGACGGGGCAATGTCACCGCCGGGACGGGTCGCGGCGGGGCCGCGGGGCAGCCCCTGCGCGGGGGAGGCGGCGGCGGAGGGGCCGCGCCGCCCGCCCGCCCGGGCTCGGCGTCCGCGCTCGGCGCTCCGCGGGTGGTTCCGAAGCCCTTCGCCGTGTGGAGCTGCCGCCGCCCGCCCGCGTAATTCGGGGAGAACAGACACCCCCCCACCACCGGCTGCGCGCCCGAAAACCCCGGTGCGAGGCGGGGACGCGCTGGGGATGAGCCGCCGTCCCCGGAGGAGCTCGGGGCAGCACTGGGGAGCGCTCGGGTGACACGGCCCTGCCGGGTCACAGGTCGCGCTCGATGAGCTCACGGGTCTCTCTCCCGGCCTAATTGATGCGGTGATTCCGTAATTAGCCCCGCGGTTTGATAGCAGATTGCGCGGCCGCCTAAGAGGCTTATTTGAAATAATAACGCCAGGCGGGAGGGCAGAGCTCGCCCGCGGGCCGTGGGTGTGGGATAAACGCTGATGGATATGTGATAACGCCGCCGGTACCGCTGATAGCTGTTATCTCCAGCTGTCCTCGGTGGAATTGTTAATTGAATTTCCCCTCAAGAATTACATCGCGGCCATACAACAGCTGCAAACTGATTAGATTTAAAGCTACTGACAAGGGCAAATCCTGTTTTATGATCTTTATGCTCAAACTAGCTCTGCTTAAAATTAAAAAAAAAAATAAAATAAGGCTAACTAAATGCTGGAACACGTTAGGGGGAGGAGAGATGCCCCGGGAAACCTAAATATGACAAGCAAAGGCATCATCACGGCATTTTCCTGAGGAGTGCACTCGCACCATCTGTGCTTCTCACCCTCCTAGACCTGTGCTTTTAATAAAGGGAGCTCAATAATTTTGTTCAGTGTCCCAGACTTTTGAAACACCCCTCCGTTCCTAAAAGAACTTGTATCACGTGATCCTGGAGATTACATATCAACTTTTACATGATTACAAAATAGCTGGACTTTGTTATCGATTTTGTTGTGATTTGGAGGGTGTTTGCTGCCATCTTTCACGGGGACTTTACGATTCTGTTGCCCCATATCTACATGAGGCAAAACAATTCCCTGCCCTTTCCTGGCCTCAGTTACAAATGAAACTTGATCATGGTCAAATTTCTGTGGGGATAAAGAACACCTTGGTTTAGTGTTTTGCTGGTGAAAACAACAGGCAAAATTAATATGAAATGAGTAGTTTTATCACCAATTCACACAAGGATAAATTGGATAACTGACCCAGAAGCTGTAATAAAAGCCCAATATCTGTGGATAAGTGAAAATATACCTGTATTGAAACTGAAAAGTCTAAAATTACCTATTTTCTGTCACTCACACTCAATTCTTAATATTTAATATGTAATTGCAGTGGTGATTTGTTCGAACAGACATTTCCAGTGGGGGGAGTGTTTTGTAAATTTGAGGCAGGTAAAGTTTGTTTGGACTTGGAGGAAAATAAAATCCAAATTATACTCCAATTTTCTGCAATTGAAGTTGGCAGATACAGAAGGAACTTCAAAGCTGCATTCTGTTGCTTCATAGCCACGTTATAAAAAAATACTCCTCCCCTTTCTGACTCAGGTTGATTTTTCACACATTTTGGAGTATTTTGCAATGTGAGTGAGCACCTCTGGCCTCAGGGAGCATATTTTGTCTGAACCAACAAGCCACCTCCTCACCTGTGACCTCAGACACACAAGTGCCTTCCACCAGAATGAAACACCTTTTGGGGGAAAACATGCCAAGTGTACACTGCAGACTGTCATCCTACTAACTCCTCCTTCTCAGGAATATGACTCCTCTTTTCAGAGTTTGAAACAAGAGAAAAGGAGATTCCTAGTCTACAATAGTAAGCAGACATACAGTACTTGCATTTTGAATGTATTTCCTGCATATTGATCAATTTAATAATTATATTTAATAATTATTTTTAAAGTATCCTTTCCCCCTCTTTGTTATGCTGCCATTCTGCTTTATAAAGTGGGTACAAAAAATGATAAATTTTGCCAAGTGAGTCAAAAATAAACATGTTCTTGGAGTTTGCAATGTGTTTTGGCTGCAGCAGTGCGTGAGAGCACATTTGGTTCCCAAGTCACGTGAGGGAGGACGGGCCTCTCACAACACAGGACCTGTCTGTGCTTCTTGCATCAACAGCTTTTTTTCCTCTCTTATTAAGAGTAGGAGGAAGAATGTGAGTTGCCAGCAACCCAAATATGGTTGCCACCTGTTGGTTTTGGCACCAAATCCTGAGAATTGATGGAGCTGGGCGTTGTGGTTGCGAAGAAAATACAACCTTTCCATTCATGAGCAGTTCTGGGTGGTGACGGTGGCTCGGGGCACACGGGGGGTTGTTGGCACGTTCCCTTCTCGGACGGTGCCCGGGGGAGCCAACACCAGCACTGGCACAGGGATTTGGGAACTTGGCACTCAGCCTTAGCCCTGGTTTCCACTGTCTCAGCTCTCCAGCGGCTGCTTTTCTGATAAAGGTGCCCTGGCACAGTTTTCCCAGAGCAGCTGTGGCTGCCTCATCCCTGGAAGTGTCCAAGGCCAGGTTGGAGCAGCCTGGGATGGTGGAAGGGGTTGGAACTGGAGGATCCTTAAGCTCCCTTCCAACCCAAACCATTCTGTGATGTTACAGTTTGGAAAAGAATAGCCAATCCAACAGGAGCTTCATGTTACCTGTGTCCTACCTGGCCTGGTCTGTGACCCCCCCCAAAATCTCACAAATCCCCATTATAGAAATACAGGGGAATAACTTGCTTTTTGATGAGGATCCCTTTCCCTCATCCCAGTGTTGCTAAATTGTTCAGTCACCCAAAGCTGGCACTGAAAGGTGCCAAAGGGACAACTTAGAAACACGCCTATTACATAAAGTTCTATTTTACAGAGAATTTGTCTATTTGGGGGATGAGGACAAGAATGATTTCAGCATCTGAACGAGGTGCCAAGGAACTTGAGCTTCCTGTGTAGTATGGGACAGAAATAGGCTCTTCTAAAGCGTGATTCAGAGGAACTAATTTTAGGTCCCTAAAATGGGGCTGCCAAAATACTCTATGACATGTTTCAAGTTGGATGGGGAGGTGGGTTCAGTGTCACCTACAGCACAGAGGCTGAACATTGGGCTGTTTCTGCAATGCCTGGTTAAATCTATATGTTCTAATAAAAGTGGAACATTTCTCATTTCAGCCTCTGCTGAGCAGAAATAAGAGGCACTTAGGAAGGGGTTAAAGTGTTATTATGGGCACCTACATGATTTGTAAAACTTTACTGCATAGACAAGGCTGAGAAAATATGTGCAACACTGTTATCCTGCACTTTACATTCCCAGTGGTTCATCCACCCTCAGTTATATCCATTCACAAGATGCTGTTTGGCCTCCACTCTTTCCCAACTGAAGTTAGTGGGTTACTGTTCTTACAATGGACACTCACTGCTTGTACAAAAACAGGACCTAAATCCTCCTTGGGGAAATAAATTAATTTGCAGCAAAGCTTGTTTTCCCTCTCCACTTCCTGGATTTGTTCTCTTTGGGTGCCTTATTGCCCAAGATTTGGAAAGCAAAATTGTCTCAAATCCACACAAGAGAATCTGCCTTTGACAGTCTGTTTCCTCCACATGTCTGAAACTCCCAAAGATATCCCTGGAAACTATTGTGCCTGCAGGGAGAAAAAAGCAAGAGGCTTGAGCCTCATTATGAGAGGCTCCTTCCAAATTACTCACAGCCATTTGAAATACATAATAATTCCCTGGACACGACAGAAATGCAGCCAATTTTGGGGAAAGAGACATTACTTTTTTTTTTCCCCTTTTCCTTTTGAGCCACTGAGATGGATTTTTGTGCCTCACTGTCTTGCCAAACAGAAACCAGCTGCAGAGGAGCATGTGATGACAGTGAACTCCCAAAGGTCAATCCTAGGGATTCTGCTGTTCTAGGAAATCAAGGAAGCACAGTCCCTTGGCAGCCTGCAGTCACTCACACACAAACTGCTCCTTATGGACTGGGGTGTTCCAAGCAGCTGCCTGTGTTTGCCAGAGCAGGATTGTGACACACTTTACCCAAGTGCTTGGGTAGCTGATGGTATTTATTGTTTTTTTCAGTGGCCAGTGTGTCTGTTGCAGCTTCATTTGCAGTTCCCAGTCCTCCAGTTTTGTCTGTTTATAATCAAGAGGAGACATTGGTAATGTCTATTAAAGGAAAAAAAACCATATAATATTTGTTCTCCCAAGCCAGGATAAATCAAATAACAGGCAAAACCCTTTGCTCAGGTTTCCAGCCTTGTTTCCAGCAGCATTCAGCACAAATCACTGCTGTGTTTATCACGGCCTTAACTCCAGTGGTTGTTCAGGCTTTGATTGTTTGGGTGGATTGAGTGTGCACTGTTTGGACGTGTGGATCAGAAGTATTTAAATATTTATGAATTCTGGAAGAGGAGCAAGCTCACTTAAACATTCCCTTAAGCAATCAATCCTTTCTCTCCTGCTAAAGAATTACTTATCCTTTGCTCCGGGTTTTGTGCCTGGAATCTGCACGGGAGACTTCCTGGCACGTTTCTATAAAGCAGCAGCTTCTCTCCTGGGATGTTATGGAGAGACACCCAGCAGATTAACAGCCCTCTGAGAGGATCACATGGAGCAAACTCAGAGCTATCCAGGATTCATTTGGGCTAACGTGGCATGTTGTTTATGCCCATGTCCCAGTAATGTGGGGATAATAACTGTAATTGTGTCGGGGGCGTGATTATGGCAATGCCAGTCCTGCTGACTAACACTGAGACTCAAGGAACTCTAAAGTGGTTTATTATTGTCTCAGGTGTCCCATTAAGAAGAGCTCAAGGTGAAACAATGACTGTAAATTAACAGCCTTGGAAATATAACTGTCAGAAAGGCTGTTTAGGGTAGAAGGAATGTTCCAATTAAAGAACGCTGCAGGCCTGTAAATTCAGAGGAACCCCAGGGAGAGGGAAAAGTCTCTTTTGCCACGTTTGCCTGTTGTTGCTTTGAGGCCAAGCCCGGTGGAAAACTGGTTTAGTCCAAAGCCAGGTTTAGTCCAAAGCCAGGTTTAGTCCAAAGCCATCAGCTGCCCTTCTGCTGGGCAAAGTACCAAGAACTGGGGGAAAGAACCAAGGGGGTTTAAAAATTCAAGTGAGAAAGACAATCTGCCTGGAACAAAAAGAGCAGAAAAAAACAGCTTGTAATCTGCAGAAAGGGCTCTGCAGGACAATCCGGTGGGCGTCGACTGTTGATGTGATACCACTATCTCCAACCCCCACGTGTTTTCCTGCTCAGTATCATTGCAAGGGACGGATGCAGAACCTGATTCATGCTTGCCTGGCCTTGCCAAATGCACTCCCAAATCCTGTAACCGTGCTCTGAATTAATCTGCTTACCCAAAAGACATAGCTGGGGAAACGGTTGTCCTTGGAGATTCCAGCTCCCTTCGCCCGGGAAAGATGGAGCCATCAGCATTTCTGGAATGGCGTTAGCAGGAGGCTTGACAGGCTCTGAAACTAGAAGAAACTGGGTCAGAGTCACCCTGGTTCTCCCCAGATATCCCCAGCAAACGACCTGATGCCATCACACCTCTGCACAGAAGGTATGGTGGCATCCACCAGCTCTCCAGGAGCTTCTCACGGAGCAGCTGGTACCATCAGGGTGGCTTTGTTTAGTATTTCCTCTTGGCTGCCTCATCGGGACTCTTTAAAACTTGAATATTCCCTCAGATATTCTATTTTCTCTCTGGGCTCCCGGGCTCTGTGCCTTTTTCTCTCTCCAGGCCCTGCAAACGTTTATTTTCTCCAGGACAGCTTTCAGTTTCTTTCAGACTGACCTCAGCCTTTGCTGCGGAAGTGTGCGAGGACATTTTCCTGTGACAAGACTAAAAGTGAGAACTAAAGATTAAGAACTGGCTGTGCACACAATCTTACTTCCCTCCTGCATATTCTCCCTTTGCTTCAGTTCACAGGCAGACATCCTGAGTCATGGGCTATTTCGTTGTGCTTAATAGTGCTAAATTGGTTTTCCAACCCCTCATTCATCTGCTTTTTAAGCTCATTATGTTCTGGCATCGTGTTCTGCAGCCACAATTTCTGATTCATGCACAGTGGGAAAAGTTGTTCCCTTTTGATTGTCATAAAATTTTTATCTGGTGATTTTTATTTTTTTTTGGATGCCATGAGTTTTCCTATGGGAGAAATAACGAGGCCTCTTCACCATCCATGATTACATAGACCACAAAAATCACAGCCAAGAGAATCTTCCTTTGTCCAGATGCTGATTTTCACCAAATTCATCACAAGTTAATGTCTTTATAACATACTTTTGGCTGGAGTTCATCAGCAGATTCAAACTTGGAGAACGATATGGGAGCTTCTTCAGGGAAGAACTGTGATTCTTACCCATGTCCTCTTCCTGGTGCCAGGTCCTGCACCAGGGAATTATGGACCAGCAGGACCATGTGAAACCCTGTAATAACAGTAGAGAGCTCATTTTGTCCACTTCAACACAAATTGTCACTTAAGCCTTTGGAGTTATCCAGTTCCAAGTACTGGAGTAGAAGTCAGTTCAGTGAGACTGATGGCACAGGCTGCAGTGATACAGTTCAAGATCCCAAAATACTAATTAGGGTTTCTCTTTGTCGCTTGTGAGAAGAAATAAAGGTCTGATGCAGTTAAGGAGAATGAATCAAATGGTTTCACAGAGCAGCAGAATGTAATAGCTGTCAACCCACCTCCCTGAGAAACCATTCCTTTACCAGCCCACGCTCTTTTGTGCATTCTTAGATCTTTTGTAGAGCCCTAAATCCTCCCCATATCTGACAGTATTGTTCTGGCAGCTGTGGGAAGGGTGATGCCTACATTTCCTACATTTCAAGGGGAACAAAGAACTCACTGCCTTAAATGACCACATCTCCTCCTCGTCCTCAGCAGGTTGTGCAAGGAGGGAAAAATATAAGTTTCAGCAGCACCTCAGTGTGCTCCTCAAATTTTAATGAGTTTCCTGTGAATGGGTATTGCATAAATCAAATGTCAGACGAATCTCCTGCTTTCCTATCAAACCAGGTGATTAAGGCTTCGAATGTTCTCCTTCTAAATGTAAGAGGGAATTTCAACATTGTTTGCATGCAGAATAAACTTTCCCTGAATAACATTACTCCTGCCTGTTTGTTAGTTCAGAATCTAATTTATGTAAAACACCCAGGTCTTGGATTCACAGAATCAAAGTATTATTAGGGTTTAATTGTCCCTTTGTTCACAAACTGCTTACAAAGTTGGCTTTACATAAAATAACAATAAGTTACACTTATCCTCTGTAATGCCATTATCCCCACTAAATTTCAATCCTTTAAAATGAAGTCATTTAAATGGAGGCATTACAGTAGGTAAGTCTGTGTTTAGATTTAATCACCAAACCAAGACTGACTTGACCCTTTATGCCAGCAGAGGACTGACAGATTTACCCCCAAGTTACATCTGCTTCTCAATGCTTTAGGACTCAATAATTTATCAGTCACATTTCTGTTTGATATGAATTCCTTTTGCCACAGGACACATCAATTCACATGCTCATGTTTTAATTACCAACACTTTATGGGTTAAGGGAACTTACAAGTGATGATGCAACTTTCCAGGGTTGATTTCCTTATAGTAAGTATTTATTATTACCTAGTGGTTTAGCTCCTTATTATGATTTCAGATTAAAATTTTACTACTTACCTGAAGAGTCTTTCTTTTTATGTATCAGTGAAAACTTTTAAAAGCTTAATTTAGACTGAAAAAATCTGCACATTGTTTTCATGTGCTTTTGTTGGTGGAGGTTTAGGGTTTGTTGCCTTAGAGGAGTGTGAAAAAGTGTTAAGCAAACCAAGGACTTTGACAAGGCAACGATAAAAACATGTTGAAAAGTGAACAGAAGTTGAGTTTCATCAAATATTCATATATTTAGAAGATGTCAAACAAAATTATCGAGCTGTGAATAGGGTCACAAGCAGAAGAACTTTGGGCATTGCTACTCTAACTTAAAAAGTAAAAGCTCCTTTCAGAGAAACAGACAGTTGACAGGACTTTGTGCCCTAGACAGAATCAGGATATAACACAAAAATAAACCCAAACTAACGCAAAATCTACACCACGTAGTCTGGCCCCAGGAAAACAAGGGGCTCACAATTTTGTGTCTGTCACCAGAGAACTCGGGTGACTTTATGTAAGCAGCCCAGGATTTTGGAGCAGGAGAGGGACAAATTTAGGTCCCTGCACACAAAGTTTGGCTGCAGCCCTGCCACCTGATCTGTGTGGGCAGGACTCTCCCCCTGCACACGCTGCACTTGCCTGAGTGGGCTGCACAGGTGGGGTCCCTCCCACATGGATCAGGTTCCTGTCTCACAAACGGATCACGGGACAAGTGTTGTAACAGGTCACCTGCCTGTGCCATGGGCACGCTGTGGATTCACCTGTGGCGTCATCAATCACTCACCCAAGCCAGCACTGCAACAATTGTTGTTTGTTGTCTGCCCATTATTACTGCCCCATTGTTATTTTTTATTTGTCCAGAAGGTGATCAAGTCCTCTTTCGAAAGCAAACACAGTATTTCTTTCAACCTTTCCTTTGACGTTTTTCTTTGGGCCACACAGCAATGATTGAAACATAAGTAACCAGGTAGATCCTCCTCAAAGGTTTTATGAAATTTATGGGCTTGAATTTAAATTTTCACAGTTCTACTGCACAGAGTAAGTTTTCATTTATCCTACAGTTAAAGAACACAATTCCCTCCTGTGTTGTTCTGCTTTAACATGAGATTTCATTTTCACCAGGCACTACTTTATTTTGTGGCTTATTAACTTAGGTCCAGACGCTTTCTTTTAACAGACCCCCTTTTCCTACACAGTGCTCAGACTCTCTATGGTATAGGAATATAAAGCCTCAAGCTTGACTTGAGTTGACACTTTTACATCCATTCCACTTGGTTTTTAATTCCCTCTAGGTGAGCTGACTCATGGCTACTGGCAGCAGTGCTGGCAGACCCCTTACAGGGGTCCCTTACAGCACCAGGAACACTCCCTTGTCTGGTGCTAAAGCTTATGGAGTAAAAGTTATTTTATGTTTATTTTTGCACAGGCATAACATTTCTATTCAGCAATCCTGAAAAAAAATATTGTTTTATATCTTAGACTGAAGAAGGCAGACTAAAGCTCTCTAAGAAGCCCTCTGTGAGTTTGCCCTGCACTTCAGGCTTCCAAATCTTATCTTTAGTGCTGGAAAGAAGAAAGTTACTGATAACCAGTGAACTGCACAAAAAAAATTGGGAGGTTAAGCCTTCAAAGGGTTTTCAGTGTATTTAGATGTGATGTAAATAAGGACTGCAAAAAAGGCCCTGAAGAAGCTTGTGCAGCTTTGAAGCAGAGTCAGCAATCCTATTAACTTTCATTCAGAAATAAAGTTATGGGAGATAATGCAACTTAGGAGAGGAAAACACCATAGAGGAACAAGGAAAAGAGGAAGGGAAGAAGTTTATAATTTTGCTTGAAAAAGAAAACATCAAAGAAGGGCAGTGCATTATCTTGAAGGGAAGAAAATAAAAACTGATGTGCAATAGAGTTTGTAAAAAAGAAGTAGAAAAAAAAGAAGGTGAAAACACCAAACTAAGCTTACATAGCTTAGGTCTAATCTCCCCAACCAGCCTCACCTGGACCCACTCAGCCTCACCTGGACCCAACCAGCCTCACCTGGACCCAACCAGCCTCACCTGGGGCCTGACCACACCCCCTCTGCCCCTTGGTGCAGGAGCTGTATTTAAGCTCAGGGCTGAGCAGAGCTGTTCCTTGGGAGTCCCAGGCAGGCTTGTCTTTGGTGCAGTTCTCAGCTTTTCCTCTTGGCTGGACCCTGCCTGGAAGTTGTAGCTGTGTTTCCAGCCCAGCCTTCTGCTCCTGGAGGGATCCTGCTGCCACCCCCTGGCTCTGTCTGCCCAGGTACTGTGAGACTGTTGTTACTGCTGTGCTGAGGTTGCTCCTTGCATTGCTGTGTTTGTGCTATTCCCTAATGTTTGGCTGTAACGGCACTATTATAAGTTTATGGTGTTTTCCAATAATAATATTTCTTGTTATGCCCTTTTTTTTATGCAACACTGTGGGTAAATATTTCTGTGCTTGGAGTTTTGGAAGGAATTTTTTACAGGTTTAATGCTCAGAGGAGGAGCAGTAGTGAAATTAGTCCTGCTTACAGTTGAGTTTTCCCAATTGTACAAAGCTTACCAGGGAACTCCCTGTTCTAGGCAGCTTCCAGAACAGAGGAACCCTTGTGTATGAGCTGAAGTTGTAGCAGTAGTTGTTCCTTGATAACACTGTGCTGAAAGTCAATCTGTGTATCAGAGGTGAGAATACAAAGCAGTGTCTTCTGCAAGAGGCAGAAGAATAAAAGCTGGTTAGCCCAGACCTGAATCACTAAGTGATCAGAACAGAAAAAGTGAAATTGCTGAGGTGAAATGAGAGAGGAATCTTAAAGAAGGAATTGCTGTGAGTGTAGTAAAGGCCTGGGCAAATTAGCACCACCATGATGTTGGAATTTACTGCAGCCTGGAATTTCTCACTCAGATTGGTTGTGACTGTTGCTGTTTTGCTTTAGTAACAAATAGGTTACCCTGATTTACCGAGTAGCAACAGGGAAGCTGGCAGCACTCTGAGACTCTGGGGTTCTATCTCTGTGTTATTGCAGCACAAATTCTGTCCATCCCAAAATACAGTTTGTTTGTTGCAGGTTCATAATTGTTTGCATTCTTCTGCAATATAATCAAAGAGTGTGTCCTGTGCCTCAACAGCTGGAGCTGTTTAGGACTCTTACAGTTGGTAGTAGCTTTAGGATGATGCTCCTTAAGCCAGTGTTGCCACTGTAGAATAAACACCTGGAAGTGGGGAAGGGAATTCAAAGCTTCATGCAGACTGTCTGCATTTCTTGGTAGTGTGTGCTAAAGCTTTTGTGTTAATTAAGGCATTTGAATAGTGTTTGATTACTAATATTGATTACTTTGGCTGTAAATTATGAAATGTTTCTAAGTCTCATCTTTTGGAGCTCTTCAGGCTCTGCTACTTGCCATGAAATAACGACAAACATGAGCTTGTCTGGGGGAAAGGTGGTGAGATGTTCTTTGTGGTGTAATTAGGCTGCTATTGTAAATCTATTTTTTACCTGTCTTGCTCTTCACTGCTGCCAGATGGCAGCAAATTACAAAGCGTTTTCTGTTTGTTCTGTGTCCCGTTGTTCTTTCTGTCAAATCCTCCTCTTTCAAAACAAAATGGTGCTGATTCCACACTAGTGAAATGTATGGCCCCTGTAAAAGGTAGGGGTTTAATCTATCATATTTTTAATGATAAAACTTTGTCTGTTGTGTTCCTATTTGCTGTGACACTGGAAGTTTTCTGATTTATGTGAATATTTGCATTCTGTGCTGAATTGGGTGGTTGTTTATCTAGTTAACTGGTGTGTCTTGAAAAAGTAATTTTATTATTTCTCTAGAGCTTTACGTATTTTTAGCCTCCCTCTAGTGTTGAGATCCAAACCTGTGAACAGTTTGGGTTCCGCTGCATTGCTGTAGGACAGAAGTTTGTGTGTGGAAGGGAATTGCTTAATGGGGAAAGCAAATAAAATTATTATTTTTATTGTGAAGTTGCCTTTACCTGCTGAGTAGGAGAAGGTTGAGTTTATCTTAGGCTGGTTAAATGCTGTTTCTCTGAAGAAATGATGCCTGGAAAAAATACAAACCTCAGTTCAGTTGCTTCCAACTATCACTTTTTGCAAGGGTACACAGGGAGATTGTTGGGAGTTATAAAAAAATCCTTCAGGGTTTTATTTTCTCAACAGAGAAAGAGTGAGGGTAAAACTTTCCTTTTGTGGATGGGCAATTATTAGTGCATGTTCTGCCAACTCCTTCCCCTCCAGGAATTGTTTCAAAACTGGACTCGGGTAAAGAGAAGGTGGCTTTGCACAGGAAACGGTGTTACACTTTCCAGTGAAGAGATTTATGTGTGATTTGTAGTCACTTTCTTCTGTTTTGTGTTTTTAAAGTGAAGTTGCTTACCTTGGGCTGCAAAATATTTACAAACCCTGAGAAATCTGTTGTTTTCCTAGAGGAAGTTTCTATTTTCTGAAAAGTTCTTCAATAACCTCTAAATATTTAGTAAACTCCATGTGCTGGTGCCACTGCTCTGGTTAATTTAGTGCAGAAAATTGACTGTGTGGGAAATCAGAGTTTGGTTTCCATTTGCTGGGATACTCTTTCATTTAAAAACACTCAGAGCAAATAAGTTGTTTTCAGTTTCTACTGCTTTGTGTCATGCTGGAAATCAATGTTTTCCTCTGATGTGGGAATAATGTGGCAATGCTGAAGTTGAAGTATGGGTTATTAAATTAGGGATTCTAGAACCTCCCTCTAGTGTTGAGATCCAAACCTGTGAACAGTTTGGGTTCTGCTGCATTGCTGTAGGACAAAAAGTTGCATGTGGAAGGGAGTTGCTTAATGGGGAAAGCAAATAAAATTATTTTGATTTGTATTGTAAAGTCACAGTTAACTTGCCTTTACCTGCTGATTAAGAGAAGGTCGAGTTTATTGGTTAAATGTTGATTCTAGTGTAAAATTCTGCCTGAAAACCCTTTTTTTTAAAAAAGCAAATATGGGGGGAAGAGTTAAAATGCAAGCAGCCATAGAACACTGGAGAAAAACCTTTGTGGTGTTCGGTTGCAGGCTCAGCTTACTAAATAACCAGGTTTTGACTTTGCTTTTGCACATGTGGCGTATAAATAAAAGAAATTACGTGGTGACACTTCTGGAGAGGTTTGCTAATGAAAACTGGAAGTTGGGTGAATAGTTTGCATGGGGTGAGTTTTCCGTCTCAAAGATCTGCTGCTCCAGCACAAGGGTTGAATAGGGAATAGAAATGGGCTGATAAATCTCTGGCTGAAGGTTTAAGTCATGTGGAGATGTGAGGGAGGTCTGTCACGCAGCTTTGATGGGGACGGATGCCAAAGATAAACTCAGGGTATTTTTGCAGTGTTTTAGCTGTGTTTCCACATTATCAGGCAAAATTACCTCAGTTCAGCCACGTATGGAGAACACTTTGTCTGGATGATTCCTGTAAATCCCTGAAAAAGCTTAATACCGTTTACCTGCGCGCTGGATGCTTGAGGTGGTAACTTCAAGTGAGTGAATACGCGGCAGCGTCAGCCCTGGAACTGGAGACGGTGATGTTAAAACTGTTCTCTCAAGGTATTTCTCATCTCAAACGGAAGCAAGAATAACGTGAGGGCTCTGAAGGATCGCACCGCACGCTGCGGCCGCTCGGGGGCTGTGGCTGCCCCTCAGGGGACCCTCACGGCGGGAGCGGTTTCCCGCCCTCGGTCCGTGAGGAGTTCTCCCTCCATTCCCAGGACGAGCGCTGTCACTCCTCGCTGTTAGGTGTTCCCCCCTCACGGAGGAACCGGTGTCTCCCTCCCTGCCAGGGCTCGGTTCGGAGGTGCCCCGACTCCCCCTCCCCTCACGTTCCCGTGAGGCGGCCGCCGACGCGGGAAGGTTGAGCCTCGCGCGCTCCCGTCCGGGCGCCGCCGGCCCGCGGAGCACCGGGCACCCGCCGCAGCCGCCTCTTCCTCCGGCGCTGCCATGTCCGCCCTGGCCAAAGCCTCCGGCGCGCTCAAGTCGGTGGATTACGAAGTGTTCGGGCGAGTGCAAGGTAATGGCGGGCTAAGGGCGAGGTGCGCTGAGGGGGGCGAGGGGCTCTCCCCGGTGAGGCGGCGGTGGGACCGCGCATGCGCGAGGCTCGAGCGCCCTGAGGGGAGAGGCGGGACCGGCAGCCCCGGCTCGTCCCCGTGGGACGGGAAAGGGTAAAAAAATAAAAAAATTTAAAAAAAAAAAAAAGGAAAAAAAAAAGTTGTGAGTGCTCCCCAGCTCTAAAACTCGGCTCCCCCCAAAGCACAGGCGGTTCTATGCGGAGCAGTTCCCAATAACCGCGTTTGCGCTCGTGGCTTCTGTCGGCGCGGTTGTGTGGGAAAGCCCCCCCCCATTCACACACTGCGGCGTCTTCATAAACATTAAATGTATCAATGGAGACAATCGTTTGCCGAAGGCCAGCGTGTTCCTAAGTTGCGTACAGTTTGTGTAGCGTTAATTTCGCAACCGTTCTGCAATTGATAAAATACCACGAATAACTACGATAGTGTGATGAAACGCCACAAATGACTTGTATGCAGCTTACTGCCCTTCTGTATCAAGCGAAATTCCTACAAGTAGCATGCTTTCGAATAACTTTAATACTTCTATTATCTTAATACTTATTTTCTTTCTGTTCTAGGTGTTTGTTTCAGGATGGTAAGGCAATACTGGATTTACCAGCTGTACTTTACAGTATAATATTTCCAGTGCTAAAAATACGGCAGCAGGTCTGTACAGTGTAAATATATCCAACCTGAACTTTGAGTTCTAGGTTAGATGGCTAAGTACTGCGAGTTGATCTAAAAGGAGAAAAACGGTTTTATATTAAAATGGGTTTTTAAAAGCTTATTAATGTGTAGTTTGTGCAGTATCTAAAGAATGTGTTTGGATTACTTATAACAACAAAAATGTTGCAACACATTGATCTTTAGAGAGGTTAAATCTGAAGTTTTCGATATTGGCTCCTGAAACAAGGATTTCCAGTTAAATTTTTTTAAAATGGTTATTTAGTACTTGTATTTAAGGAGACTTAGTGTGTGTCCTTGGAAAAATGTGCTACAAATAAACACTCTGTGGCTCACACCCCAGGTAAGTGTCTCCACCAGCTCTGAACATGCAGCAGGTAGTTTTACATTTCACAGAAACCCAGGAAACAATAGGACACATTTCAAATAAGAGCAGTTTTTGGTCTGAAAATAGTGGACAATGCTTAATATTAAACATAAAAATTTTATTTATAGGTTCTATGTATTGTGAAATAGTGCCAAATGGAAATGAATAGAGGATTACAGTAGATGTGTCTTGAATTTAATTATTCTATCAAGTGGGAAACTAAGTCTAAGCCTGCTTTGCCTCACAGTCCTCTTGAAAAACACTCTTTACAGTTAGCAATGCTTTTTTTTCCCTTGGCTAAATCTCCCCAAAACATATTTTCTCTTTTGAAGTGGAGTCATATTAACGTGAAGTTTGGCTTTTGACACTAGAATAAGTGTCTCAAGAGGCTGGTAATGCAGTGTGCACTGGAGACACATTCTAAAATGTTTGGTGGTTATTTCTCACCAAAATGTACTGAAAATTGTCGGATCTTGTTGTTAGAGATATTGGGTTGTTCTGTAATACAAGAAAAAAACCATGGGCCAGGTTATCTTATACCTCTTCAGTGTACAAAGAGGAGATACCTTTTAATGCAAATAAATTTATTTATTATTATAAATTAATGCAAATAAAGTTGTGTTATGGCTTTGTGTTTCTATTGTCCTACATTGAAGAAAAATTTAATGGATTTCTGCAAAACAGACTTTCCATTCCCTACCATTTCAGTGTTCAGAGACAAATTATGTTTATATGTTATATGTATTTGAAAAAATGAAAAAGAAGAAAAACTCTCAAGAAACAGGGTACTTGGAAATTGTGGGTTTCATCACAAGGAGTGAGTGACTGGGAAACCAGAATTTGTTGTGATATTGCAAAAATACTAGAAAACCAATATAATTGGATTTCCTGTAGTGCTATTTAGAAATGCAGCAGTTGGGGGTAAGATTTAAAGGGTGAAAGTCAGGTGGAAAGGATTTAAAAGGAAACTGGAGGAAAAGAACTCTGAAATGTGTAAGTGTAGCTAATTTAATGAGTTCAAACACTGGGGTGGTTGCATAGGGAAAGGAGCAGTGATAGGAGCTATGGAAAGGAATGAAGTGGGTGCAAGGGAATGCCGTGGGATTAGCAGAGTTCTTTGTGATCAAAATCTCCTCCTTTTTTGAGAATTGGCTGCTCCTGCTGCAGCTCCAGAGCTGACAGGAATATCTGGATGCCTGAGGATGAGTGTCACCCGTGGATTTTTATTAAGTGTGGCACTTTTTCCACAGTAACAGCTGTGAAAAATGAAAGTGTAGTGCTGGCACTGATTGTCCTCTCTCGTTATTTCCCAAACCAGTACACAGAAGAAGAAGCCAGGAAATTAGGAGTGGTTGGCTGGGTTAAAAACACCAGCCAAGGAACCGTGACAGGCCAAGTTCAGGGCCCAGAAGATAAAGTCAATGCAATGTAAGTATTTTTGTGGTCTCTTTTTTGTTTCTTAGTCTTACTAAAGTCATTTACAGCAGTGTTTTTAATAAAAACTGACAAGTGGATTCATGTGTCAGTAATGTAACAAGTGTTTTCAGCCAGTTTTGGAGGTAAGGAGATACATTCTTTAAGCTTGAAAAATAGTGTATATCATCACCCAGTGTTGCTTTCTAGTGTCACACAGTTGATCAGTGTGTGTCCTAAACATCATCACTTACTGTGAAATGAAGAAAAAGCCTTTATTTGGGGTTTTAATTCATCAAAACTTCTTTAAGAAACACACTGAAGAACTTCTTGAAATGCTTGTTCAGCCTGTACTTGAATCAATTTTATGCAAACTGTGTTTAAATGTTTTCTCCCTGATTTTAAAAAAACCTAATACATAAATACACACTTCAGCCAAGGCCTGTAGTCTCCACCATCTGGAAATAATTTCTTAAGTACTTTGGTGCCTTTAAAAGAATAGGTAATAATTTTCTCTATTAAATTGCCAATTTCTGGAAACTTAAAGCAATCGCTCTGAGGAAATAATGCCTGGAAAAAACACAAAGCCCAATTCAGTTGCTTCCAACTATCACTTTTTGCAAGGGTACACAGGGAGATTGTTGGGAGTTATAAAAAATCCTTCAGGACTTTGTTCTCTCAACAAAGAAAGAGTGAGGGTAAAACTTTCCTTTTGTGGATGGGCAATTATTAGTGCATGTTCTGCCAACTGCTTCCCATCCAGGAATTGCTTCAAAACTGGACTTAGGTAAAGAGAAGGTGGCTTTGCACAGAAAATGGTGTTACACTTTCCAGTGAAGAGATTTATATATGATTTGTAGTCACTTTCTTCTGTTTTGTGTTTTTAATGTGAAGTTGCTTACCTTGTGCTGCAAAATATTTACAAACCCTGAGGAATCTGTCGTTTTCCTAGAGGAAGTTTCTATCTATTTTCTGAAAGAACTTCTTCAATAACCTCTAAATATTTAGTAAACTCCATGTGCTGGTGCCACTGCTCTGGTTAATTTAGTGCACAAAATTGACTGTGTGGGAAATGAGAGTTTTGTTTTTATTTCTTGGGGTACTCTTTCATTTAAAAACACGCCTTCAGAGCAAATAAAAAGTTGTTTTCAGCTGCTGCTTCTTTATTTCATGTTGGACATACAGGCTGCAGGGTAAGATGCAACTTGGGAGGAACTGGAGGACAAACAGACTTAAAATATGATTATAATGAATTACTTTGAAAGGTGCAGTGCAAAATAGTTTCCTTTGGAGCAAACAGCTTGGCAGGGGCATCCTGGCTCTGCAAAAATCAGTGGGAAACTTGAAATAATTGTGGACTTTTGGGGGCCTGGAAAATGTTGCACGTGCAGGAAGTTGTATTGCTGATGGACCATCCAGTTAGTGTTGAATTTTCTGGGCAGTGGTGCTTGGGGAGCTGATTCCTTCTGTGGGGGTAAAATCTTTGTCACACCGAAAACTGGCAAAATGTCCTGACCTCCCCAAGCCTGGGACTGCAGTGGGAATGTCACTGAGCTGCAGGAAGCCCAAGGGATGGATGAAAATGTTTTGATATTATGGGTGTTTTCCATTGTTGTCTTCAGTTCGTTTTTAATGGAATTTTATTTTCTCAGATCCAGGTGAGTTTTGGATGATGTATTTTAGAGGCAATTTTTAATTTTAATTGGGAGGTTGCAGAGTGTTTTGGAAGGTGTTTTTAAGAAGTCTCAAGAACCTTCCTTACCTGTCAGCTTGCTTTAATATCCTGTTTAACTCTAGATGGAGCTGTTGGTTCTGCAAATCCCTTCACCCACCCATGCTCTGTTTGAAGGGATTCTATTTTTAGTCTGCCATGGTAGAATCCATCTTTTTCCTCACTACCTCTTTCCTTGCTGTATTTTATTGTCCTGTTCTGTTTGCTCCACATTGATCACACCCATTATCCTTTGATGCAAAAAGCCCATTTTCAGTGTTTTACCCGTGTGTAAACCAGAGAATACTCAAAGCACAAGAGAAGCAGAGTTGCACCATCCCTAAAACATAATAAATAAGTTTTTATGGTACACTGAAGGCTTTTTTCCCAGGTATGGGCTGATGATAAAAAATGAGGGTAGTTTTTTAGTTCTATTTGGTTTTTTTTCAGTAATATTTACAGCACAGGGATTTTCATTATAGTACCTGTGCTATTTTTTTCCACTTTATTCATTAAATAAGGTTAGAGCCTGTGTAGCCATGGTGGCTGTTGCCATGGCAACCTGCACTGACAGCCTGCAACTCCCTTCCCATGGGGAATTTTTTTGAACTTTGACATATCACTCAGTTATCCATTAAAAAAGGAAGATAAGAGTCTCTGTGGATTGCCAGATTCAGAATTTATGCCAAAAATCCAAGATTTCAAGTCAGGCTGACCCCTTAAAATGTGGAATCTTAGGACATTTTGGACAAGACAGCAAATGTTCTTCCTGTGTCTGTGGGAAAGGCAGGATTCTAATTATAGATGGCTTGTCTTGGAAATCGGCTCTAATTAGGAAATTAATGCTAATTTCATTTGAATGGGGTAATTTTTAATATCAGTGTCAGTTAAGAAGAATTAATATTCATTAAGATTTAACTGGCACAAGACAAATTACTTCAGTGTGTATGTGAATAGAAAAACCTTTTTGCCACATAAAAGGGGAGAAAGAAGCTCTTTTTATGAGTTAATATCACAGCTGTCATTGTTTTTCATTAGTCAGGTGTGTCCAAGGTTCCTTTCTGTACCAACTGACACTGAATATTTTTTTCCTCAGTGTAATTTGTAATTGTTTGCAGAGAACAGCCCCGATGGAATGAAATTGAACTAAATGCCAGTAAAAATTACCCTCCTTATTTAGACTATAACTGGGTTCCTTGAGCAAATTTCTACATCTTAACACCCAATTGCTGTTTGCATGTGAAATGAAGGTATTTTAATCTGTGTTTTTTAGATTTTGTCCATTTTAGGGTTAATTTTAAATATTAAAATATTAAACATAATAATAATATTTTAAAAATTTCTACTCAATCATTTTTTTACATTAATCAGTGCTGATGATTTATAGTAGCAGTCAGATGACAGGAAATGGGATTTTTGTAATTCAGTGTGGCTCCAACTGTAACAAGCACAGGTTTCTTAGCTTTGGTTATACTTTTTGTTTGAAGGCAAAACTAATGTATACTGGAAAACAAAATTGTTAAGGTATAACCTATGTGGGTAATAAAAAGGTAAATGTGACCATCTCTTTCACAGTGAATGCTTGAGGTAATAATTTCTTATCTATGAGTTGTTTATTATTATTTATCTTGTTTATTGCTTAAAACTGACAGTGTAAATTGTGAATTGTGCTAGTTATTGATCCGTAAATTAAATTTACTCAACTGTTGATGATGACCTGGGAAAAAGAACGGGATTAAACCTTGTTCTCTGGGGGTTTTAGCAGTTTAAATTAGATAGATGAACTAATTAGTTTGCTGTAACAACTCTACTCTGATGAAAAGCCAAGGAATGGGCCGGGTAAGTCAGAAGATAGTTTTTTGGGTTTTTTTTTTTTTGTTGCTGACCTCTGCCACAAATAGAAGTGCCCTCCTGGCACAGCTCCTCTCCTTTCCCCTGTGCTGGATCGTCCCTGTGCTCTGAAATGCCACAAACCACGGAAGCTTTTAACCATGGTCAGGTCTCTCTGGATATAGAACAGTGCAAAAAAATGTTTCCTACCCTCCTGTTTCTTCTGCCTTGGGTGACCTTGTAGATTTTTTTTTAATCTAGTAGTTTTTACAGTCATGGTGAATTTGCAGTAGCTCAGTGGGATTGGAATTCTCTATCAAGTATCTGCTTTTTCTGAGCACTTCAGGGCTCACAGTAATATATTTTTATTAAAAAATAATTCTATGATAAACTTATAGTGAAATAACTATTTAGGATTTACCAAATACTGTCTATTAGAGTTTAATCCTCATCTTTTCGTCACCTTCTGGGTACTGGATTCTTTCAAGCAGTGCAGGCTGAGCAGTTTAGTCTGATTTGAGTCTAAATCAAAAGCTCCTGTTGAAGAGCACGTGTCCTTATTGACACTTAAGGTTACTGAGTTAGGGCAGGGTTTAATTCTCACAACCATTACCCTAAAATACAAGTTTTAGTTTGGTCTCATACCATAAACACAAGCTGTTGAGGTACTGGAGGGAGGGGGCACCCACAGCAGCTTATGGTGATGCATGAATTGATTCATTGAGGAATAATTGTTCCTCCCAGCTCCCTCTGAAGCTGCCAGAAGTGTCTGTGCTTTACTGGGAGCCACAGGACTCCTGTTGTTCACTGGAATTTGAAGGTGTTCCACACTTTGCATGTTTGTAGGTCTAATAAATGGGGGGAAAAGGAGTTGCTGTGGGTCTCCTGCATTCCTGGCCTCGTTACCAGTGGGCATATTAATAGTTGTTTAAATATTAGATACAGAGAAGGCACAAAGCTGCTTTTAATGTTTATAAAGCCTTTACCAGATACTATTCCTGCCTTTAAACAGGACTGGAGTTCTGGAGTTGCACCTCTGGAATAAGAAGTGTTTTAGTGCACGCAGCACCTTGGAAAATTCAGTGTGTGATCCTGGACTTTCTTCCTGTCTCTGGGTGTTGCATTAATGCTCCCAAGTCCTTTGGAGTGTCAGTTCTCCGAGGCTGACTCTGCTACAGAGTTACAGGCTTCCTTTGGCTGAACTGATGGGTGTCTGTGGTAACACTCAGTTCCAAAATCCCTGTTGCACAGTTAAAAGCAGGAAGGATTGCCAGGTTGTATTGGATTGTACTATAAACACAGGCAAGTGGAGCTGTTGTTTGAACACTCACTTGAGGCATTTTCTTGCATAACCAGAAGTGATCTGCCTTTCATCCACGCCGAGAAGTCAAACTTGTTTTGACTCTAAATTCATCTTAATTAAACCACAATAACTGTTCTGCAGCAGCTCTGTGCAGGATTGGTGGGGCTTTGTGGGAGACTGATTTCAAAACAGAAATTAGAGTTATGTATGATTTCCACTGGGGGCTTTTTATTCATTTGAGCACTTCTGCATTCTTTAGTGTTGATATTATTGGGACCACATGTAATGCTTTGATAATTCCCAAGTGAAGGTGTTCTGTTACTGCTGATACAGGAGGATGTGGTGTGGTTCAATGCTGTTATTCTGGCTTTTTGTCCTTATTGCTCCAGCACAGCACTTAAATAGAGACATTAATGAGTAAAAGTTCAGTTTAAACCAGGATTTTTAAATGGCTTTTGTACTCCAGCTTATTTTTGCACGCAGTCAAAAATAGGTCTGTGCCAGCAAACTAGTAATTATCAATAAAAGCACGTACTTGATGTAGGTTTTCTTGAAACTTACGCTGGATGTGGTGTTTCAAACAAATTTGGAAAATAACAACCAACTAATGTGGCTTTTATTATACATTACATAATATGTGTAGTGTTAACAAAAAGGAACAACTTCAGAACTGCAATTTTTTTGCTTTCCTTTTGTATGTGCTGGTACTTAAAGATTAATAGGTAGGGAACAAGCCTGTTATGAGTGTTTTTCTATCTTAAGAGGGATGAAGGGCATTATTCTGGGTCTGGAGATTTGTGTTTATAATCCACAGAAGAAAGCAACACTAAACTGATATTGAAGTTGCATAATGTGAGGATGGGAAGGCCTCTGTGGGAATGCTGCTGCTGCTGTCCCAAAAGTGGGTGTTAAATGAGGCAAACATGCAGGTGAAGCTGTTGGTAGCCCTTGCTTTTGGGGAGAAGTGAGGAGGGAACGTTTTTGAGGTGTTATTCCATCGTGTGTGTAGCACAGCAAGGCTCTGTCTTGGGAGTGCCAAGCTCTGTTCCAGACAGACAGCACTGGGCAGGTCCTGAGCTGGGAATCCTGTGCTCAGTGGGTGGAGTTAGTCCTGAATTTACTGCTGTAATCATGCACAAATTGTGACTCTTGCTGCTGCTGACCTTACCAATGTCCTGGTGGAGAAAAGCATCATCTCTAGGATGTAAGCACTTCCTTAGCCAGGGGAATCCAGGACTTAAAATCCCTATCCCTTATGCCATGCTGCATGAGTTGGTTAGAGCTTGTGTGATGAGGAGAGAACTCTGATGTTGCTGAGATACCTGTTTGTTTTATCCCCCAGATTGCTGTAGTGCTGATTTGATTCATTGACAAGCTGTGTTCAGTTTATTTACCACATTTTTACAGAGGATGGGTGGCTTTCATGCTCATCTGCTTAAGATGCACCCTTTGCCAACAGCAGGCAAGTCAAAATTGCTTCTGCTCTGCTCTCAGCTGCTGTTAGTGCATTGCAGCAGTGGAAAAATATATCACTGGGTAACTTGATTATAACTCAATTTTACCTTGTTCTTTTTTCCCAATTCCTTCCTCTGCTCCCTCATCTTGCTCTCCAGGGAAATACAATATTTATTTGCTTAATGCCGTGCCCTGAGATGCTTCCTTTAAACTGTGCTGGATGCTCCCAACTCTCCTGCAGGGTTAATATTCTTCTTTGTGTCTTTGTTGTTCTGTGGCCCCTCTGAAGGGGATCCTCAAGTCTCTTTAGAGAGAATCACATCACCTTGGAGGAGCCCCTGGGTTTGGTCTGAGAGCCTTTTGCTCTTGAGCTGATTTCATGTGGTCACTGTGTTACTGCATCAGAAGCTTCCTTTCCCAAGCTGGTTTTCTTGGAGATGTTTTTTCTGTAGCTGGGGTGGAACAGCTGCCTGCTTTAATGTAGAATGAATGCTCTGCTTGTGTACCTTGAATGCTTTCCACTGCTGTTCAGATTTGTGCTCTGCTCTCATGGTGCTGAGGGCTCTTCCTGCTTGTTTCCCTGCTGCTGAAGGAACAAAGAAAATCGGCCTGGAAAGTAGTCAGAACTCAATAAAAAAAAAAAGTAAAGCTTTTAATTTAGGAAAAAGCAGTCAATAAACTTAATTAATGCCTGATTTGAAATTGGGCAGCTGATACTCAGTTTGGACAAAGTTTCCTTGGACTTCCAATGAACATTCTAATGGAAGAGGGTCCTGGATGAATAGTTTTAATACATGCTAGAAAACAAACCATCTAGAGCAAACCCCCAATCTATTCCAGTTTGCAGATCTCCCAGCAATCATTTAATGATGTTTCAGTCACCATATTTTTGGATCTGAGCAGCTTTGATGTACCACAGAGGAGCTCACCTGCAGTCCAGTTACGCTGTGCAAATGCTAAATCCTGAGCTCTGACCCTGCTCACTGGAATTTATAAACCTTTCCTGGAAATCAGATTTCAAGGGCAGCACAAGAAACTCTTCAGCCAGCACAGCTCTGCCCTACTGTCAGTCTGGGGAGACAGTGAGTATTCATTAAATCTAAATACCTGCTGTTTTGCAGGGGGGATTTTCAAGAGTTTAGGAAAACGAGGTGGTTTGGCTGAATATCCCAGGAGGGGTGGAGAAAAGCTGCTGCCAGTCCCAGATCTGTTCCCTGCCCTGCTTTTGCAGGCTGGATCCAGCAGCTGGAGCTGGGGGCTGAGCTCCTCCTTGTCAGTCAGGGGGCTGCAGGGCTCCAGCCCTTTTTGTTAGAGATGAATGGCTATATTATACTGCTGCCCTCAGGAACACTGGGCAGGGATCCCCACACTGCTGTGGGACCTGCTAGGGAGAGCAGAGCTGCTGGAATGCTGTCCTAGGGATGAACCCTGCTGTCACAGTTGGCTTTATTTGTGTTTTCAGCTTTCTTCTGGCTGCTCCATCCTCTCAGTGAGGGGAAAAGTGCTGAATACTAGCCTGGGTGAAATGAGATATGTCTCTGCTTGGGTTCAGATTGAAGTGCTGAGTGTGCCTGGATTTCACTGGGATCTGCTGGGATGCCCTGGAGATCAGGATCTGATGGGTTTTTGTGGTCCAGGTTTCTGTATTGTCCAGTTCATACAACACACGAACAGTTTTGTTAAATTAAAATTGAAAATAGTTCTGTTGAGAAGCTGCATGTGGATTATTCCCATATGTGGAGGAACTGGGACACAGGGCAGAATCAACACAGTCTCTTATGGCAAATTTGTGATGGAGCTGAAGGAGTTGTGGGACTGTTGATATCCAATCCTGTGCTAATCCTTGGAACAGAGTTTCTCCTTGTAAGGTTGGGGCTCTCTGCATTGGTTAACTAACACCACTAAAGCACTGCTCAGAATTTCAGGGTGTGTTATGTTCTTATCTGGTTTCCACTCACTGCTTTTGGACTGCTTCAAACTCTGTAATTGCATTATTGTATCAGCTGATTCCTCTGGCCCAGCTGGAGCAGTGGGGGTTTGCCAGGTCCAGAGGAAACCCATCTTTCTAATCCCAAAATTCCCCTGGTCTTCAGCAGTACAAAGAAAATAATGATAGGCTGCAGTCAATCAAGATCCCATTCAGCTTTATCAACATGAGTCCTGTGACCAAAGAACAGACAGGAAAATTAAGGAATAGAGCTGGAGAATGAGAGGATTAATTTACAGATGGAAACCTGTAGCACAGAGATGAACTGACTGGCTCAGTCACACAGCAGATCTGGGGCTGACTCTGAATTCAAGTTGTCTCCTAATTTCTACTCTACTCTCTGCTCTTCTCATGCTGTAGTTTAAAACAGAACTGTTTAACTTTCCTTGTTAGTAGCTGCAAAATCCAAACATGCCTTTTGTAGTTCTTGCACAACAGAAGTGCAGCAATTGTTAGTGTGCCAGCTGGCTTTTTTTTTTTTTTTGTTAAATGCTAGCACTAATAATAATTAATTGGGTAATTACATAGACATTTTCTTTCTGGCTCGTGTCCATATGGATGGTATAGGCAGAAAATCCAGTGTGGAGGGGAACATACGAGCAATTACTCGTTTCAGTGAGTGCCTGTAAACAAGGTCAGCTCAGCAGGCACCCAGGAAATATCTTCTGAAATGTGATGCTGTCTGCATTATCCTTTTAGAGGGGCTTGGGGCAGGACCAGGACAGCAGCAGGATTTCTCTGCTGTGCTGAGTGCACACAGCACATTTCTCAGGGCTTGCACACCCATGGATGAACACTTAAAAAAAAAAACCAAAACAGACCTGTAGTCTTTCATTAAAATTGTATATTCTTATCCTTGAGTGCTCTTTTGCCTGAGTTCAGCCACAATTATTCAGTAAACTTAGGCTAACAAAAATCTATTCAACTTAGTGTCTGGTTTAGCTGATATTGAGGGATGTTCCTGTTACTCCCAACCAGAAACATGTGGGAGGCTGCTGACTTCAGTATTTACTGAGCCCCACACATTCTGAGAAATGCTCAATATTTTGCCTGATTGTGTTTGAGAGACTTAAAAACCACCTTGAGTTTTCTAGTTGTCAGACACTCAAGGTTTGCCTGCTGGAGAGACGGGAATTGCCAAGTATGGAGCACGTGGGACTGGGGCATGAAAGAGTGTGGGGTTGGCAGAGGTGCTGTGGGTTAAGATGGTTGTGGGATTGATGTGGGAGGGGATGCTGGAGCTGTGGGACAGGACTGTGACCTGTGCAGGGATCACTGAGGGATCCTTCCCACTGGAGACCTTCCCTGTGCCTTTACCCTGAGGAAACCACTGTTATTAACTCTGCTCTTCCTGACTGGGCTTTAATTATCCTCCCAAATGGAGATAAAAAATGAACTTACTGCCTGTAGCTGGAGTCCTGCATGGAAACTTGTCTTCCCCCCGGGGGGATGGTGTCACTGGGAACGTGACTCCTGTAGGAAGGCCCAAAAGAGGTCTGTGTTACCAAGGGGGTTGAAAATAGAACTTCCTGAAATGCTCTCAGTGTTTTTCCAGCTGATGTGGCTCTCCAGAGTGATGCCATGGACCTTGGAATGGATGGCTGCCCTGGGAACACGGAGCCCAGGTGCCTGCACTGGGATTGTGCCTGTGCATATCTCCCTGCCTGCGTCATGGCACTTATTATGGGATGCACTTACCCTGCTGCCTTTGGCCTGTTCAAAAATGAGTGTGTTCTCTGAGACACGGAGCCCTCGACAGGAGTAGGATGTGGTTTTGTTCTCTGCCAGGTGATCTGAGCTGTCTGAGCAGTGTTTCAGTGAGGAGCAGGAGCACTGGGGGCAGTGGCTGTGGGTGGCTTTGGTTGTGTGTCCCTTTGGTTGTGTCCAGGGCAGCCCAGTGTTTGTTTGCAGCCGTGGTTTCCCTGGCAGGCGCTTGCTTATTGTTGCTGTTGTTAGAGAAAACCTTCCAAGGACAAAGTGGAAAAGGACAGTTTGTTGTTCCTCCAGCAATGTGTTGATGTCAGTGGAGTCACACCTGGTATGTAGCGAGTGTTGGTGTTGAACAGCTGTCTCTAGGTGGGGATAAGTTCCCTGATCTACACCTCTTAAAATACAGCCCAGGATGGGCGTGTTGAGCTGTCAGGGGATCAGGCAAATCCTCCCGTGGGGAAAGGAACACCCAGAGGTGCCCTGGGCTGCCCAGGGTGGAACACACAGTCCGTTTCAAGGTACTGTTGATGCCACTTGTTTAGGGCATTGTGCTTGGTAACCCTGTTCCCACCCTGCCTCTCCCCTCTTAGAGAGGATCAGCCCTGGAAGGTGCCAATGGCTTTGGGAATTAATCCCAAGGTCACATCTAAATCCAGGAGGACAAAATAGAAGGGCTGTGCTGTGTCCCCCCAGGCTAGGCAAGAATAATGGATCCCCTGTGTAGCTCTTACACAGCGATCCTGGGGTTTGCTGAAGAGGAAGGAATAAGGTGAAGGACACTAAATGCTGGCATAAAAGAATAGATTAGTTCTGGTTCCATAACCAAACCAAGATGAGCAGGAGAAGCAGGTATTTTTATTTCTGTGTCCATGATTCTGTTCCTCTGCAATAGAAAGAGCAGCTGTCTGGAGCCCAGCAGACACTGAAATCCAGGAGCACTTTGTGTCCTGGCTCCACTCCAGCTTGACAGGAAGCAAGATCCTCTTGTGGCAATTTACGTTGAGGTTTTTGGTTATATTTATACCACTGTAGTGTGGCAGAGTGGCTGGATGACAAAGACATTCTGCCTTGATGAAATTTAAGCTCTCTAGTGATAAATAAAAAAATAGAGATCCTCCTGAAGGGTTTTTTCAGAGCATATGGCTCTTGATAAAAAGATTTGTTGTTTTTTTTTTTTTTAAGAAAGGTTAAAAATTAAATTCCTTTGGGAGACAAGGTTATAACTTAAGAAATTATGTCAAGAGGGCTGTTGCTCTAGCAAGTAACTTCTGGTGTGATTCAGCTGGTGAATAAAAAAAAGTCTAGAAAGGGAGGTTAGTTTTTAGTTAATGAACTCTATAGAGACCAGTGCTTTTTAAACCTTTTTTCAGGCTCACTGGTAATATATAATTCACTAATGACTCTGTGATAGCATCTTGATTTACTGCACTGATAACAATGTTTCTGTAACAATACTTTGCCGTTTCTCAAGGCCCCAGTGCTTGGTACAAAACTTACATAGGAATTGGAATTCTGTTTTAAAGAAAGGTTGTCAGTATTACATATTGCAGAGCAAGTTGGCACTGAGATAATGCCAAAACCCAAAGGCAAGCAAAGCATCTGAATTTTGGTTTAAGGATCCCATAAGATTTCAACCGGTCTCATGATTTTTTTGGCACTCGACTAATACATCTGAACGTGTGGGATTGTCAGTAATCTTTAGTGAAAATGAGATAGTAAGAGTATTGTGAATAATTTCCAGGTATTTCTTGTTCTGTTCAGGTTCATTGCACACTTTGGTGTGGTGTCTAGTTTTCCCTAATAAAGAAAAAAGGATGGCAAAAATGAAGAAAACAATTATGTTCAAGTAAGGCCATGATATATTTGTCTTATTTCTTTTAGTCAGACCCGGTGTGATACTAATGCCAAATAAGAGAAAACAGGTTCTGAATCAGTTGGTTCAGATGAAATCTGAATTTTTGTTCTGGGAAATGTTCAACCAGAGCCTTGTCTGAATCCAGAGAGGGGGCCCTAAAATTCTCCACAGTGGGAATCTTGTGTTACTTCTGGATGTGTCCCCATTCTATCCTTTCTTCATCCACTGCAGTCTTTCTTGGCACTGTGGAGGTTTTGTATCTCAGGGTGCAGGGATGTAACACATAATTCAACTAAAATGTCTTTAATTGCTGGTTTGTGTTGTGTTTCTGTTCCTGTGGCTGTGTGAGGTGAGGCACCAACTCCTTTTGGTAGGAATGAACTTGAGAAGTGCTGTGCTGAGCTCCAGGGGCCGTGTGTGTAGTGTCAGGTGTGGTGGAGGGAAGGAGGCATAAGGAGACTCCCTGAATCTGCCAGACAATCAAGGAAAACAAACTGCAGTGTTGTGTTCCTAAACTGTGTGACTTCCCCTTGTTTTCCTGTGTTCCTGCAGCAGTCTGGTGCAGTCAGGGACTTTTACTGGATGCTTCTCCAGTTAAGTTTCACATTGTTTGGTTTCAAGCACAAGCCAAAAATGGATGAGGTTCAGATTTTTTTTTTATTTGTAATTTCTGAAAATCCTTGGCTTGGGCAGCAAGGCTGGATACACTGGAGATTGGCAGGGTCTGTGGGGTTGAGTGAGTTCTCCTTAGCTTCCCCTTTCGAGCTCTGGAGGGTTTAAGTGGTGCCAAGAAACCATTTTCCAGTTGACTTGGCGTGTACAGTGTCGTTACTGTCAGGAAAGTTTTGCTCAGTGCGGAGCTGAGTTCTGTGCCCTTGTGAAAATGGCCCAGGGAGCAGCACTGGTTTCATTTTTCCAGATGGATTTACCATTTCCAGAGCTTATCCTGAAGTCATGGCTCACTCCTGACTCATCAGGCAGAGGGTCCCTTGAGTCCTGAGTTTTCCGGAGTGCAAACAACCCTTTGGTCGTATCCACAACAGCAGGAGCTGTCAGTTGTTTAATGGGTAACACATTGAGTCAATGTCATGATAAGGAATCATATTTACTCAGCAAAAATAATTAATTTTGGCAATTAACCATCAGTTTGGGCAGTGGGTTATCAGGATACAATTCATCATTAGTGCTTTTGGGTTTGAGTCAGATATCTTAATAATGTTGTAGAAAATGAGTTATGAATGAGTTGGGAGTTGTGGTGTGGATGCTCTTCCATCAGCTTTTTAAAATACTGCTTTCAGATACTGCTTTTACCAAATTACTGGAGGCAAGAATGTGCAAATAGGTCTGAAAGGGCTGAAGGAATGAAAATCTCTGCCAGTGCCACCACTACTGGCGGGAGCAAAAAGGTGACTTCTGAGATGACTTCACAGGAATGAAAATACCTTTGTCTAAATATATTTAATAAGCTGAATTCTGGGATAATGATGCTGATAGCAGGGAGTGGAATGACTATGAAAAGCCTTTTATTTATCTCTTCTACAGTACATAGACTGTCTTTTCTGCCTCTATTCCTTTTGCTAAAGGACACAGTTGTCTAGAGACTATTGACACCACTCCTCATCAGTCTTTGAGTCAAGTGAAAGCATCCAAGATCTTTTTCAGGCATAAATTGTAATATTAAATCATGCAGGCCTTTGACTCTTCTACTTCACCTTATGCAGAGCTGGGGAAACCTTCTCCTTGACCAGCTGGCCTGTGCTGCTCTGTCTCGGTGCTCATATCAGAGTTCCTTCCCTGATTTTCCTCATTTCCCTTTTCTGGTTCTCTGCTGACACCTCATCTCTGCTCTGCTCAAAGCTGCACTTCCTCAGTCACTGGTACAACACTTTTGGCTCTGGGTATCTATCTGAAAAAAAAAAGACAATTTTAAGGAGGAGGATTTGATTCTCTTGTCACTGAAACAAATATGTATATATTTTACTGAAATTAATCCTCGTTGATGTGCAGTAGAGGCTCTGTAGTTCAGTGTTTTCACACTAGATGTCAATCTACTTGCATATGTAGAAGTTACTGTTTGGTGCCTTCTAGATATTTCTCTCACCAACTACACTGCCAGAATGCTGCTTTCCAGCTACTTTGCAGGGGAGTCAGTGCCATGAGAAAAGGGATGAATTTAAATATTCATCTTCTTTTGGCGGCTAAAGTTGAAGAATACTCATTCCAAATGAGCCAGCAGCTTTGGGGTTGCCAAGTGTGATTAAACCCTTTGATTTTTAGGAAAGCTGGTTGACAGCTTTAGTGGAAAATGATGTTTCAACAACATGGAGTGAGAAGGTGGAAAGAATGAGGTAGAAATACTTTCTAATTGCTGAACAACAGTTTAAGATTCCCACTAATGTGATGTTGGTAGTGGTTTCTTGCTGTTTTGAATGTTGTAGGTGCCATCCAACCTGGCCTTGGACACTTCCAGGGATGGGGCAGCCACAGCTTCTCTGGGCAGCCTGTGCCAGGGCCTCCCCTCCCTCCCAGGGAAGGATTCCTTCCCCATATCCATTCTAAGCCCACTCTCTGTCAATTTGAAGCCATTCCCCCTTGTCCTGTCGCTCCAGTTCCTGATATAAATATAATTCATAAAAATGCAGAGAAACTTGTTCCAGTGTGTTGTTCCTAATCTCTTTCCCTCTTTTCAAATACTATTTCTGCCAGGTCTGGTTGAAATGAGGAGCCTTTCCCCCCCTGCCACTGCAGAGCCAGCACTCCCAGGAACTGTTTAGGAGTGAATGTGACTAATTCCTGCTGGGAATGCAGCATTCAGTGAGATACATGGAGTTTTCTAGTCACAGAGCAACTAGTAATTGTTATTAACCACAACTCCTTCACTCATTGAATCAGCCTCTTCCCCTATGTTACAACCCCAGGCTTGTGTCTCTTCATCGGCCTCTTGTGAGGCCCCAGAGTGCAAAAGCTTTTCTTTTTTCTGCTTGAGCAGTGTTTAAAATGTTTTAATTGGTGTCTGTGTGAGATGAACTTGACTCTAGTTGGGAATATCAAAGAACTATTTCCATGAAGATGTCTTGCATTATACTCTAATTCTGTCAGATTAAAGTGTTAAAACAACAGTCATTGTGCCCTTAGTGTCGTGCAGGGGTTGTTACAATTTAGGCATAGTAATAGCACTACACCAATGTAACTAAAACCCTTCTTAAACAAATATATTGCTTTTTGTGTGTCCCTACTTGTTTGGATCAGAGTTCATATTTTTGTATGTCTGAATCCATGGACAAAATTTCACATACTTCTAAGTTGAATGTGATTTATAGTTGCATCCTAACTAATTGCATTAACTGCTGAATTCTTCAAAGCCTTCAGTGCTGGAGCAAAAGAAAACACCCCATGATTTCTTCATTTTTAGAGTATATATCAGTACCTTACTTAATATAACTTCCCAGGATTTTATTTAATACATTGAAGAGAATAAAAATGCCAAACATCACTGAAAAGAACCAAGCTGTTTGGTATTCTCAGTCATTTGGAGATCTGGTCTGTATTATTTAGACATCAGTTTAAAAAGTGAAAATACATTCAGCATGGCAGTAGAACAGACACCAGACAGAGCATCACGACTTGTTAAACTGGATTTGGATTTCATTTGCATCATCTCAGGTGGGAGAAAGTTACTGAAGGGTTTTAAATATGCAGAGGCCTGAAGAATTTGTACTTCATAATGAAGATAATTGCAGATGAAGGGTGAGACAGACCTGGGTTTCTTAAAGAGCTCAATAAATAACTTGTTAATTATTGGGAGGGGGTTGGTTCTAACACATTAACAGTTTTTTGTTTTGTTTTTTTTGTGCCTAATTCCACTTGGCAGCTCAAAATGCCTTGGAACTCCTGGAAAATAAAAATTCTTGGTTTGGCATTTTTAGGGAGTTTGCTGAAGTCCCATGTTTCTGACTGAGATTCCTGGGAGGAAAATGGTACAACGTGGCTTTTATAGTTATGCCTCATTTATTTTGTGTTATTTCATAGGACTGAATATCAGCTGAAGAGACACAAACTTGTCTGAAACGGCTGTTGAAAGTGGTGAATGTATAGAAAGTAATAATTAATGAGGAATAATTTGCTTTCAAAAAAATTCTTTTGATGAGCTGGGATGATTTGTATTCTCTAGGCAGCATCTGTCATGCAACAGTTTCATTATCTGAAGGAATTTTGCCATAAGGGAAGTGTTTTGCATTCCATGGCAAACATGGCCTCTCCCAGGACTCACTGAGGTGCCCTGAAGAGCTGTAAGTAATAAGGAATTGCTTGGGAATTGAAGTTTTCTTTAAAACTGGATTTACTTCCAGCACATATGAGGAAGGAGTGCAATTTGAATGTTGCATAGTAACATCATAGAACAGATTTAGGCCCTTTATCACATTTTTACATAAATGTGCTTCTACATTCTCTGCTTTGAGAGCTGTTACTTGGGATCAGCCTACAAAAGTATTTTTATAGAAGCACAGGAGTGGAAAGTGTACCTAGTTCTCCGTTTCTCTTGCTCCCATGTTTGAGCATATGGATCCAAAGGGAATTTTGTTCCCTGTCACCTGATCTTCCATTCACACCCCGGAGATGTTCTGAATCAGGTTTTACCCCTGATGTCAGACTTTGCAGTGCAGATGTTACTCCTGCCTTCTACAACCTCCCCAGCAACCAAGGAACCTCCTCAGCGGGATTGAGGTCTGCTTGGGAGGGGAATAAAGAAAGAAAAACTGAAGAGACAGAAGAATTGGTCCATATGTAACTGAAGTGCTCCCTCATCCCCCTCAGAGTGTGTCTGGGGCTGGGGTGCAGCCAGGTTTCCATCAGAACTGTTCTGTTGGAACGTGGCAGCTCTGAGCTCTTGTGGTTCCTGTTAGAGCTGCAGCCCCTGGCAGTGTTCCTGCCCCGTGAGCTCCTGGTAAATGGAACTGCATTAAAGTGATCTGTGCAGATAAAGGCCTCGATTGTTGATGCATAGTTTGCTGTTCTGCTAATTTGTTCTCCTTGGGGCTCTCCCTGTTCAGCTTTAATTAATCTTGTGAGGGTTGTGTGTATATTTAGGTACAAGAGATTCCATTGTCTTCCCTGTTGCTTCAGGGTTTGGTCAGTTGGTGTTTGCTGGTCACACCAGTGCTGCATCAACTGTACATCGGGGAAAAATGTGTGGCTTCTTTCCTAATGAAGTCAGAGGCTTGCATTTTGTGAAAGGTGGGGAACTGCCATCCCTTGACCCAGTTCTTGGTGCCATCCAGCAGTGCTGTGGTTCTGCAGCAATTCCAAGCTCTTTGTCCCTCTCCAGGCACAGCTGAGGAGCAGTGGATGGGCCTGGAGCTGTAACTTGCCTTGGCCTCCTCTCCCTGCATTCCAAGGTTTATTTCTCATCTAGCAGCTACACCTTGGATTAGTTGGGCAGGTTTTTTTTGGCTTTGCTTTTATCACTTTACTGCTGCTGTAGGAGCAAAGCAGCAGATATTAATATTTAATGAAATATTCTGGATCTCAGCTGTGATCACGTTGCTTTTTGTCTGGATTAAAAAGGGCGTTGCCTCTTCAAGTTCCTGCTGGATTTCTTGTATGAGGAGCTAAACCCAGATTTCATAAATGAGAATACTTCATCCTTGAGTTAGATGTATTAGCAATTTTTGGGGTGTATATCTGTAAGGGTTCAGGCTCTTGGCTTAAAAAGGTTTATAAATTAATATCCTGAATAGGAAGCTGTTTTAGTGCTTAGATTTCATAGGTGTCACTGAACTGATCTTAACATACACCTCAAAGATAAAGGACTCTTAAGAAATGGACTCATCAATAATTATGAATTTTGGGGCTTTGCCTTCCATCATTGGAAAGGTAAGTCCTGAACAATGTCCAACAGTTAAAAACAGGCTGGAAATAATCATATTTAAAGCTGAAATGCAGAATTTTATCCATTTGAGGGGATTAAGAATTAAGGAAGCATGGTAGTATTTATGTACTGTATCAGAATACGTGGATAAATAAGCAAAATCACATAAAGGAATAAAGGTTGTTTCTGTCATGGAGACAAAGGGGAATGAAAGGACAGTAGGGTTAGTACCAGAGTAATAAGAGATCTGTCAATGCTTGAATCCTGGGCTCTTGTTTCCATTGTTTCAGTAAACAAAAAAAAACCATGTAGGCAAGACTGTGACATCCTGTACTAAGTTTAAAGCCAAAGTGGGTGCACTGCTTCAATTAAACAAGTCCTTTTTGCTGCTTTATATTGTGAGAGAAAGTTGTTCTCTGGTAAAGATCCATTTCTCTACTTGCAGGCACCTTCCTAATAACTCCTGCAGTTCTTATGCTGTGTTTGTCCTGGAGCAAAGGAACAGGAGAGCCGAGTTCCCTGTGGGAATTCTGAACTTGGAACAGTGCTCTGGCTTTACTGGGGCCACACAGTGCACTGAGAGTTTCCTACCAGGGCAGGGGAGTTAGACACGTGGTTGATGTAATTTGAATTATTTATGTAATAATTTTTTGAGTTCTGTGGGTAAATTCCTGGCATTGCAATGAAAAGTGAGGCAACAACTGATACTGGGCTGTTTATGGCCCTGTATGTGTTCAATGCTTAGAATCAGCATTGCAAGTGTTCACTGTCTAATGAATTCCTACAATCCTTGGGGACTGGCTCTTGACATCTGTTGGCTTCCAAATGCCAGGGTTTCCAGTCTGCTGGAGGAACTGGGTGCTAAAATAATGTAGTTAGTGTGTCCCCAAGAGGAGATGTGCTGTGGAGATGAAGGCACTGTGGTATTGAGGAGTTTGAACCATGTTTTGTTTTCCAAATGCGTGTCTTTTGACTTGGAAACCCATGTACAGTTACTATATTCTGTGTGGAGTTGCCAGAGCAAAGATTGGCTCTTTATATATCCTTTTCTTGGCTGTGTACAAATGCAGATTTGCCCCAGGTAGGGGTATTTCTCTTCTTTTTGCAATGCCAGCAGTCGTGCTCCTTCAGAAGTCTTGGCATGTGTGTTTGCTAATGGAAATTCCAGCAGAATAAGCAACCACTCATTTCTCCAAACATGGGAGAAGGATTCAGTGGGAAGTGAGGAGTGAAACCCTGACTCTGCACTTGGAATGTGATTTGCTCTGAGCTCCCTCCTGCTCTGTGATATCTGTCTGGTGCTGAAACCTGTCATGGAATCATAAATATTCTCAAAAACCAGGCCTTGCTTATCTCAGAATGGGAATTCTGGAGGCTTTCAGTGTCTCTGTCTGGAGGCAGATCTGTCCCAGCCACTCCTTCCATCCCACATATGCCCTGTCCTGAATTTCCTTGCAGCTGTTGTGAAGTTCATGTTTAACTGATAGAATTTCTATAGTGTTCAGATTTGGTTTTTTTCTTGTTTTTATAAACTGCATGATGACATGAACTGCTCTGACGTGGGCTGTGTGAAGTGATTGGTTTAGAACAGCTCCCCCAATCATACTCTGATGTTTGTGAGTTGGCATAACTCCTCCTACAAATTATTAGTTTTGTTTGTTTTACTTCTCAGGTCTTGGTGCTGCAGAAAAAGGAAAACATCTTTTATTCTCTCTGCACTTAAAAATGGCCAAACCAACCATGAATGAATTCCAAGAGCCTTTTGAGAGGTTTCATTCTAGGAATGCTTCAATATCTTCTCCATTCCAGCTCCCTGCCTTTGGAAATCTTTGTCACTGGAAGCACCAATGAACTCAAAGTTTATTTTGAAATAAGTTGAGTTTTTGGTTGACTTATTTCTTCAGTTCTAAGGAAGAAATAACCTTGTGCTATAGCCCTGAATCCATGAATGCTCTTGGAAAGCCCTTTCTGTGGATTGTGTGTGAGCTTTGTTATGGAAAACTTACTTCCAAGTGGAGAATCTTGATTTGCCTGGTAGCATTCCATACTCACCCTGTTGTGTCCTAATGAGGCAATTAGCTACAAACCCTAAGCTTTGTCAAGCATAAGGTTAATGAAATATTTGCACATAAATTTCAGTAAAATTAGCTAATAGGGAAATTCATGGGTTTTTCCGGGATATTTTGTAGCTCTCAGTTCACATCACAACAGAAAACTTCAAAAAAAGGAGGGAGGGAAAGAAAGGAAATGGCATAAATTTCAGAAAACAAATGACATGTCTGATACTTCTTGACAGCCCCTGAAGCTTGAAGGGAAGATGGGGGGGAAAAGGCAAGATGGGGTTTAGGAGCACATTTATACTTTGCCAATAATTTTCTTACCAAGCATCTTAAAATACCCAAACCTCCTGTATATTAAGACATTATAAAGCATAAGCAACAAAAGTAAAATTGGGTGCAGGAGGAGGTGCTCCTGAACAGTTATTGACAGGACTTATTTGGGAATGCTTGGAAACAGAGTGCAACAATTGTCTTTCCAAGGTGCTTTATTTGACTTGGGCTTTCTTAGATGTTTATTTCATGTAAGTATTTGTAGGTCTCTGTGTAAATCTTGTAAAAAGGTCAAGCCCATCTCCCTGTGCTCATTACGAGTGTTACTGTTGGCTTTAGTTGGAATAAGATGCTGCCTTTAGTAGAATTCTGCTTTTATTGCACTTTTTGAAGTCTGAAACTCTCAGCAGCAAAAGCATGTGCTGTTAGAGGGCAGATTGGGAGTCAGCAGGGAAATGTCCAAAACAAATGGGAAGTTCAGGTGGAAAGATCAAGCCAATTATCCTCAATAATCAAGTAAATCTGGTTGTAAGTGGGAACTTCGAGTAGCAAAAACCATCCCTGCCTTGAGAGGGTGATAGCTTGGGATTCCCAGGCTGGGTTTATTTTGTAGGGAAAAAGATTTTTTTCTCTTTTCCTCAAAAGTAATCTATTTCTTGATGCACTTTATCACTGTTACAAATAAACAGGAAGGTATTTTCAGGTGCACAGCCTGCAGATCAGGTTTGTGAAAACATGATGTAGTGCAGCACAGGAGCCACTGAATAGCAAGAACACATATCAGATCTTATTTCAGCAAGTATTAAGGGCCTTGTTGAACAGTTTTTTTTACACAAAGGAACATTGACCCAAGATCCTTGTTCATGCTCTGCTGGCTCCCTTGGATGGCTCGGAGCTCTCTGGGTGTTTTTCTCCTCGGTGAGCACATCCAGAGTGACAGTGCAGAGACCCCAGCACGGGCTGTGCCCTCGGGGTGCTGCACTCCAGAAATCTTTCTCCTATCAAAGTTTTTTAATATTCATAGGAAATATCAAGCCCAACAATTAGAGATGTCACAGAGCTGGCTGGGGTGGTGTTGGCGTGGAGGAGATCAGGTGGAGAGTTACATCTGGTTCTCTTGTTTTGAGGTTGAGCTGATCTGTCCAGCATCCCTCCTGTTGGAGAGGTTTGGGATCAGGGCCTGGAAGGCCTCTTAAGGTGAGGTATTTAATAAAGCGAAATGATAACTTTACAGAACTTAAAAAGCCAGGGGAAAATGAGATTTTTATATTAGACCTGTCACAAATGGTATTTTGAACGTGTGTCAAGTCATGAGAAAAACATCCTAAAGAAGCAATGTGTTGAAGAGTGAAAACAGCTCTGTTGCTGTAAATGAAGTGCATTCCTTGGGCTGTGCCAGTGTGGAAGAAAGCAGTTGGTGCCAGAGGGTCTGTCTGCCCTTCCATGGGGACAGCCTGGCACATCCCACCCCAGAGCCTCCCCTGCCTCGGGCTGTTGTGTCTGGAGCCACCTCAGGGCAGCTGGGACAGGGTGTCTTTGGGAAGAGTGTGATGGAAACAATAAATAATACATATCCTAGTGCCTGCTAACAACGGGGATGTTCTCCCCAGGGAATATTATCTGTGCATCTTGTGCATGGCAGGTGCAGTGCCCCCTTCCCTGGAAACCCCCAGGAGCTCCTCTCAAGGAGAGAACAGAGGAGCTGTAACATCCTCACAGTAATCTTCTGCTCCCCCCCTTATTGCAACTATATTTGTGATGCCAAAAAAAATAGAGCGTCTTGGAAGCAAAGTCTTGACAAAGCTCAGATTTTCTCAGCTTATAAAACTTAAGCAAACTGTTAACTAGTGTAAACCACTTGTTTTCCTGTGCTGTTGTGCTCTAATAGAATATTATTAAAACCTTTTCCTGTCTTTTTTATTCAGGTTCTAAAATGTCTGTGTTGTATCACAGTTGCTTTAGAAAAGGCAGCTCGAGGTTGGAGGTTAAAAAGCTGGGTGTAGCTGCTTCCTTGGAAAGTGTGCAATTTAAATCAACAAATCGAGTTACACAGTGTAAAATCAAGGGGAAAAAATGGAGCTGAGCAGGCTGAATGCTTAACAAGAACATTTCAACACTTTTGCAAGCTAGAGTTGAAAAGAAACCCAAAATGCTCTGTTGTGAGCTGACCTGTTGGCTTGTGAGTATTCCAGTAGGCATTTTAGGGAAAGGTAAATTTATATGTGGCCACTGGAAATGTTAAATATTCTCCCTCAGCCTTGCTCAGTGCTCTACAAAATGGTGATGCTTCCCTTTAAGGTTTAAATTGGAAATGGCAGCTTCTCAGGGAGCTTTCTTGGGTTTTTTTCTGTCTTTTAACTATCCAAAGGGATCTGTAAAGTAAGGGAGACTTTTGAGGAAAATAGCAGGATCCCAGTGGGGATTGAAGGAATTCACTCTGGTTTGGTCTGGCATTATTTTTAGTCCTTGCACAATAAATTCATCTGTTCTTCTGTGTAAATCTCTCAGCTACACCGAGGATGCAGCAAGTGTGGCAGTGGGGATGCTGGTGCTGCTGTGGCTGGACCTGGGTGCCAGGGAACAGAGGAGTGTTGTCTTCCAAATTCCTGGTTGGATTGTCCTCTGCACCGGTGGCTGTTGGGTTTTTGCCAGGCTGTGGAACAACAGGGGTGTTTTGTGGGGCTGAATTGGTCAAGTGTGGGGATTCCTTGTGGCCTTGCAGGGCTCTGGAAGGGCCAAGGTGAGGGTTTAAGGGACACTTGGAGGTGGAAGTTGGTCAGAGGCAGGAGTCCTTTCCCCCTCATTCACCCTGTGTGTCCTGGGTGCAGTTTGGGGGGTGATGGTGCTGAGCTTTCCTTTCCCAGCAGCTTTCCTTGGTACCCAACAGCAGCAGTTCCTCCTCATTTCAGCTTCCCGTGGCCTTGGATTCAATAGGTGGGGAATGACCTTGCAGTGGCATTTTGGGGTTAGCCAAAATTCCTCCTCTGCCCGGGGAGCCAACTTGTCTCCTGTAGAGGCAGATGGATTACAGGGAGAAAATACAATGGGCCTTTTGGCTGCTCCTGGCTTTCTGGGATGTTTACTGCTCTGGGAAGACAAGCTTAACTGGAAATTCCCTTTGTCTTGTGCTTTCTGTAGGTCAGTGTGGACAGAAAAGCTTGTTGAAGTTACTGGAATGGCTGAATTTGGTTTTACTTTTCATTTGCTTCTTTACTTTGGACCAAGTGGCTGCAATGTTGCTTAGATTTTTCTGATAAGTTCTCTGAGAGAAGCCAAAATTGACTTGCCTGACGTGGTTTAAACAAAGAGGTATGCTGATAACTTTTAATAAAAATATACTTATGATCTCATGTTGAAATTATTAAATTCTCCTTGAAGGTTCCCAAAGCGATTAACAGGAAAATGCACAACAGATCTTGGCACTGTGTATGACAAAATAACAACTCCAGGCTTGGTTTCTTTCCTTCTGGGATAATTCCTCCTCTTCAAAGTAATAGGTGAAGACATTTAACATAGATCAGATATCCATGGCGAAGTAAATTGGAGGTGCACAGAGCCAAATTCTGTGTTAATGCAAACTAGTCATGATCACTTTAACATCAAAAGAGTCTTGCCAGTAACATCCAGAACGTGATGAGTAACATACAAGTCATTTTTCTAGAGTTTATAAGTAGAAACGCGCCACCAAAATGTGTATTTGAGGCTTTTTCAGTCCCGTGTCCCACAATATCTGTGATATCTCAGATCTTGCTAATTTGCCCTTGCTGCTGACATACTTTCCAATGTACCTCGAGGAAAAGCTCCTCGTGGATTCCCTTGGGGAAGTGCCGGCCCTGGGAGCAGCAGGGAAGGAAGGAATAAACAAATTAACAGCATCCATCTGACAGCTGGGTTTAAAACACCCAGTCAGGCACCAGTTCTGATTAACCATCTCTCTCCCTCTCCAAAGCAGTTCCAGACCTGGTGTTAAACACCCCATGGGCTGAGCCATTCCCGTTTTTGGGAAGCAGGGAGCACAGCCAGGCTCCCGCCCCCTCCAGGCTCCGGCTCTATTCTGGGCCACCGTGCCCACGCCTGAGCAGGTTGTTTGGTTTCCAGCCCTCCCACTTGTTGGGCTGTATCCTGCCGTTGTTGGGCTGTATCCTTCCATCCTGCTGCTCTGGCTCCCTGGGTTTAATCCTCTGGAGTAACCCCTCACTTGGCTGGGATTTGCTGGGGCCACCTGAATAAAGGAACTGAAATTCCCCTCCCTTGCACTTGGCTTTGTTCTCTCTCTACGACTTCCCCTCCTTTTGCAGGGGTGCACATATGGTTGGAGTCCTCTTGGCCTTGTTCTGCACCAAAATATAAGTCATTCTTCCCGGGATCCCTCATGTATTTTCTTCCAGAACCCATTTTCTTCCCCTTATTAAGGCTTTTTGCTCAAGTTAAAATGCTAAGCATGTTTTGGTTGGATTTCTTTTTGCAGGGCACACGGCTTCAAATTGTGTCAAATCCCAAGGTTTTGTTCTTCCTGCTACTTTTGCACAACAGTAAACCTTTATAAATTTTCTTTCCAGAGTCCTCTTAGGCTCTGGCAGCAGGAGCAGAGGTGTAGGGACGATGCACTAAGCTGGGAGGTGTCTTTACCACCCAGGCCATTGGAGGCTTTACCTGCTGCATTTCAGGTTCATAAAAACACAGATGGTAAGTGAAATATTCGTAGCCCCAAAGATTGTAGAGAAAAGCTTGAAAGCCATGGCTAAAGCTCTTCCCAAAAGCTCAGACTCCAGACAGCAACGAGAGAATCCCACGTTTCCTCTGTGGACATGGAAATACCAAAGATTTATGAGAATTGGACAGAAGGCAACAATATTTTGGAGATATTTTATAAATATTTGCAAGTCTAGTCTATATGCTGTCACAGATGTAAATACAGCCTTCAAAAAGCAACCTCCTTTTCAGTATTTTATGCTAAACAAAGGGAAATCAAGTATAAACAAGCCAGTGCCTTTATTTTCTCTCCCTCTAAATAAGAGCACACGTTTCTCTTGTTCCACTTCAGTGATGCTGTGCTTGAGGTGAAGAGAAAGGAATATTCCTAATTTGTCTAGTTCACCAAGTATTAATGCTGTATTGGCATTAATGGCATTTTTATATATTATATAATGTGTACAATATATACAGTATATATTATATAAATATTAATGGCACTTCCAGCTCCTTTTCCAGCACTGTGGACTGTAAATTTTTCCCATATCAGGATAAAAGTTTGGGCCTTTGCATACAATAAAAGATGAACTATTGTAGGGAAATATTTCAGTCAGAGAACAATGCCAAGGAAGCTGTTTATTTTAGAGAAATCTGGTTTATAGCATAGGTTGGAGTTAAAAAACCTTATTCAGGAAATCAGAAGGTTGCTTTATTTCCTTAGCATTCCAAGCACAGAGGTTTTCAGCATTATTAATTATTAATTGTGCTTATTAATGCTGGCACTTAGTGCCTTGGTTTGGTTGACATGATGGTGTTTGGTCAAAGGTTGAACTTGATGATCCTGGAGGCGTTTTCCACCCTTAACGATTCAGTGATCATCCTGCACCGCAGAGGTGAGGCTCCCTAAACAACATTTCCAGGCAGCTCTCCAGGTTTAACCTGGTCAGGCTCTGTGAATGGGTGGACACCTGTTCCCGCTTGGAATGCCGTGCCCAGCCGGGCTGTTCCCGCAAGGATCCGGGCTGGGGTGGAGCAAACGCGGCTCTTCAGATGTTGTTTTCCAGTGCCGTGATGAATGGGAAGAGCTCCGTTGCCTCGGTGATGAGCTGGCGCAGCTTAGCAAGGCTCCTTTAGGTAATGAAGTGATAAAAGGAGAAGAAGGACAGATCCAATTCTTTTAGGTTCCCAGGAGTAAACCCCCATGGAGATGGGGATAGGGAACTGTGTGGTTGGCTTGGGAAGTGTTTCAGGAGCACTGGCCTGAAACATGATAGGGAATGGCTATTTTCACAGATATATCTCTAAACTGGCTGCTTTGAGGAGTCCAGAACAAGAGCTTTGCTCTTGTTCTGGACTCCTCAAAGCAGCCAGTTTAGAGGGATATATCTGTTCAAATTGAAGACTAAGCTGTGTGGTGTCCTGTGACAGCAATGTCCTCGTTTGCTTCACACAAGTGGGGTGGAGGATGTCTTCACACTCCTGAGGAGCAGTGAATTTTAAAGTGGGTGCTATAAATGACAAGCTAAAACTCCCAAGTGCTGGTGATTGTAGCTCATCTCCTGCACACAGAGATGTGAAGCGAAAGGAAATTTAGGAAGGCTGAGAGAAGGAAGAGGAGGGCACAGAACCTTGTCTTAACTCTTCATCTGGGTGCTCCTAAGTTAATGCTGCTTTTAAAAATACCACTGCTAGCAAAGAGATTGGAGATGACATTTAATGCTCTTGAGATAAATGAGGAGACAACTGTAACTTCGAGGAAATCCTGATTTCCTGCTTGCTTAGCTTGTAAAAAATGTGCTTCTTCATAGCATTGGTGACTTGAGCAGGGAGAGGGGAGATGGGTGAGGCAAGTCCTCAGCTTCCTGCCCTACCTCCTGCATTAAATAAGGAATAAAACACATCCTGTAAGGAGTTTTCCGTGGAGCTGGGTTGCTCTAACTGGATTTTCATAATCTGTGCTCCATCCTTATTCATGGGAGAGTATGTGGAGCTGAGAATGGATCAAGGTTGCCCTGGGCAGAGTTTGCAGTTGTTCCTTCACACAGTGGAGCCTGGGAGGTGGAAGCAGCCAGGTGTGAATCTTTGCTGTGAAGGCTGGACAAGGAATATATTCCTTTTGACTTTGTCCAGGATAAATTCACCTTCAAAGTGGGGAAGGAAAAAGAAATAGTCTGTTCGCTTCTGGTTGTCACGTTATTAAAACAATAATCTTTGCTATTTTTAGAATATTAATTCAGTATCTCAAATACATGTTCTTCCTTCTCACTCAAGGACATCCAACTTTTATTAGAGACTTTCCTGGTAAATAAAAAGGGCCTCTTCAGGGTGTTTTTTTTTCCTAGTATGGAGCAAAATGGGCTGGTCTGTCCCTAGGCCTTTTTCCTTCTGTTGGAATATCTGTCCAGCACAGAATGGGAAGTTGGGTTGTCCTGTTTCACTCCTGGACTCCTATTCCTCTCTGATATTCCTTACTGGGAAGGCTCCATCTAAAGCAGGGGAGAAGGGAGGTTGTTCCCAACAGCAAAGAACAAGAGGTGTGAAGATGTGGAAAGTGAAGGTGTGTAAACACGTGGCAAATATTTATATTGGAGTTTCTCAGTGCTGAATTAAGGTGAATCCCACTTGGAACGTGAGACACCTGGGTCTGCTTTCTGTTTTATAGGACATTTTTCCACGTGGAGCTTTTATTTTTAGTGGTAAAATGGGACTGAAGGCAGGTTTAGAATTGTCTGTGCCAGTGGTGAGATCAGTCTGTGAGGGATTAGCATAATTTATGAGAAAATTATTTGTCTCTGATAAAAAAAATCCTGCACATGGGGTCTCAAGCAAGATGTTTCTATGTCTCAGGTGTGATCCACTGATTTACTGGCTCAAGACAAGCAACCTCTAAGCACAATTGTCATCATAAAGACAACAAAATGGTCTCACTACAAGAATATTGCATGTTATAATGCTCAGTGTGATTTTTTTGTAAAGGATTAATTAACAAGACTCTTAATAAGGCAACTTTTATTGTCTTCAAATCAGAATTTAAATGAATAATTATTGCTAATACTAACGAGTTATGTATCTATACCTGCTTATGTATTATAAAAGAGGTGTGTGTGGAAATATTTCTCCTTTGATATGTCACACTAAAACACTTTCTTCTTTTTATTTCTGAGAGTTCAGTGAAGCCAAAAATGCTGACTGAGTGTTTTCTGTAAATAACCCTCTCTAAGCACTCACCTGCTGCATCTCCAGTGTTTGGATGTACAGTTATCCAGAGTGCCTGTGTAACACCCAGAATTTATTACAGATCAGTGTTGCTTTGACATGATTTTGATTTTTTTTGTTTGCTCTGCCTTTTGCTGGTTTTGAATTCATTAATTTTCATTTCAGTTCCCGTTCTTTTAGTTGTCAGCAGAGGGTCAACTGGCTGTTGGAATTCTGGGTTTGTGCAATTTTTCAATTATAAGCGGGTTTTAGGTCCTTGCTAAAGAATAGTGTTGAATCTGCAAAGGTAATTATACCTATTTTAATGCTATTAATAGTGTTTAAAAGGGATCATTGCAGTAAATCAGCTTTAGCCTTTTTGTCAGCTGTGATTTTATGTAATATTGTGTAATACTCCTCGAAACACGGGTGGCTTTTAAATAACTTGGCTTGCTTTTAAAGGAGAGAGGGAGGAAAAACAGAAACCAGCCTATTTGGGGTAGTTTCCTTATTGAAAGATGCTTTTTATGGCTCTGAAAATAAAAAAAAAAAAGGAGGGGAAGGCATGACAGGAGAATAAACCCCAGATGTTTTTCCCAGTGTGTTACCTGTTAACCCTCTCTCACTTTTCCTGCAGGAAATCCTGGCTGAGCAAAGTTGGAAGCCCAAGTTCCCGCATAGACCGGACGAATTTTTCCAACGAAAAGGAGATTTCCAAGCTCGACTTCTCGGGGTTTAGCACCAGATACTGACAGAAGGAAACATCCCAGAGCACAAAGATGTTTCTGCTCCGTGATATTTGCTGTGCCTCCATCCAGTGTCACAAATACTAGAGATAAACATAAATGCCCCACTGTTCCCACCAAGTAAGAATTCCCAGTTTTGCTGTGTTAGCCACCTCACACCAGGGATGTCAACATTTACCATCTAAAATGCCAATATTTAATTTATTGCAGCTCCAGAGACAGATAAATGCTTAGAAGCGTCAGTGGTTATCTGTGCACAATGAGACTTGTTACATACAACCATATGGTACCTGATCTTTACACTGTGATTCATCTTTCAGCTGCAAAATAATAAATTCATGTTCTGCTGTTTTGTAGTCTCACCAAAAATACTTAATTGCAGAGCTGGAACACAGAGGTTTATTGTAACAGCTCTGTGCTGTAGATGATGCTCTTTGGGTTAACTGGTTAAGATGAAGTGGTAATTTAAAATGAATTAAAATAAATATAAGTTGCCTCAAACTGGGATTATCTAACCAGCTGTGGTTTAAAGTTCTCCATGATAATGTAGATAAATCTTGGACAAGATGATGAAATGTGTGGCCTCTCACCCTGTTTTTTCCTTGTCTCACTGCAGCTCACATCCATAGTGACTAGAAAGGATGTTTTGATCTCTTTGCTTTTTTGATGTTCTCACTAGAATTGAAGATCCCAGTGATTTCCATTGTGTTTGCTCCTGAGTTAAGACCGTGTGTTGGAACCTGGTTCAAGCTGCTGCACCCACATCCATCACTTCAAGTCCGTGGAAGGTCCTGGTCCTGTGCTTGGGATAACCCCTGGCTGGGTGTGTGCAGAGTGGAGCCAGTGCTCATGTTCAGTGCTCTCTCCACAGGCACCACGGGGTCAGGCAGGGCTGGAATCACACCCACCCCTTCTGCTGGACTGGGGGGTCAGGATTAGGATACACCAGAAGACTCCATGAGGATACTTAAGCTGATATTCCCACTGGCTGCCCTGTGCCCCTTCCTAGGGTAGGTGCTGTCAATTTAGGCAGTTCATGGTTTTAATTCCAGACAGGACACTTCCCTGCACTCCTCCATCTGTGCAAGGTGTGCACAGAAAGGTATTTCTGCCCACAACTAGACTGATTTTTCTCTGGGCCTTTGTGCATTAAGCAGTAAACTTCCTGTCTGCAATTTGCAGGAGTTAATTTTAAATTGTGCTGTGATTCTACACAAGCACCCTTTGTTGAAGTCGTGGCCAGTGACTCTGGTTCAGCTCCTGGTAAATGGCAAAGTTCAAGTGTAGCAGGAGCTCAATAGCTGCTCCATCCTCTTGGAAAACTGTTTCCTGCCCGACAAAAGGACTTTACATTTTCCTTGGAGCCACCTGGCAGAAGACACCCCTCTGGTCAAAGGTTTTCCAGCCAAGTTGCTTTGCTCATGTTTTGAGCAGCGAGGAGAGAGTAAGGCAGAACACAAAGGGGGCATTAGATGTGGAGGAAGAGCAGCCAAAAGTGAAATTGTTGGGATGTGTTGGCAAGGCAGGAGCTGGGTGCTCAAAAGGACTTGGGAATTGCACCCTGACTCCACTGGGGAGGTAAGGCTGGAGGAGGGGGAAGCAGCCATTTAAAGTGCTTGCTTTTGGGGGGAGAAAATAAGTGAAGAGAGAACTTGGGAGAAGTTGAGAAAAACCAAAAACACACTTGAATTTGTTATGAGCACCACTCCAGGGACCCAAGAGCCTTTCCTACCCAACGAGGTTGTGCTGAGCACCTGAGCATTACAGGTGTGTCACTGTTTCCCAGAAACCCTGGGCAGGATTTTCAGATGAAGAGGAAAAGGGAATGAATGTCATAATCTGTACCTTCAAAGTTTTGGGAAGCCTTAGAGCCAGCTGTGCTCTGTAGAGTCTGGCTTCTTGGGAGCATTTTTCTGTGCTGCTTTCACTTGTTGCTGTGTTACTGCAAGAAAGGAGGCCTTGGCTTGCCCTCTGTGTTAATCTTCTCCTTTTATTTAATCCTCAGATTCTGTTACAGTATTGTGAGCCCCAAAATCATCCCATTTGTGGAGGTGCAGTGAGTGCAGAACACCCCAGCAGAGTCTCTAGATTTAAGGAAAACACCATTGATTTTGAGGAGCCAAAGAATTCCAGTGGTAAGATAGAGGAAAAAAAACAAGAACAGTTGGCTAATTAGACATCAAAACTGAGTTGAGACATTTTTTCTTTTCTATCCATGTTAGTATCACTCAGTTATGACTGTGGATATCCCTTAATTTTATTTCTGACTTATTTTTTTCAAAGTGCAGTGCAGCAAGAATGAATGATGTCCAGGCCAGCTTCATTCTTGCTGTAATTGGAAATAGTTTCTACCAAATAGTTTCTACCTAAATAGAAATAGTTTCTGTCTATAGTTTCTATTCTACAAATAGTTTTTATCTGAAAAAGGTTGAGACTTCTGAAAGTCTGTTCCCACTATTTCCAAGTTATTTGTGAATTCTGCACAATGCTGACTTTCCTGAGGGAGAATGTTGTGCCTGACTTGTGCTCTACTGTAACTTGAGAAAGTTCACCTCATTAAGCCTAAGGACCAGAGGTGTTAATTAAAATTAGAGCTTAACTCCTAAATAGCAGGCAATTTCAGACACTTATGGGTTTGTTTGTATTTGATTAAAGAATAAAAAACGAGGCTTTCCCAGAGCAACGAGCAGCATGAGAATCTCCAGGGTTCTCCTCAGGAATGATGTAACCCTGCACTGTGCCTTGTGCTCTCAGTATTTATAATGCAGAACTGGGATGTTCTGCTGCTCCTACTCATCCCTGGTGGGTCTCCATGCAGGGAGAGGCGTGGTGGCATCTCCTGCCACACTTTCTCTGAGGTGACACCAATCTGTCACTTTGTGTTTCCTTGATGTCCTCGGGAGCTGCCTTGCTTGGCTTGTTTTCTTCTTAGAAAACTGTGGGCATGTTTGCTGCTGGAATCCTCTTAGCAGACACAGGGAACTGGATTAGTGAAGGGAGCTTCCTGATTAATGCATGGCTCCCTCCTGCTGCCAGTGCTCTGGGAGGGGAATGCTGCCATCAAACAGGAGGGCAGACACTGCTGCTGCAAAAACTGTGCTGCCTGGGTTTTTTTAAAGTCTGTGTGTACACAGCAACACCATAAACTGGAATTTCTGTTGCATTCTCCACTCCTCCAGGCTCCTCACAGTCTGTTGTGCAGCAGTTACAAGTATTAGTATTAAAGAGAAATAATTTCTGCCTCAAAACACACTGCAGGGACTTGAAATAACTGCACTTGCCCCAGTTCATTTGATATTGATACTGACATAATTGGATAAAAAATACTGAGATGGAAGATCAAAGGAGGACCAACCTCACCTGTGGTTAAAAGGGCTGCACAAATGGATTGGAAGGTTTTACTAGTCAAAATTAAAGTATGGTTGGAGTAATTAGGAGGGGGCTGGTTGTCTTCCACAATTAGGTGATCTTACTGGAGTAGTTAAGTTACATAAGTGCAAATATAAATATTTAAAAGTAGTTTCTGAGGAATCACTCCCTAAATCCCTTGTGAGATGTAGTTGTCTTTACTCCCCAAGCAAAGAATTACGTTTGAGCAGCGTTGATGGGGGAGTGGGAGAAGTTTTTGGCCCAAAATCCAGCAAGTAGGTCTGTCTCTGATGAAAAGGCACTGTGGGCTCTTCCATAGCTTGGTGTTAGGAACTAACTCCTGTGATTGCTGTATTTTGGGAATAGGAAAGTCTTGCAACATTTCTTCCTGCATTTGAGTTGTTCCTGAGCGTGGACACGGAGCTTTGAGCCGTGTTTTGGATTCACTGGCATTTGATCAGGGTCAAGGAGTAAATTTTGTCCATCATAACCTTCTACTGGTGTGTGTCCCAAAAAAAAAGGGACAATGCCCTTGAGGATTTTTGGGACCAGTTCTTTTCTGGATCTGACATGCATAGCCTCAGGCTGAATTAGAGGAATACCCAGAATCCCTGGCTTTCTCCAGTAGCTGCAAGGTAACCTGGCATTCCCTGGGATTTGGCAGGGAGATAACAGAACAAACAAGGGAGAGACACAACTTCTGTGCTGGAGGCACTGACTTCTGTTCCACTGGAATCCTGCCAGGGACTTCAGTGGGAACAGTAATTGGTCATGGAACTGGAGGAGCTCCGGAGCAAGGAAATGCATTATTAATGGGACAGTGTTGGAGCAGGGGGAGATAAGATAAAGGCACTAAAAGTCACTTTCCTGGTGCTGCCTTCGTGTTTTTCCCAATTACAGAAGTATCACTGTGGCTTCAGGAGCTTTAGGAAAGCCTGGACTTCCTTGCATGAAGCTGAGCACTTTGAAACCATGCCAGGCACTCACCATGCCAGGCAGGGCAGTAATTACTAATCTCTGGCTGCAGGGTGGCTGTGCCAAGGGTGGGAGCAGAGGGAAGTGGATGCATGCAACCCTTCAAAGCCTTAATAGCAATACTAAAATTAAAAATAAAATCCCAGCTGGCCCGTAGGGGTGATAAGTAGAGCAGGAAGAGTGCAGGGACCAGACTTTTTAAGAAGATCAATGTGGAGAAATGTACCTGTAATTGGTTTTTTTTGGAGCTGCACTCAATGGCACCACTGGAAATGAGTTCTTGGAGAGCAGCATAAACAGAAAGAGATGGTGGGGAAGAGGGGCCTGGCACAAGAAAGTCTGTCCTGAAGGAGTTTGAGCTTGGGAAGGCATTCAGAAGCAAGGTGAAAAGGTGAGGAGATGGCTGGAGTATAAAGAGAGAGGCCAATGGTATATCAACTGATAAATAACATTTCTAGAACAGTTCCTCTGAACTGCACAGCTGGTGAACTGCTCTGAGGAGTTCAGCTCCTGTGGGAGGAGAAAACTCCCTGCCAGGTAGGAAAATCCATGAACTGTGTACTTCCAGCCAGCCAGGGGCTCTGACAGTGCCATCCCTCCCCAGAAAGAACTGTCTGCTGTCAGGAAACGGGCAGACAAAAAAACTGCAGAGCACGTCAAAAGTGCTTAATGACCCCCAGTGTAACGGGGAGAGAGAAAACCCTGCTCCCTTCTGGGAGTTTGCTGACACCCCAGGAACAAAGTGATGACTAAATAGGAACGTGTGCTCAGGAGGGGGGGTGATGCACCAAATGAATGGGCTTTAGGCACCGTTTATCACAGTTAAGCCACAGCCTGAATGGCAGAGTGCTGATTCCTTCCATCCATTGTGCACCAGCATAATCTAGCAGGCAGCAATGTGCCTGGGAGAAGGAGGAAACTATTTCCATTGTTTGAAACTCGGTTGTGGGCATGGGGGGGGATTGACAAGGTTGGGCTTTCTCTTATTTCTAAGATACCACGCTGACATTTGTAACAACACCTTTGTCTGGAAGTCTGAGTCCTTACGTTCTGCTGTTTGAAGTGTTTGAGAGCACTGTGAAATTCCCCTCTGCTGGTTAAATTTTGAGGCTGTCTCAGCCCCCAGGTGCAGGTTAAGGACCCTCATCTGCAGGAATTTGTGATCCATGGTGTATTTTATTTGGTGGAGGCAGAGGGATGTCACTCCCTGCATGGTAAGATGTGTTGGTGATGCTTCCATCATCCCTGTTTAAATAGCTGGCAGTGTGTGGGTGCTTCCAGCTTCTGTGTCTGTGACCAGTCTTTGTCCTGGGGAATAAATAATAGTTCATTTTTCTGGTGTTAATACCCCTGAGATTCCTGAGAGCAGAGTTACACAATTATTTGTAGAAATGATCATGTATGAAATAACAATACTGTTCTGACCCAGCCACAAAATCTGCTCCTTGGGTGGTAGAAAATGTTGCAATCCTGGGCTGCCCTTCAGTGGGAATTCTGCAATATTTGGGGAAGAAAGGAGGAGGAAAAAAAAGGGACAGAAATAGCCCCAACTTGTGATATTTTTTGGCTTAGTCAAGGTATCTCTAAAGCTCACCCACATTCTGAATGAAATAACTGAATTGTTCTGAGATAACAGCTTCTGGTTGCTTTTTAAAATTTCCAGATAGTATTCAGGAAGTGTGGGGAATGAAAGCACATGGGAAAGCTGAGAGGGGGGTTTTTTATATCCTTTTTCTTTTTCTCTAAGAGCCACAGCCAGGACTTATTTGCATTTTCTCCAACCTGTCTGTGGGGGAACGGAGACACTGAAAGCTGTGGTGGATGCGAGGCTCTGATAATTAACAGGGTTTGAGATGCTCGAAGCAAATCCCCAGGATTCCAAGTGGTGCTCAGTCCTGAGGGAAAGGCTGGGATACATTAAGTTGCTTTGTAGCAAAGCCCTCAGGGAGAGGCTTTTCCAGTGGTATCAAAGCCAGTTTGCAGACCCAGTTTGCATCCAGCTGAAAACACCACAGAATTATCCTTTCTGAAGCACCTTGGCAATGAGGTGTCTTTGGTGCCATCACTGCAAAGCAGTAGAGGAAAAACTGGATTTTTCTCCCTGCTGCTGCAATCCAGGAGGCATTAACTTCTGGAAACTAGGAGGCAGGCTTCCCCTTGGATGCTTGTATTCCCTGAAATAAAAGATGAGCTGGCAGCTGTGCATTATTCAGTATCAGCCAACTGATGTGTCTAATGGGAGAAGTGAGGGGAAATATCCCCTGAACTTCAAAACTCTCTGCTTTAATTGAGGCAGCTGACAAACACAAATCAAAGACCCTCAGCCATGAGAAAAATGCTTGAGAGAACAACCTATTTCTTAGTGACCTGAACCAACCACTAAATTAATGCAATTTAAAGCAAGTGTTCAGGAAAGAAAACAAATCTCCCTCCGACCCAGCAGACTAGAAAATGAGCCATATTTACCTCTTTGTTCCTGCTGCCACCCTTGGTGGCATCGGTGTATTTTTGGCTGGGTTGGTACATGTAGTACTTGCTGCCCAGTGGTTGTGGACTGTTTGGTTCTGCTTCTGTAGGTCACAATTGTTACAGAAAATGTTGCTGTCGGCGAGGCAAATCCCACCGACTCCCTTGGTAGGATTCCCACTTTGCCCCTGATTTATTTCTCCTCCAACATCTTTTCTCGTGTTCTGCACAGCTGAGCTCTGCTCCATCTGTCTGTGGCAGAGATGTTTATTCTTAGTCCAAGACGGAATTTCAGGCTCCTGTTCCTTGGTTACCATTTCCCTTTACCCCAAGACCTGGATATTTGGATGTGTGATATCGACAACTTAAAATTTCAACTGGAGAAAACAAATAAACAAAAAAATGGAAGCGCTTTGAAGGCTGTTGCTGAGCAGCTGCTGCAGTGTGATGTGTAAGGACCATACACAGGCTTTGCTACACTGAGCTGCTTCCAGGATCTTTTTTCCCAGTCTTTTGTTGCTTCAGATTAGGGTTATGTCCTACTGGCTAATTCCAAGGCACTCCCTTCTCTGTGTTTTTCTAGCTCCCTTGAGTCTGGGGTCAGCTGGAGTTTCACAGCCTACGAACTCCCAGAAACCTCTGTCCCTCTGGGATTTGCCTTTCCATCTCACTCCAGGCTTTCACCAGTGATACAGCTCCCTGTACAAAGCTAATCCAGGCACAGCCTTACACTCCCTGCCCCTCACTCCTGTCCTCCAGCCATTCCAGTTCAGCTGGCAGTGATCTCTGCTGCCCTGGCTCCTGGTTGTGCTGCTGTCAGTCCCTCTGGGAAGCCCGGCCCCAACAGCCACACTCGGTTGGATCCGGGGGGTGATCCTTCCTGACAGTGTAACCCCCTGGGATTGCATTAGCCAGGCATGCAGAAAGGAGAGAGTGCCTGTCTGGTGCAATAAAACAAACACACAAGTGGAAAAATCACCAGGCAGAGGTAGAGCTGGGGCTGCCCTCCTCGTCCCACTGTGCTCCTCTACGGAGGTGTGTTCACACAGTCTCTGCTTTCCCTGGGTCTGAAAGCTTTTCTGTAAAGCTCCCACCTTCTTTTCTCTAGGCTTCTAGTGGGTTTTCATCTGTTCAAATTGCTCCCTTTCATTACGGAGAAAATATTAAAAAAGTGAGGTCATGTTATGAGCAGGCTTAGGGGAATTGAATCCCTGAGCTGACCCAGCAGTTCAGCTCAGAGTCAAGTAAGTTTAATCCAAGAAAACCAAATTACACGAACCAATCTTGTTTCTCCTTCATCCCACTTTGCAGTAAACAGTCTTATTAGATCCTGAAACTTCGTTTATCCCTCCCTAACCACCTCCAGCTCCTTCCCTGAAGCCCCCACTAAATCCCTCTCTGCCTGCATCCCACAATCCTTTCAGAGGCAATTGGCTTACAGCAAACAAGTGGAAGCCCAGTTGGCCCCCTCGTTGTCCTTCTGCCTTCTCCCGAGGAACCCAGGGTGACTAAATCCTTCCACAAGGTGCCAAACTTAGCAAGGTACTTTGTTTTGAACTCTTGCTGTGGGTACAGCAGCCAGTTTTCTCCCTGCCTTCCTGGGCAGTGCTGATCTCTGCAGTGCCCCCACTTACATTTACAGACACGTTTCCCTTGGGATTCTGCGTGGGGGGAAAGATTTAAGACAACTTAAATCCACCCATGATCAGGTAAGTGGCTCCAGCGACACGTTGAGGGCTGTAAATGTAAAACCCCAACCCTTACATGCCCCTTAATGTATCTTATAATTTCTTTTAAATGTGTTTGTGGGAAGAAATGGACAGGAAAATTAGACTCTGTGGCCTTGTCTGTGCTGAAGAAATTTATTGGGGAAATTTATTTTCATTTCTGCTGCTAATGAAATTGTTAGAGTCCCTTTCTCTCTTGAGCTTAAACTTATTGCCTCCTCCTTCTCAGGTAAGTTATTTCTTAGGACTAAGTGAGGGTTCTGGAGGAAGTATGGACTGAAGCTGAGCAGTCACAGAGAGGAGCAGCCTCCAAAAGGGCCATTTAAACTGGTGGGGTGTGGGTGTCCTGGTTCATGCCACAGTGAAATGTCCCACCAGGCACTGGAAGCTGGGTCTGGCTGTGGGAACACCACACTGGAGGTGGGTCATCAAGGTATCTCTTGGTGTTAACTGGAATCATGGAAGAATTACTGTGGGTAGGTTGTTTTTTCCAAGGCTGTGAGCGCTCAGACAGTATTTGAGAACTGTCAGATGAACTCAGTGGTGATGGAGGTGCTGAGCAGGGCACAGGAAGGTAAAACCTGCCTGACTTCCCAGGGTGCTGTTGCAGCTGCCCAGCTGGGACGTGACAGTGGGGAGCTCAAACACTGCACATGTGGGTGTTATCCTGGATTCCCAGGGTGCTGAGGGGGGGAGAAACACCATCCATCCAGGCCATTTATCTCAATCAATATCTGTTCCTTCCCTGCCTGCAGGAACAGCCCCGTTCAGCAAATGTATCCCCAGGGCCCAGGAGGGAGACTCTGCTCGGTGCTCCTTCCTGGAGAACCCTTAGTTCTGATCCAGGGACCTCACCGAGGGCTGGCAGAGGCAGGAGCTGGGCTGGAAGGCAGGGGGGATGTGTAGGATTAGGTTTGAGCCTTCAGAGTACCTGGGTGTGTGCACAGTGTTGTGTTTGTAACTGATTATTTATCCCTCTTGAGAAACAGGGAAGTTTGTCCAGGCACTGCAGTGCTGCTGGAATTTCAGCTTGGTTGGCTGCGTGTGGGAAGTCAGTGCCTCACTTCACCTGGTGTTACAACAGGTCTCCAAGGAGCTGTGACAGTCCTGGGCTGGACACTGGTGGGCTAAGCTGTGTGTTAGCAAAAAAAAAAAAGTGAACATATAGAGAATTTGTTCCATAAACCCCTGTGTCCAACTGGGAGCTGAGGTTGGAATACAAGAGCACTGTTTTGGAACCTGTAATTGAGATGTCTGTTTTCTACAGACACTTCTCCAAGGTATTTCCTCTGTCAAACTGGCTATTTTGTACCTTTTTTCTCTCCTTTTTCTCTTTTTTTTTTAAATTTAGCCACTCACATTCTGGATAAACAGAGTTTCAAAGAGCTTTCCAAATCCAGAGATGGGGATGTTTTACAAACTAATCTTATGAAGAGAGGTATTTCCTGGGAAAGCCTTCTAAAGGAATTTTTTTCATTAGTGAGTCCCTCATTACAAGATTAAAAGCTAAGCTCCTTCTTCCCTCATTTCTTCCACAAATTAGGTTTTCATAAGACCTTTTATGTGTTTTTCTAAGCACCACAGGTCTTGCCTCTTCTGGCAGAAGTATAAATGTTAATAACACTAATTACTTCACACTGATCAACTACTTTTGGGATCTCTGGCTAGGAAAGTTTGGGAATCCCTCCTTTTACAGCTTTTCACTGTGATATCCCAAGTGTAGTTGAAAATATTCAGGGCCCCATAGTCATTGCCCATTTTGGATCCAAGTGAGTTTGGACTTTGTGAGCGGTGTCTCTGGCCTGACAAGAGTGGGAGTAATTATTATTATTAACCCAGAATATGTAAATGGCAGAGTTTCTGCAGCAGCAGGTTTGTGTGAATGACTGGGGTGTCCTGTCAGCACTGGAAGAGTTTATATTTATTGCATATATAAACAGGTATGACCATAGTTAACTTGCACCCTGAAAATCTGACACACACACACATTGCTGCAGCTGCACTTCAGAGGCACTGGAGGAAGAGCTGTGATCTCTGCCAGGTCTGATAAAATCTCTTAAGACATTTGTTTGTAAGCAGAATTGGTGTGGAGAGTAAAACTAGACTGGAAACTTCTCAGAGCCGTCATCCCCGTCTTCCATCAAAGGCAAGGGGAGGAATTACCACCGGGAGAGCTGGATGAGGATTTAGGTGGAAGACTGGCTTTCCAGAGGGAATCTGTGTCCTGGGTGACCTGGGGCCCTGTTTTTTTGAGGAGCCTCCAGGCACAGCAATAAGGCCAATGTTTCAGTACAAAGCTGTGCTGCTGGAAACTTGACAGTGTGAATTTTCTCTGGCTCTTTGTCACTGGAATATTCTGAGGGAACAAACTGATGTGTTGCTATGTAAGGCTGATTTCTTTTCTTGGAGTTACAGCACACGCGAGACTTTCCTTATCAGAAAATAGCCTTTGGCCCCGCTGGAGAGCGTTTCTTTCCTAAACATTAACTGCACATCCCAGTATCAGTTCTGGTTTATCGCTGGTAATAAAAGATCAGCTCACTGTCTTGAAACGGCTGAACCAGCCGGGTGAATGTTTTGTAACTGAGAACTGTTTCCTTTTGTAATTTAAGTACTTAATTGCTTCTAATTGGTCTTTATTGAACAGGAGGCTGGGCTCAGAATGCCAGACCCCAAGGAAAGGCTGAGAGAAACTGCACGTTGTTAGTGTGTCCCAGGCATGATCAGAGCTGTCACTGTGGGGCAGCACAAAGGAAAAGGAGCAGGAGACTAAGGAGGATATCTGGGCATGATCACAGAGAGGCGATTGAGGGATTCTGGGAAAGATGAGTGAGATCAGTGCTGGCAAGCAGAACCGGCACAACAGTGTTTGATGAGGCACAGAGTCCTCAGCTCATCCCTGTCCAAAGCAGCTGATGGGAGCAGGGAAAACCTTAGGAATTAGCAAGTCGTTAGCACTTGGGAGAGCTGCAATCCCAGAACAAAGTCAGGGCTGAAACAATGCCTAAAACTCAAAACCAGGCAACCCAGTCCAGAAATTTGGATGGGTTTTGTGCTTGCAGGATCAAACGTGAATGAGTCATAGTCTTAGTTGAGGAGAACCAAGACATTAACAATTTCACTGCAACTTTTCATACAACCTGACCTTCCTTTCGCTGGTATGACTCAGGAGTAAGTAGAAGAAAATCAGTGTAAATGAGAACAGAGTCCAATTTTTGGCATTTGCTGAGACTTAACCCTCATTATCCCCATTCAGAGCAGTGAATAATGTCATCCAGGGCCTACTGACCTCTGAACCAGTACAGACTTCCATTTGCTTGGTGTAAACATTTCAGTATTATCAATGAGCAGAGTTCATGTATTGGTGTAAGAGTTCCTTCCTTGTCTGCTCTTGTCTTTCAGCCTAAATAATTATGGCATGTTGAATATTGATTATGCCCAGGAATTGCCAACTGAGACTTCCTCTCTCTCCCAAGTAAACGCTACTTGTGTTCACCAGTGGCACAATAATCCTAAATTACATTATGCAGGATTAATTAGCTCCAGTGTAAGGCTGCTAAATGAGCCATTACATTGTTTGGGAGCAAAAGACACCAAAAGCAAGTGGGTATGAACAATTTCAGTGTTACAGGGGGCAGAGGTTTCAAACTGACAGGGGGCAGGTTAGATGGGATGCTGGGAAGGAATTCCTCCCTGTGAGGAAGTGGCAAATAACCTGCATTTTTCAAACTGCACTTTATGGGGAGCACCTGTCTGCAGAGAGGATTTTTGTCTCCTTATGGCAGCACATATTAAAAGCTACCCTGCTGATGTCACTCGGGGTGTGCCCGGCTGTCTGTGCCACCCTGAGTCAGCAGCTGTAAAATCTGACTGACTCTGCTCACAGAGTTCACCTTTCCCTTGGCACCAGTGACAGCCCCTCCTCTGGCAGCTACAAACCAAACCTTTTGGGGTTATCACACAGGGAAATGCTTCCATTGAAAAAAACCCCCACATCTGGAGGCTGGGGGGGTTGTAAGAACCTCCCTTCAGCTATTCTGAGTTACTGGGTCCTGGTTTTGAGGGAACTCGACTGAATTGGGCTGTCAGAGGCTGTTTGCAGTGGCTGTGGTGGTTGCTGGCTCTGAGCTGCTGCCCAGGCAGGACAAACCTAGTGAAGGGTTCTCTCACCAGGGCCCAGGGCAGGCAGAACAGCCTCGTGTCCTTTTTTTTTTTCCCAGCTGTCTAAAAAGCAAATTAATGAGAGCAAGTCTAGACCAATTTTCCCCAGACTGCTCAGACAGGCTCTCTGCCTCTTGCTGCTGTTTTGTCAGCGTGATGACTGGTGCTTTATTCCCTGCAAGGAGGGCCTTTGGGGAGCTGAATCCTCCACAGAATTAGACTTAGGTGAGGGGGAAGCTTCATATGAAAGCATGTCTGTAACAGGTGAGCTGGCTGGAAACACAGAGGTGTCCCTTTAGGGGCCTGGTACCACCCTCTTGTCACCAGCTCGGCTCCAGCTGCTGTGATTGCCATCACAGCTTGTCTCTGTGAGAAGAATTTGCTGGAGAGCAGCTGCAATCCTGCATTTCTCAACTCCATGTGCACTTTATTCTGAGGCAACTGGTTTGGGAGCCAACACCCTTGGCTGGCTGTGCCAGGAGGATCAAATGAGCCTGGTGCTGTCACCAGAGGGTGTTCCAGGAGAGCAGTGGCAGGCCTGGAGCTGCATTGTCTTCAGCTAAAAAAAATTGTCACTTTGATTACTGTTTTAATGCCTGGAAACACTTTGAAATGCAGCAGATTATGGTCCAAGAACCCAATGTATTTCCTCAGAGCAGATACACTTGAAATAATGCTGCTTTAATGCTCTGAGCTGCTCAGCTTCTGTGGGCTAATTAATATCATGAAGTGGAGAGAGGGGCTCCCTAATTGGCAACTTCAGAGCAATCTGAGGTGTGGAGGGAATAGGGCAGGGATAAAACCCTTCCAAAAACCTTTGGCAATTACAGTAATTAAGAGAGAGAGAGGAAGAAGGGGAGATGTTTCCTGGAACAGAGGGACAGTTTCTTGTCTGCCCTGGTTTGAGGAGGGTTGGGCTGCTTGCTCAGGGCTCTTGCTCTTGAGTAATTGATGAAGCAGATTCATTCTGCAAGGCAGAAGCAAAGGTGGTGCTGACTGGGCAGATTTTGGAGCTCCTGAGGTCTCTGGCAGCCAAGGGAGGACAATGACAGCAGAGGAAAATCATTTATGTTGCAGCAGGAACTCTCATGTGCTGGCTTTCCTTCCTCCAGAGTGAGGGGAAAGAGAGTGGCAGTTTTTGGCTCCTTTTTGCTGCTGGTGGAGGAGAGGAACATAAAGATGAATGTCACACTACAGACAGGCACAAATCTCTCAGGCAATCAGTGCTCTTGGCTCATCAGGGCATCCCTGCCAAGTGTTGGCATGGAGGAGTGAGAGTAGGAGGCAATATTAACTCATAGTGTAGCTTTTGATATATCCATGTCACCTGGTGCTCAGAGATCGGGGGGCTGTTGTTGCAACCTGGGTGCTGCAAGGTTGTTAATTGTATGGACTGTTTTGCACTGAGTTCGTAGCCTAATGTGGGTCATGAAACCGTGTTTTAGGATTTACTCTGTGTGGAAATCAAAGGCCACATTTAGAGCCATGACAACTTCGGCTGAAGACTGAGAAGGGTGAGAGAGATAATTAGGGAATTACTCTCATTTTTCTCATTCTTTCTGCAGCAAAAATCAGAGCTGTTTCAGAGGTAAGCAGTGAAATTTAGAATGACTCTTGGGTGTGGTGGTTGTGTTTACCTTTACCTGGAGGACCCTGAAGCCTCTGACACTGTCCCGTGGGTCATGTTGCCTGACTTGGTGACCTAAATGTGTGCTGAGCACAAATAATGTGTTCCCTTGTGGCAGAAATCTTCTGGGCTCTTCTAGTAAAGCTCTTGGCTGTTTGATGTTGGCCTTGTGTCAGGGTAGATGGAAGTGGCCTGTAACAGAATGCTGGATCATCATCCATATCCAAGGAAGGGAGAGTGCTCTGAAGCCCAAGCCCTTCCCCTGGGCAATACCAATTTCCTGGTCCTAGTGTGGCCCTGGGCATTGCCTGTGGCTTTGGTCAGTGATTTTTGGCCTTGTGGGACTTTGTTGGTATCCCTGGAGGCTGCAGCACTACCAGTTTACTGCAGCCTGGAGCCCCAAGTGGGACACTTGTGGAAACCTTGTGTGCAGGTACAGGTGGGGAATGCTGGGGGAACCTGTTTCCCTGCTGTCAGCCAGGCTGTGGAGCAGGTATCCGTGTCATGAGCTCCAAGTGGCTCACCCAAGTCTGCTTTCCCACTCAGAAAGCTGAGATACATGAAATAACTGAAGTGATCAACTGAGAACCACAGCACTGGGACAGCTAATGGCTGGAATTCCCATGGAACTCCATTTTTCATGAGTCAGTGGTGGGGGGGAAGGGGTTGTGACTGATCCAGGTGATTTCCAACCCCAGTGCCAGCAGGCTGGGGCCATGGCAGGCTGGGCCCATGGCAGGCTGCTCCAGTGTCCCCTAAGTTGCCCCCAGAGCCCCAGGCCAGGGGGTGAGCCGAGGGCAGCCCCTGCCCTTTCCCCCCAGCCCCGTTGAGCAATGCCTGCCCAGCTGAGCGTCTGCTGCTCCCAGACAGATACAATAACCGGTCTGTGAGAGCGCTCAGACCAATTAAATCTTATCATCCAATCATTCTGTTCCATCGCCCCACTTAATTAGCCATGGGCTTTGGTATGTCAGCAATGCTCTGCCATGCCAAAAGCTGCAAGTACTCTTTGTGTGGTACACACCCAGCAACTGTTCCTCCTGCAGCAGGGCAGAGTCTGCTGCGAGATGTAAGTGCCCACTTCTGGCTTTTCAAACCAAAATGATTTAGAGCCCCCGGTCTTTTCATCTGGGCACTCAGCTGTCCCTGCAGGAAAAGCAAGCTGGCTTCTCATCAGCTGCTTTGGGAGCATAAACTGCGATGAGTCACACAAAACCCACAACTGAAAGGGTTCCTCGAGTGTGAGTTGTTAATAGGGCCCTTTCTGTTTACAAATGATAAATTCGGGAGGGCTCTACAGGAACACAAATTAGCTGCTCGTTAGCAGGCGATCAGAGCTGCTGCCTCCATCCTGGTCTGCAGCAGGGCTTGGGGGATGTGGATCAGGTGAGGGTCTGACCTAGTTCTGCTTGGTGTGTTTGAAAACATCCAAACCCAGGCAGATCCTCACATCCCACTGGCGGTGCGACAGCGCCTGATTTGGCAACCTGTGCTGTGAATGGCTGGGATTTTTTTCCTCCTTACATTTGAGCAGCAAGTAAGTGTGGGTGAGGAGCTCTGTGACCTGTGGAACCCAGCCTGGAAGAGCTCATCAACAAAGGGCAGCAAGGGATGATTAGGAATTGGGAGATGGTTCCCTGCTACCCACTGATGCTGAGCCCCGTTTTCACTGCCAGGGAGAAGGAGGCCTCTGACCTACCTGTGACAAGGAATCAAATTGTTCAGTGGGAGTAGGATCTATTTATCAGCCCCCCCCAAAGCCCTGCTCTGCCATCTGAGGCATTTGACAGGTGTGAGAAGGCACTTTGCCTATTTTTGTCATGCAGCAAATCCTTTTTCCTGCTCTACTCGGGGCTCAGTCCCATCCTTGGATCTGAGCTCGCTGCTCTCTGTCACTTCCATGGCAATGTGCTGTGGCTGAAGGTAGAATTTGGCAGTGATGTGAACAGATGACATCTGCAATCTTCCCCCAGATGGGGACCCAAAGCACACCAACAGGTGCTGATGAGCATCCAACCTGCAGAGATGTGTTTGTAAATCCTACACGGATCTTACAGAGACTTGGAGAGAACTTGGAGTTCCTGCAGGAACAGAGGTGAGGGTTTAGTCTCTTTATCTGGGTTGCCCATGTAGGACTTTAATTGCCACGAGGGCCAAAGAGCCCAGCTGATGGTCCCTCCTGCTGTGTGTCACAGCTGGGTGTGCTGGTGCCTCTTGTCCTTCATGTGAAAACCTTTCCTTTCCTATAATCCCTAGGAAAGCTAATCCCAGAAGTTACATTAGCGTGAAATAATCAGTTCCATCACTGGTAGAATTCCAACATTCCCACGAACCCCTGGCTTTATTTAAAGCAATGGGGCAATATGTGTTCACCTCTACTGAGCTGCAGTTGGTTTGTGGGCCTGTTTGGGGTGCAGAAGGAGTAACTCCAGAAGTGCCACCATCACTGGTATTCAGTGATTTAAAACATGAATCCTCCTGGCTTTTTACTTGTCTGCTTCAGGAAGTCACTTGCCTTTGTTTCCCTTCACCATCCTTTGCTGTAGGAGCCCAGAAAACTGCCTGAACCAGCCTTTCCTTGCATCCTCAGCAGCAATTTGCCTTCCTGAGCTCTCTATCTCCAGATCACTCACCAGAAATCCTCTTGATTTTCCCCTTGATTTTCAGGCCTTCTGCCGTGGGAGCTCCATGGAGACAGATGAGCTGTCACTGGTGACAAGGCACATATCCTGTGGCCAAATACTCACCACTAAACCTTTCCCCTCCCCTCTCTTGCTGAGACTGCCAATGTGTGAGGATTTCCTGGCGTCCCAGGGGTGATTTTTAATTTCTGTGGGCTGTTCTTATTTCGGGTGGCTGAGACTCTGCCTCAAAGCGACTTTTTTTTCCATGAATTTTTTCTGTCACAGGTACTTTTAAATGCAAAGTGTGGCTCTGTTTAAAGGGAAGGGAGGGGGGAAAAGAAGGCAAGAGGAGGTATAACTTCAAGACTATGTGAAACACAACCTTGTCCAGAGCAGCTCAGACTCCTGCAGTGTGTAAATACCTTCCCTACCCTTCCCACCGGGCTCCAGGGATCTTCCACGGGATAATGAGCTGAAGTCCAAATAACGGCCCCGTTTGGGATGATTGATGGGGGATGTTGTGCACACACCCAGAGTGTGTCATTTCCAATCTAAAGGGAAGCAATTGTTTCCATATGTTGGCACGTTTGGGGGCTTGGTGTGGAGCCAGTTGTCTGGCTGTGATCAGGCAGCAGCATCTCCCAGTGATGGAAGATTATACCTTGGGAGGGGGGCGCTCACTTTAGGCTGTATTCCTTAAAAGGGTATGAACTCTGAGCACTTATCCAGGGCGTAATTTATGGCTCCAGCATGTTTTGACTTTCCACAGATGAAAAAACAGCCCTTTTCTCTATGCCTATATGCATAAAAATTTCTCCCTGCCCCTGTTCCCCCCCCCCCCCGAGGAATCCGATGAAACAATAGCTGCTGCTGGGCTGTGTGCTCCCTTGGCTGCATGGGCTGTGCCTGCTGAGGCTTAGAAGGATTCCCCCTCTTTAAACCCAGTTCCTTAGAGGTATTTTAACAGCTACATCTACTTTTGTTAATCTAGTTTTTGTTGCTCAGCTGGAATTCAGGCTCTTGGACCAGCTTTTAGAGATGCCCTGCACCTACCAAACCCACCTGTTTGGGAATTTGGTTTTGTTTCTTTTTTAAGGTTGCTGCACAAATAGATTCATATAATTTTCAGACTTCAGCACTAGGATTCCTCCCTGCCAAGGCCCTGCTAAGTCTGCATCAAGCACAGGTACCCCAGGGAGGGGAGAAGCTAAAGGCTGCTGGGAGAGGGCATTTTTAACATAGTAAGAAGGCACCAATTTAAACTATTCTGCGAGTTCCCCAGCTATCTTACAATTCCCTGAACCACCAGCACTGGAGCAAAGCTGCCTGATGGTGATGCAGCCAGTGAGGGATCACCACATCCTTCCTGAAGCTTCCTGGCAGCACAAAACCTGCAGGAGATGTTGTGTGTGTGTGTGACCCCATTTGGAAAACACACGGACAGGTCAGCAGAGATGCCAAGGATGCACATCTCTTCCCAAGGTGGCTTGCAGTGTTGTGAAAGGAAAGCACAGAGACAGATTGGTTTCTCTTTTCAGTTGTGTACGTGGCTTTTTGTGAATTTATTGGGACTGTTGCCTTATTAAGGCTCTTTACTGGAATATTTACGTAATATATTGTGAATAGATAACATTCCATTCAGAGAAATGAACCAGTGTCTTTTTCATAGATGATTAATTTGCAAAACTAATGTGCTGAAATGTCTGAGGATAGATAATGTATTCAACAGCTACCAAAACTTACTTTGGGAGTAATTTATTGGGAAAACAGTTTTGACCTTCTGAGCCAGGTGTTTGGATATTGGGGAAAGAATCCTCAGGACTTTTAAGTGAGCCACATGCACACTCAAGAGTTTCAACCGTGGCATTATTCACATGTGGTTTTGAGCAGTTTGGGTTCTACCTTGTCTCTGAAGAATGGTGTTTCCAGGCAGCAAAAGCAGAGTCTGGAATTGATAACGTTCATTACTGTGGCTGGTAAGAATATCTATAAAAGTATCCCTCTGTATTCCAGCACGGAAACTGGACAACAAGGAGCCTTCATTTGGAGCGTGCCTCAGCCATTTGGAGCTCCAGGCATCCCTCAGGCTCTGAGGGCTCCATGGACAGCAGCAGATCCACGTGAGTGCTCTTTTGTGGGAACTTCCCAAGTTCTGTTCTGCATCCCCGAGCTGCCGGGATTGCCATTCTCGGGATTGCCATTCCCCTCCTGCAGCTGGGGAAAGGGAGGGCTGAGCTGGAACACATCCCTGCCCAGGACCGCTCTGGAACGATTGACCTAAAACCGCTGCCCTCTCCTCCAAAACTCCTGCATTCCAGTGCTGGAATGTAGGTCTGCCCTCTCCTCAGAGCCACGGCGGTGCTAATTAGCTACTTCAGCACATTAACGGCCCTGGTATATGTGTCAATACGCTCATCTAACGAGCTGCTCCTGTTAATTACGACCTCATTGAGCCAACCAGTGTTTGAAGGGTGGGAGATCCATTTCCCTTCGTGGGCGTGGGGGCTCCTTCCCTCCCTGCCTGCCCTGCCTGGAACCTCGGTGACCTTGAGGGACTCTCTGTTAGAGCAAAGGCTGAGGAAATGGGATCTGCACCAAGGGCTTTACTTCTGTGATAACAACGTTTATCACACTCGGACTCCTGTGCCTCATCTGGCCTTTGCTGCTCTATGGGGCCCGTGGACCACTATTTCTGTGTGCTGGTGCATGGTCCCAAAATAACTGTCCCTAAATTAACCACTTCGGTTCCTGGGAGCAGTCTGGCTGTCACAGCAGAGCTTGATATAGGCCAAGTAGGATTTCTTAATTTATTTTTTTTTTTGGAGAAAATGTGCTCTTTTGAGGTTAATAATTATCTAATTACATACTAATGGTGTAGCATATATTTTTCAGCAGGACGGGATCCTTTGGCAGGTGCAGGTCTTGGTCCAGCAATGATGCAGCAATAAATCAGCATCTATTCATGTGCTGCTGTTTGTATCACAGGAATGCCAACTACCAATTTAGTCTGTTCCAGCTCTGCTTCCCCATTCCAGGTTTATTTGAGGGGTTTGTGTCCTGGTGGCTCTGACAACTTCACTGTGTTGCCTCTGTGCAGATGGGAAGTGCAGTGGCCTACATTTCCCTGGGATCAGGGAGACAGCCTGACCCACTTGAAACACAGTAACCAGCCCTGCTTTCCCCACAGCTGGGAGCACTGGTCCACCACTGGGACTGCTCTCATGCCGTGCCTCAAGCTGAAAATGCAGAATTTCTGGTCATTTTGGAGAATTTGATACTGAGAATTTAAATGGTGCTTCACATTGTGTTTTCTTCCCCTTGTGCCTGGATGTGTCACGGTTCAGTGTAATGGGTCAGTCTGTGTTTCATTAAATATTAACAGGGAAAATGATTTGTGCTCGTTTAGAGGGTAGCACTGCTGTGCTAATGGATGGAAAATTGCCTGGAAGGCTGCTGGAAAAGGTGTAGTGGCGACTGGTCCTGAACCACTGAGCGTGGAGTTTCTAAGCTGTCCTGCCAGGGTGTGGGTGATGTGAAGAGGTGAAAAATCTATGGGAAAACAAGAAGAAAGGTACTGTAAGGAGTGTTCAGACCTGCCAAGGGATCCAACAGGCCTTTTCTGCCAAAACCTACCAGCCTGGCCTTCATGCTGAGCCCAAAGCACTGCTCTGAGGCCACCTCAGCAACCTCTGACATGTGTGAGCCAAACCAAGTATCCGACTCCTGGTGCCAGTTCCCCTTGTGGGAATGCTGTGGTCTCAGAGCCCCTGGAGCAGCCCAGGAGGAGCAGCTGTCCCTGGTGTTGATGTAGCCTGTTCTCTGGCCTGCCTTGGCCAGGTAGGAGTGCTCCCTGCCAATGTGATCCTGTTGTGTTTTCCAGCTCCACTCGTGACTCACGGAGCATCCGCAGGACTCCCGGAGATGTTCCAGGAACCTCCTTTAGCCACTGGTCCAGCGCCAGGGACTCTGCTAATGGAGCCCTCCAAGGAGAGGTAAGACAATGTGCATCCGGTGTGATTAATGGCATCCAGGGAAGGGCAGGAGGACGTTTATCCCACAGCTTCCCACTGTCTGTGCGCCGTGAAGATTCATTGTCGGGTGCTGTAGGTTTGCTGGCAGTTCACGTGAAGGATCTGCTCTTTTGTGCTGCTGGAACGTGCTCCCTCTGTGCTTTGAGTGTTGTAGCACCCAGGCTTCCTGTGGGCGTGATAAACAATAACCTAATCGTAAATCACATGAGCTGGGTTTCTAAAGAGGGGGTTTATGCTGTGGCTTCACCAAACCCAACTGTCTCTGCCTGTGAAAAAAGCTGGAATGAGTAAGATAAGAACAAGGGTAATGCACAGCTCTTAGCATTAACTCTTGCCAGGCCATGGCTTTTAGGATCTTGTATGTGTGGTCGTACATCTCATATAAATCAGTGACTTAGCATAAATAGGCTGTAATATACATAAACAGGCTCTGACAGGCTTCAAGAAGCCCCAAAATGCGGGATTTGATTGCGAGAAACGTTTTGAGCGGTGCAGGGCGTGCTGGCTGCCATGCCTGTCTGTTTGAACAGCTCATGCTAAGCAGGCTCCTGCGTGGCTGTGCCGAGCAGGAGCGTTGGGATGCACTCACAAATCTCCTGGCCTACAAAGGCAGCGGCTCAGCATCGTCTCCATGGCAACCCCGGAGCCAGAGATGAAATCTGATATGAATAGTCTGGGGGGGGAAGAGCCGTATGCGAGTCACACACTCCGAGCAGGCTGCTTGGGAACCCGGCAAAATAAGATGCATTTGCTCTTACTTGTTGCTTCTCCCCGAGTGTTCCTGGCGTGCCCCGCTCCGTGAATAAAGCGGGCTGACAATCCAGCCATTATTCCAGGGCCCGCAGCCACTCGGATCCAGGCCAAGGGCCAGCGCAGCGGCCCAGGAACAGGGGGGAGCTGTGCCAGCACTTGAGCTCATAAATGAACTCAGCCCACAGCTGCATCTCCGAGCTGCTTGTGTTCCCCTGCTCCGTGTCAGCCCTGTTTCCCCTGGAGCTCGGGGTGTGCGCACACCAAACCAGCCTGAGGGAGCAGGAACGTTCCTGAGCGCTGCAGGGTCCTGTTCACCAGGACAGCCTGGTGAGGAAACTCAGTGCAAAGTGAGTGACCTCACCCAGGCTCTTCCTGCAGAATTCCTAGGAGACAGTAGGCTCTGCAAATCCCTTATCAAAACCAGACGTCAGAGGAGTAGCCAAGGCATAGCCCAGAATTCCTGTGGGAGGACACAAAAGTTCAGGCATTTCTCAGACAGTTGGCTGCCCTGCTGGGGAGGAGCCCTCGTGTCCTGCAGTGAAACACTTTTGGTGGATACAGGGAGAGGGGGTTTACCCACTGCACCTAAAACCAGGGACACACATCCCACCGACAGCAAGGGACACACAAAGTGCCTGGAGTGGCTCTGGGGCCGGTCCTTGCTCTGATTTTAATATCAATAACACCAACCACGAGCTGACCCCAGTGAGGAGTTGGAGGAACACAATCCCCCTTTGACACCCCAACAGCTGCACCATCCTTTGATGCCCCCACAAAACTACAGGTTTATCAGAACCTTTTTTAAGGTGAATTTTCACCGCCTCCCTTGATTCTTCCTCCACAATCCCATAAGATGACTCCCAAATCTACAAATGTTTCCAGGGCTGCTGCTTTAGGAGCAGAAGCCGCTGTGATTCATGAGAAGGTGCTTGGTTTTTCGAAGCAGTTACGCTCTTCCTTCCCTGGCTGTGCTGGTTGCTGGGTGTTGCCCATAAATGGGGTTTATTTCCCCCGTCCCCTCGGATGCCGCGGAGCGAAGCGTGATTCCGTGTGTGCCGTGTGGTGTCAGCTGCTGATAAATGGGAGCCATTGTTGCTTCCGTAGGAAACAATGACAGCCAAGAGGGACAATTTGCTGCAGTCCACAGGAATGCAAAAATAATATGTCACTGCTCTCCATGGCTAATGAAGACAAACTCTGGAGCAGCCCTTCTGAGGGAGAAGAGAATGCTCTTGCCTAGGGTTTAAGTCTGCTTTTTTTTCCTCATGTTGAAGTACACTAAACAGGATAACAGTGAATTGACTCTGGGCTTTCCCTCCAGACTAAGAAAACAATTGTTCAAGAGGCTGGAGGACAAGTTTTATTGATATTTCTCCAGTATTTTTCCTTGTACTCTTCACTAGCGTTCCCAACAGATTTTCTCCTGCGTTCTTCTTTTTCAACTCAAAAAGAAAACACCCCCTATACAACGAGCTGTGATAATTCATTTTTTCTGTCACACTTTCTCTGGATGGATTTTTTTTTTCCCCACGTGAAGTGGCAGCAACCCAGTGTTATATTTAATCAGATATTTATATAACACACACGGATCCCAACACTGCGCTGATTTACTGCCGAGTTTTGCAAAGATCAGTTTTAGGACTTATTCACAGGTCCTTATTCTGTAGGGCCCAGGACCTCCAGTCATCATCTGTGCCTCCCTTGTGCCAAGTGCTTTCTGGTGGAACAGTTTTCCTCCCCAGGGCAGGTTTGACACAAGAGAACCGGTCACAAACTGAGGTGCTTGGTCCTCGTGCATCCCCAGGGAGCTGCTCTGTTCCTTGAGCCTTGGAAATGGTCTTGGTGGGTTGTTCCCAGGCAGCAAATTTCTGTTCCAAAGGAAGCTGCAAGGGTGGAATTCTGTAAGAGAGCTTTAGCAGGAGGCTCCTAAACCTTTTGTCAGATTTTGACATGAGTGTGGGCTATTATTAGGAGATAAGTGCAATATGGGAGAGATGGCTCTTATTTTATCTCTTTCTCTTTTTTTTTGTTTGTTTTTTTTTTTTTTTAATCAGAGGTTTTGTGAGCCTGAGACTAAAAAACACACGATAAGGTCTTTGAAATGTGCTGACATTTTAGGGCTTTTGATAGTGGATACTAAAGCCGGGAGTTCCCAGTGTTGCTGCCCAGAACGGGCACTTGAGTCTTCAGAGTGTTTGCTGACTTTTTGTGACCTTTGGAGGCATTGTTGGGAGCTCAGTCCTGGGGAATTTCCTCGGGAGCTGTGCTATCCAGTGTGTCTGGCTCGTTGGTCTGCCAGCTACAAAACCCTGCAAGGCAAGAGCAGGAGGAGAAAAGCACTTGTTAACATCCTCACAGGTCACCCACTCAAGCCACAGCCACCTACACAGGCACAACCAGGAGGTGCAAACTGGACAGGCTCTTGCTGCTCGGTGAGGTGTCTGTGTTTTGTGAATACAAACACAAGAGGAGCTTCAGGGAACATAGATTTACTTTGTTTTTCTACCCTTAGGGAGGTGGTGGTGGGTAAGGATCAGTTAGACACGTGTGTTGTTCAGAGCTCAGCCGTGGAATTCCTTTAGGAGCTGTGCTCAGTGTGTCTGGGTGGCTGCTCTGTCCCTTTGGGATGGGAGTTTCCAATCTCTTTGCACACCTGGACAGGCAGAGCTGTGTGAGAAGATGCCACAGTGTCCAGGAAGCCCCAGTCTGGATGAGCTGAGGGTGGTTCATGATTCAAGACTTGCATTTGTGCTGTGGAATGAGGACAGGCAGTGGTTAACCAGGTTATTGTCCCTATAGCACTGATTGAACAGAACTTGTGAGGTTTGATCTCTCTGGGTGGGCTGGGGGATTTTTGAACCCCCTTACAATTAATCAAGTTATAATTGCAATACACGAGTCTGTCACTGCTCAGCCTAAACCTCGTGTTGCACTCAGCTGACAACACAATTTAAAATCCAAATAACCTGTGAGGTGGCACCAAGTCTTTCCCAGTCAGGCCCCAGTTGGAGGGTGGGGCTGAAGTGAATGAAAGTGCTGCCAGCAGCAGTTGGGTGCAGCCCTGTGCCGGCACTTTGTGCTCCAATTGTCTCAGGGGCCGTGGCTTTCACCCGCTGCCAGTTAATGGAAGTGCAGAGTCAGTGGTTCCAGCCTAACAAAGGCAGTGGAGCCCCAGCTGAGCACACGTTTCCCCTGGGCAGTAAGTGATGGGAGCAGGACAAAACTGCAGCCTTTGGAAAAGGCCCCCCGGCCCTGCCGCTGCCGTCTCGTTGGCACGGATCAGCAGGGATTAGGCTGTGGCCCAGGGAAGTTCCTACTAGAACTCCTCTGTGAATACAACTGCTGTCACTGCACAGGGGAGGGGAAGTGGTTTGTGCAACCACAGAGTGTCTGTGCAACTGCTGTGGTTTGAACCAGGGGTGAAAGTGGGGAGCATCTGATGTGAAGTGAGCAAACACCAAACCTGATGGCTGAAATGTTACTCTAGGAAATCACTGCTGAGTGAGTGCTCGTGTCCTGATCGCTGTTCTGACCAAGAGCCTGCTTAAATTTAACAGCAACTAAAGACAGAGATTTTCTGAGAGCTCTGTGGATGATCTACAACTCCTTCATAGCACAGCTCAGTGCAATTGTGCCTGTGGCCTTCCCTCTGCCTCCAGTCCCTCTTGACTTGTCCTCGAAAATGACATTTTTTTCAATGTGAAACCTATTTGCCAGTACTGGAGAGGAGATGTGAGAGCAATGAGATCATAAAAAAATACTGATCTTCGTTTGTTTTGTTTTTAGTGACTCAGAAGAACACGTAGAAGCCAAGAAGCAGTTGAGAAGGCGCGTGGGGAAGGTGAGCATCACACACACGGGTCTGGCTCTGATCTCCTCAGCCTCCTTTCCCTGCTCCTTCCTCCCTGGACCAGACTGCCTGGGAACACCCCTGGACAGTGCAGTGTCTCTGAAGGTGGGATGTGCAACTTATACACTGGGCTCAGCTGCTCTGAGCTTATTCCTGTGCAGAGAATGATACAGAGAAAACACTTATTCACTGCAAATGTCAGTTTTAAAACGTTAATAAAATGGCAAGGTAGAACGTGGGCAGCGAGAAGTGTTCATCCTGCTGCTGAGCATCCAGATCAATTTTAAAAAGAATCAAAATAATTCCAGCCATGCAAAATCACAGAAAAATAACCCTGTTTAAATAATTAATAGTGAATGCTTTTACAATGCTTTTTTGCATAGTTGGGGTGCTTTGCTGAGCTATAAACCATTTTCATCGAGCAATTGCTGCTCCTGTCATTGAAATGGGTCAATACACTGTGGATTTTGACAATTTACATTAACCTTACATATGAACAATGCAAAGACAAGGTATCCTGACAGTATCACCACGGCCTGTGTCTCCAGGCAGAGAGATTTCTCAGGCCATTTGGAAGCAAATTGTTCTGGAAGCTTTGGTTCTCCATATCAGACACAGAGGAAGGAATCTGCTAGAACAGAATGTTGGGCTTTGGGCATTCAGCTGGGCCTTGGGAGAGCTGTGTTTGATCCCTGGCCCTGAGCTCCCCACCCACAGGGTGACAGGGAGCCAGGCAATTTTTATGAGCATCAGCACTCCCTCTGCAAGGATGGTGCTTTCCTGCTTTGCAGGAATCCTGGACTGAAGGAGCCAAGGCACCGTGATAACTGTGGCAGTGTTGGAGCCAGCCATGCCAAGCTTTATTTAGCCATGCTGCAGATCTGCTGCTGTGGTACATGTTAAGCAGAGCCAAAATCCAGAGCTCAGGAGGAGTCTGTGAGCATTGGAGCCCTCTGTGAGACGGTGCCTGCTGATCTCCTTGGTGACAGGAGCTCGTGTCACTAATTGGTCCCCGAGTCTGCAGCGCAGGGATGACGTGGGGAGGCTGGAGTTCAGGAGCAGGCTGGAGTTTGGCAATTGCAGCTCCAGGGATTTCATGAAGAATTCTGTGAGAACGGGCAGCTGGGTGTGTACAGAGGGTTTAATGAAGGCCTAGTGCAGATCCCTGGGTCCGTTCACACAGACCTGTTGTCTACTGAGTTACTCTGCAGAGGAGCCTCAGGCAGAAGGGTTAATGTAAGAGCCATATGTGGTAAATCATCTTTTCTGTGCCCAAGTCATTGGTACAAAACAGATCTTTTGGTGAAGGTTTGTGTTCAGCTCAGCCACACGTGCCTGCAACTTTACATGCTGGAGGATCCATCCTCGGAGGAGGTGTTTGCCATCCATCCCACAAGTGGTTCTGCTGCTTTCTTGGTAGCAAGTTAAAATCATGAGTCAGCTAATTGAGCTCGAAAAGCAGTTTAATCCTATTACAGCACATAAGGCACCGTCTTTTTTGCTGTTCTTTGAGTGGTGCTGGTTCATGCACTGCTCCCAGACGTCAGGAAACATGTCTGTAAGCAGTCTGTCTCCTCTGAAATAGTGTGGATCCACAGCAGAGCAGTGAGTGTGACGTGCTGCAGTGCTGTCACTGGGACTGCCAATCCACCTCAGCTCTGCCTGCTTCATCACTGTTGGTACAGGCTGTGGTGTAGCTGGGGGTGGTTTGCCAAAATGTTTGGGTGTGATTTGTCCCTCACACACTTCACCTGCAGCAAACACCTGGAGTGGAAGCAGCAGGTACCAACAAACCAGTGCATTGTGTTGTCTGTGTGAGACAATGCACTCAGAAAGGGAACAGCAGCCCCTTGCTTCAAAAAGGAAACATGTAAGGGTCAGGTTTGGCTAATGAGGCATTGTTAATAACAATGAAGCAGCTGGCCTATCCAAAAAATGCTTGGGCATTCTTGGAGTGGGAAGCCTGTAGGGCTGTGGCACAGGGCTCTGCTGTTGCCTCTGGAAAAACAAGTTTGTGAGTTCATTATTCCCTGGCAGAACTCTCCCCTAGCACCTGGGACTGCTCCATGCTTGCAGTGGGAACTCTGAGGTTGGCTGCTTTCCAGTGCTCCTGCTCTCCTGTTCGGAGTGACCTTCCAAGGAGGAACGGGCCAAGCTGGATTGTTCTGTGGACAAAGGCCTGTTCCCGTGCTGTGGGACTCCGTGTGCCGCAGGATGATCAACCACTTCACTGACCTCACTTCCTCTGCCTTCCTGAGGGCTTTAAAGCATAACCCAACAACAGGGACAGCACAGTCCTGCTGTTCCAGTCACCACCCCGTTCCCTAGTACTCTGCTGAAGCAGGGACATGCAGGTAGTGGATATTTTATTCCAGCAGTTCGTGTGTATTGAGCAATATATTTCCCTACTTATGTGTCAGAGCCCGAAAGGACGATCCATTTTTAATGAGCCATACCAGGCATGGCTGATGTGGAACCTTAATTTTAGACACACATTTGGTGTTGGTGCATCAGGGGACACTCTGAATGGCTGTGGTGAGTTAGGGTGACATGAGGAGTGTCTTGTTCTGTGGTGGCTGGAAAACCCAGGCCCAGGTAGAGGTGGTCCTGCTGCTGCCTGAGTCCCAGCCCGTGGATATTGCCGAGCTGGTACATACATAATGTAACAGCCTGTTCCAGCTGACCCATTCTGGAGCCTCTGAAAGGCTCAGTTCCCTGCAGGCAAGGACTAAAAATAAGTCATCTGAAAGGGGTACTAGCTCAGCTAATTAGCAGAGGAGCAGAGCACTCACTGCTGCACTGAGAAGTGTGCCTGGTTTGCTCCAGCCTGGCTGGGGGTGCCTGGATCGGGAGGATCCTGCCCCGAGTGAGCTCCACAGTGCAGCTGCTGGGGTGAAATGAGGAGCTCTCTGCTCGGGATCCAACCTCTCCGACCAAATCCACAGTCCTGGATGTTCTGGTGGTGCAAAGCTTGTGTGAGCCTGGCCTGGGGTCCCGAGGAGTGATTCCCTTTCACCGAGATCAGGGATCCAGGTCCTGACCTGCCTGTGTGGTGATTGAAGTCTGCTGCAGTGCATCCCACGATGTTCTGGGGTACAAATATGAGAGGGCAAACTCAGTCAAGCCAGACAGAGACAGAAATTCAGTAAGAGGAGCTTTTCCCAGCTTCCTTTGTTGTTGCATCCCACTTTATCTGTTCTACTCACAGTTCCCTTTCCATGCTCTGCGCTGCTAATTTGGGGTGCTGTGTAGCCTTTTTTTTGTTGTTGTTGTTTCTCCTAATTCTGTTTGGTTTTGGTTTTTTGTTATTGTTTTTCAGCAGCCAAGGAGAACTGTCAAGTACTACATTTATGCTGATTGCAAGTGGCAGAGCAATACCACCAAGGCCTTTGTGCCCCAGGAAATCACTGGGGCCCTTTATGGCTGCTGACTCTATTCATCTAGAAGCACCTTTTTGGAATGTTCTCCTTCCCCTGCCAGTTGTTTATTCATGCATCGACAATGAGGAGCAACTGAAGGTGAGCTTACTCTAGCACTTGTAATCTATTAAAATTAAAGAGCTGTGCTTCCAAGAATTGCACTCCTTCCCCAAACAGCAAAAGAAAGGACAGACCAGAGCAAAATGTACCAGGAGATAGGATATGAACCTCCTTCAGCTCCCATAATTAAATACAGAGATTCACAAGATCAAAGGGCACCTGGGTAAATGAAAAGAAAAGCCTACATGGCATGGATCCATCTCCTGAGCAGCTTCCCATGGATTAGAATGATGTGAAGCTTTATCAGTCAAAGCCAAGATGAATGGCTGGGGTTTGAATGTGTTTGGGCACAGTGCACCTCTGACTGGAGTTGAACATAAAAACTGTGGGACTGACAGCAGTGAAACGGGGTGGGAGCTGTCCTAGACCTTGTAGGAAATGGCTCTCAGAGTCAGGGAGAGTCTTCCCATCAGCAGTAGGTGACACTGGGGGGGAAGTTGTGTCCCCAGGACATGTCTGAGCCAGGCTGGAGAACCCCAGGGAGTGAACACCCTGGGTGCCCGGGCAGGGACAGGCAGTGGGGAATTGGGAACTTTCAGCAGCACTGAAACAAGTCCAAGCGCAGGAAAGGGCAGTGAATTCCTGGGAGCACTGGAGCACGGACAAACCCACACCTGGAACAGGTGGGAGTGACTCCCTGGGCTTCAGTGGGAGCTCCTCGTGCAGGGGCTGGGCCAGTTTAGCAGGAATTATTTTGCGGGGCACCAGTGAGAGCACCTCTGCTTGCCCAGGGAGTGTTTTCCAGTGCAAGAAGGCTCTTGCTCCTGTTCTTGAGATTTCCCACAATGCCAGCTGAGTTCAAGGCACTTCAGCACCCCTCAGAACAGCCCTTGAGCTTCAAGGAGAGAAGGATCTGAGGCCAATAAGCAGAGTTTAGAGGAACAACACATACTTGACTTTGTTATCGTAAATTATCCCACACCCTTCCCAGGACACAAGTTGCCATCCCGGTGCATCTGCAGGGTAAACACGTGTCCATAATAATTGAGTGCTTATGCCCTGCTTTGTTAAGCCCTGCTCTGGTTCAGAAGTCACCAGGGGTAAGTAACCCTCCTGGAGCCAAGCGAGGTGGTTGTACCTCATTTACATTTCAATGTCTGCACTGCTCTTCCAGTTCTCAGCTCCTTTATGGAATCCTGATGGTATCTGGGGACTGGGAACAAGAGGGACCTGAAGGCCTGTGTCTGTTTACTGAGCAATTTCCGTGGCAATTAAAAAAAAAAATCACACCACTTTGAATTGACGTGGGACCCTTGAAAACCTTCTCCTCAGAGGTGTGAGCACTGCCAGCCTTGCTGCCTCGCCCTGTTCCCTATTGCCATGCACACTTTATCCCTTGGAGCGTAGGAAAAGGTATGTGTGCAGTGTCCTGGTCCTCCAGCCCTGAAGGATCTGGCTTGGCCATAGTATGAGTGGTCTGGCAGGTCTGTGCTGCATCTCTCTGAACAATATCAGAGTATAATTGATATATAGAATAGCAGCTAGCAATGAGAACAGATTGCCATGCAAGGAGCGGGAATGTTAAGGTTGGCAGAACTTTATGGAATTGAGATGATAAATTGATTACTAGGGCTTGCTGCTAACTTACAGCAAATTAATCTTCAGCACTTGGCTGGGCCTTTGCTGGTCTCAGAGGAGCTGGATATCCATCCCAACATCCATAACCCTCCAAGCCCGTGGACCGGTGCTGCTGGTTGGGCTGAGGGAGGGGTCACTTGGTCCCTGGGAATGCTGCAGAGCCTCCCTCTGAACTCAGAGCACAAACCCTGCAGACACTGAACAGGCACAGTTCCACGTGATGACAGGACATCTTATTGCAATTACTTTGGAGGGACTAAGAGGGATTTGGGAGGCTCCAAACAGTCAGGAAAAGGAGGGAGAAAATTGGGTGTGGAGATCTCTCACGCATTTCCTCAGCGTTTGGTGCGTGACCGTGGCTGTGATTTATTGTGCCTGACCTGAAGTGGGAGGTGGAGGATCCCAGAGCTTTGGGCTCCAGGTCAGTCACAGATAGATCCAGACCCACAGAGGACATTCACATTGGGTGAGCCCCCTTTGTTCCACCTTTTATTTAGGATCCCAAGGCCTGCTCTCAATTCCTAGGCCATTTTTCACCGACTCTGCTGTTTCTTACATAGCCATAGATTTTTTTTTTTTTTTGCTCAGCAGGCTGCAGGTGGGTTAAATATCATTTACACTAATTTCTTTCTCTCATGGCTGTTAGAATAACTTGGCCTCCTCCATTAGACAATGCTTGGGTATTAATTGCAGGGTGATGAGTTTGCTCAGAAGTGTTCCTTGTTTGCACAGCTGAGCTGTGCATCTCAGGAGATGGTAAATAAATGCTAGCAAATATCAGAGATGGACTTCCAGGCATAGCAATCCACGTACATTGGTTCTCTCTGGAAAAGGGAGGGCAGGACAGTTGGTTTTGGTTAAGGAGAATTCTTTCTAGCACCACTGGAGGTGGGCAAAGGAGCAGTTTGGGGTGAGAGCCTCAGGGTAAAAATACCCAAAGGAGCTTGATGTGGCTGAGCATTTCCTGAACAGAGCTGCAGGAGAGGGGAGCATCTGGTGGGATTAATTGCCTGTGGTGTTCTGGAGGTGATGGCTGAGTGGGAATGGCTGCAGCAGAGCAGAGATCAGAAGGGTGGGAACAGGTTTGGTTTTCACCAAAAACTAACTGGTAGAGCATCTCAAAACCACTCAGAGGAAAACCCACGTGCAGAGATTGTCTTGAGACACCGACATCTCCCAAAAGCTTCAGTTGCTGAGAAAACATATTATGGAAGGTTTAGGTGTCCGTGCCAAGAACTGACACAGATACAGTGTCTGAGGCTCCCAGTTCCCCTTTTCCAGAAGCTTGTGAGTGTCAGATTTGAACTCTGCAGATGAAGCATCTCGCCCTCGGTGTCAGACTCAGGTTGAAGTTGGGTTAACTTTGAACAAAGGCACTTCAGCTCTTCCTCACAACCAAGTGTGTCCCACATTATATGACATTTTTTATGGATTGGTTAAACTTTATTGACTCGCTGTTTAGGAAGGCAGTTACCACAGATGTGTGATTTGCCATTCTGTGAAAGTATCCCGAATTTAGGCACTGGAAAACCTCAATAACACCACCACCTACCAGGGACAGGCTTGTTAGAGTCCATCTGTGGGCACGGAGCACGTTCTGGCACGGAAATCCTTCCTCCAATTCCTGCTCCAGGGACAAAATCTGGGAGGTATAAAGTGCAGGGAAACACCATTTCCTGCCCTCTCACTGCTCCCTGGTGTGGGAGGGGAAAAGAGAGGGCAGAGTGAGCTTAGCTGGGATGGAGGGAAGGAGACAGCACTTTTAGGGATGTATGAGTGCAGGGTGAGGTCTGGTGGAGTGGAATTTGGTAGGTCAGCATGGCTGAAACAGGTTTCATGGAGCCTGAGTGTGACTAGATAAGCAGGGAGAGGTTGGAAGCCAAGTGATGAGGATGGATGGTGAGGGTTAGGGAGCACCAGGAAAAACAAACCAACCCAAACACCAGCAAAGAGATGAGAAATGCAGAGTTAAGAGCGGAAAGGAAAGGTGGGGAGAAAACACAGGACCTACTTGTTGCCATTAGGGATCGTTTTTCCTGGAGGCAGACACGAGGCTGGGGCCCACTGGGAAAAATAGTGTGTAATAGTTCATAACACAGGGAGGGCTGCACCGAAATTGTGCAATCCATGGAGGGAGGAGAGGGCTGAAAACTTCCATCAGAGGAGCAGTTTGGTGGTTTTCATTTGTTCTGAGGGGGTTTTGTGTTTTCAGTGAGGAGGGTAAGTAATCACTGCAGCAGTGTAAGAGGCTGCATAATGAGTGAATAATTAATTCTCCTCCTCTTGGAGCCCCCAAGTCTCTGAGGAAGACAAACCTAAACCAAGATGTAATCCAGTTTACCCAGAATTTATTGCTGGTGAAGGAAATGAGGGATGTTGTGGCCTGTGTAAGAGGGGAGGGAATTCAGGCAATTATTCCTAGTTAGGGAGTCTCTGTTCCTTCAGTTCTGGCATTTCTACCTCTGCTGTGCTTGGCCACCTCTTCAGTGCTGTTCCTTGTGGAGTCAGGTCAGCTGCAGACAGGAGCAGAAGGGCTGTCCCTGCCTTGGTGGCAGCTCCCTCAGGTGTGTTGGCTCCTGTCCGTGACACCAGCCTGGCCTGGCAGCGTGGGCAGCTCCGGAAAAGCCAGAGGAGGGATCATCCAAGGAGGGTCCAGATCTCCCCTGGAGTTCCAAGGTTGACAGGGGCCAGATGATTCTAGAAAGTGCTTTTGGCTCTGTGCCTGCTTGGTCCCATTTCCAGCCTTTCCTGCTGAGGGGAAGCTGATCCTGTTTTCCAGGCAGATGCTTGTCCATGGGGACAGGGAAGTCCTGCAGCAGTGAGTGATGTGATGCAGGAACAGGGGGCAGAATAGCAAAGGCTGGTGGAAGAGAAGGAAATCTCATTTTTCTGGCAAATGTGATGCCTTGAAATATGCCTGGATCAATGAAAAAACTTGGGAAAGCACTGGAAAACCTGTGGGGGGAGTGCTGGCCTGCAGGCTCTGAGCGGTGGCACAGATGACACGGGGATCTCGTCTGGGGCCTCAGCATAAAACCCAGAGCCTGCTGGCGTTCTGGGAAGGGGTGGGAAGTCCCAGGCTGTGTCTTGGGTGGAGACCTGTTGGCTCTGAGGAGTGGGAAGCAGTCCAGGGGGCTGGGGCCAGCTCCATGGCCTCTGCTATCTCCTGGCACGGAGCTCCCTCCTCCCGGCTCCCGCAGCCAACGCGGCTCCCTCGCCGCACCCGGGACAAACAGGGGGGTTTGCCTGGAAAATCCAGCCAAAGCTGGCTGGGATTTTAAGAGATCTCTGCTGGACTTAGAGAAGAAGATGTCCTGGTTTCTGCAGAAGCCGAGGGGAAGTTCTGCTGAGCCCCTTGGCTGGTGCAGAACCGCTCTGAAGCAACGCCAGTGAAAATCTGGGGGGTGCCAACACAGTGGGAAAACCCCTCTGTGCTGCTTCAGCATGGGCCACCAGTTGGGCTGGATGTTTGGCTAAACCTGTAGAATTGGGAGAGCTGAAGAGGTGCATAGAGAAGGAAGGGAGAGCTGTGACTGAAGGGCTCAGGTCTGGGTGTGCCCTGGGAGAAGCAGCCCTTTGGGATCCCTTCCACTCCCATTTCCCTCAGAGTTCAAGGCACTGGAAAGGCAGACTCTCTTTTGGTTTTCGTCACTGACAGTTTTCTGAGGAGATACACGGTGAAACTGTGCTGAGACATGGCAGAGCTGTCACCTGGGAGCACCTCTCTCCCTTTCAGCTCTTCTGCATTCCAGATAATTCCATTTCTGTGCACACACGGGAGAGATTCTGTCCAAGAAACCGGCTGAGGCTCCCAAGTCCAGCCAGGACTGTGAATGAATATTTACAGCTCTTGGAGGGTTCTCCCCATGACGATGCATTCAGAGCACACAAACATTTTGAGGGACACATGAAAAATCGTCTTAAAATCACTTTTTCACGCCACAAAAATCTTACTCCTTTTAAGTTCAGGCAAGGTGTTAATATCCTTGGCTGGCTGGAAACCTCACAAATACCTTTGACATCTCTCTTGGCTGTGCTTCCTGCTGGATCTGCCAAGCATTCTTTCGATGTCAAGGCCTGGATTTATATGCTGGAAAGCACAGGATATTTTGAGGGCACGGAGTTAACCAGGTTTGCACAAAATGTCCTGGTTACGTAAAAGTCATATTTGAAAATGAAATCGATGCCTTATGGAAAACCCTAAGGATGGAAGGAGGGAGAGAAGCAGATACAACCCCAGGCCTGGCTTTGCAGGAGTCTCCACCCTCCTGTGCTTTGACCAGGACCCAGAAGGTTCACGGACACCATTGCAGCCCTCACAGTTTTAAATCCCCAAATTACATCCTCCTGGAGGGGAGGGGGATTTGAATCCTGTGAGACTGCAGAAAAAAAGAAAGGCAGGTGAATTTCTATATTTGCCTTTCAGGGGTCTTGGATGCATTTTTAAAGCGTTTTTCAACAGCTAAAAAAGAAAATAAACTTTATTTTTTCTTTGCTGGGTAGAGCAGCACAACCTGTCAAGAGATCTGAGCTCTAAAACATTCTTATTCTTCTGATTTATCACTTGACTCCGGGAGCAGGGATTGCAGAATAAAAGGTCAAATGTCTTAAAATCCCTGATAAAACGTGAGTACATGTATAAGGAAGGAAGAAATTGAGACTTCTAATTATTAAAAAAAAAATTTTACATTAAAAAAATAATTGTTTCTGAGATCTGATGGCAAATAGCAAACAAACAGCCTTTTTGGCACCTTTACAGACACAGAGAAAATGTGAATACCTTAAAAGATGGAAGCTCATGGTGGGGCCCCAGAGGTTCTGAAGTACAGGGGTTTTACCTGTTGTCATTACATGCACAAATCAAGTATATTTGTGATACCTTTATTGTAGCTTAGTTAGTGGAGAGTAAGACACTTCCAAACAACAGCTCTGGAATGGGAACTGGGGTTATTCTTGGTTTTCCTGAACTGGTCTGATTGGAAGCTTTGATGAACTTTAAAAAATACATTGAATATGCCTTTACAGAAGCAGATATGGATTATTGCTAAGTACATTCCATAATGGAAAGTCTCCATTTTTAGATGGGTGTGGATCCACCTGGAACATGTCTTTGTTTATTTGTAGGATTGTTTCCTGCTTTTCCTTATCACAAACTTCCAGCTGGGAGTTAAGGAGGCACCTCTGACGTCACCCAGACTGAGGGATGAGAAGAGACCTTTGTGTCCATGCTTGGAAGGAGCTGGAAAACCATCCAGGGGTATGTGGACTTCGGCTTCCCTCCTTCAGCTCTTAGTTCAGCTCCACTGAAACACGGGGGATAAGAGCAACAACAGCCCTGGACTGTTTCACAGGGATTTTTAGCCTGGTTTCACATGGAATTACACATCTGGGTCTTTGCTTCCCCAGTTTGGAGCTGCTGACTGAAGTCAGCACTTGCACTTTTAACAATAATAATGAAGTTCTCACCAGTTTCCTGAAAAGAGGAGCTCAGGGAGTTCAGAGCTGGATTTTGCACATTTTCCCTTTTGCCCCTGGTAAATCTTTGGATCCTTTACCCATTTCTCCTGCCGAAGTTCTCTGAGGGGGTTTTGCTGAGGATTTAGGAATAACAAATGGCATAGAATTCAATGTTCTGCTTGAAGAGGAAAGTAAGTCTTTATTTGCATTGACCTATCAACAGGTGACTTCAGTGTTAAAGGTGAAGTGACTGAAGTGTCTGTACATTGTTTTTTATGACTAGAAGGAACCTCCATGATTATTTAGTATTTCCATGGCACAGGTCATCAAAGCTCAGGGAGGAATTCCTTCATCCAGCTGGAATTTCCTCCTGAAACCACGAGATCACCTTCACAAATATGTTTTATTCTGGTATTTGCTAGAATTCATGAGCTCTCAGTACATCCCAAAGGGAATGGTCCTGATAGTTCATTACTCACAGGGGTGAAAAAACTTGCAATTTATTTGTGGTGAACTTCTCTACCATCACCTTCAGCAGGTGGATCTGGTGCTTTCCTGATGGATTTGAGCCTGAAGTGTGTTCTTTGTTCAGCACATGCAGAACTGGCTTGGCCTCTGCTTGAGAAATTGGAATTCAAGCCTTGCTTTGATAAATGACATGCTGGAGCTAAACTAGTTTTGTACTTCTGTCTCATCCTTTCGCTGTGTTAAACTCCTTTTTGTGTCTCAAGAGTAGCCCTCAGAAGCAGGTGCAGCAATCACAGCAACAACAGAAGTAGTGTCATCCTTTTCTCCTGGAAAACAAAGGGGAGCAGGAGAGGGAGTTGACCCAGATTCCTCCCTTGTCACAGTGTCAAAGTCAGTTATGGAGATTTCTGAACGTGTCAAATCTTACATGACTCTTCTTCTACCTAAACCTGTAAGGGAATCAGTGATAAAATACATTTCAGTGATCTTTATGTTAGTTGGCCTTCTAGAGATAAAGCACTCCAGCCTCTCCTAAGGCAGGAATCAGCCTGGGTGTGATTCCCAGGGCTGATGGAGTGACCCTGCCCTGGCACAGCTGCAGCCCAGTCCTTGGCACCCTCCAAGCTGCTGTCCCTGGGTGCTCCCAGCTCCATGGGAACACTCTGCAGGGGGCAGTTTACCCGTGTGCATTCATCTGGACCAGGGAATTTTTAAAAAATTGCCATTCTTTAAGCATGGATCTGAACCTGGACCTTTTTTCCCATCTCCGCCTCTTTGGGATCTGCTGCTCCGAGCTGCTTTCCTGGTTCTGGGTCAGTAAAGAGCAGCCAGTGTGGAAGTGGTAAAAATGGGAGAAAAATGGGTGAGATGAGACCAGAACTCCATGGGAGAACAGACCAGGAGACTCCTGAGTGCCCAAAAAGCAATAAAGGAATTATTGCCATCACCACCCTTGGACAGCTTGGCCCAGCAACGAGGAGAGCTCCAAGCCATGTACCCAATTAAAAGTTCATTAAACAGTGAGTCTGGGTTGTCTCAGCTGTCCCAGAGTTAGAGGTACCACAGATTCTGTTTCAGCTTCCCTGGGAACACACCCTGGTCCTACAGGACACACAGCAAGTGTAGCAGGGTCAGTTGGTTCATGATCTGAAGTACACAATAACAGAGCATGTCTGGGCTTCTGATCCATCAGGGAGGAAGATTATTATTATTTTTTTAATACATTTTTCCCCTCAATGCTCCATTAACGTGCCTTATTCTGGCTCTTGGGATTCATTCTAAAATGAAACAAAAAGTCACCAAAAAAAAAAAATCTGCATTTTCCTGCCATGTTCCTCTGCAGTTACATTTAACCCTTGTTTTCCTTTCCTGTTGTGCACTATAAACATAGAACTTGCATTCCAAGTGGAAATTGCACCCTGAATTCTTCCAGCCTTAGTTGGAAGGATGTGGAGGACTTTCTCTGTTCTCACCGTGGAGCTGATCCAAAGCTCAAGGAAGGAAACTTCCAGCAGGCGTTGGCCTGTGTGTCACAGACACTTGAATGACTTTCTGCCCACGGTGGGAAAACAGAATTTTCCATTCTCTTATTTTCCTTTCTAAAAGGACATGCAGTATGTACTGGGGCATTTTTTAAATTATTTATACAACTGTATCCTGACAAGCTACAACTTCCTCCCGTGTAAACACAGCTCCTGTTTGTTTCTGGAGTGGGGAGCTGTGTGTTTATAAGGTTGGGGAGGGACCACAATTACTGTGGGCTGTGCTTTTCCAGAAATCCCCCCCCTTTATTTTCTCTACAAACTTTTTGGGACCTTCTCCTTCTGTGGGTTTTGGATCCTTGTACCACAAAACATGTTTAATGTAACCCATGGCTTTGTTTTTCTTCAACGTTGCACCCAATTCCTGCATCCTCAAATGTCCCAAGGAAGATCCAAACGTTGTGACTTCAATATGGGTTTTGAATAACTGTAGACGTTTTCCAGTGAGCTCCAGGGGAAAGTTGCAATCACAAATCTTTACTGATGTATTTCAACTTGAAATTCCGACACCAGACTCTTTTTGTCCTGTGTTAAAGGCAGTTTTTCCATTCTAGGCTTCCATTTCCTAAAGGTGATGAAAGCACTGAGGTGTAAAGGAACCTTGAATGTGAATGCAAGGGAAAAAAAATCAGATTCTGGTCTGTCAGGTGCTTAAAAATGTTCATCTCTTGGTTGAGAAAATCACTGTGCTGTCCCCTGAGTTTGTTCTGTTTTCCACAGACAGCACAAAGGCCCCAAAAGTACTCAGGGATAGGGAAAACCAGCAACCTGTGACTCTACAGGGTCTCTTCCCATCAACTATCCCACTTCTCAAACTTTCCCGAGAGTCATTTTGGTATTTTCTTCTCCCAGGTACCAGCCTTTTGTATGAAACTGCATTGCCTGCAAATTCAGGAACCTCTGGATGGTTTTTTTATGAAATCCCAACCTCAGTTTTGCCTCAGAGGATCCCGTGTGGGTTTGGACCAGAGCAGACATGGATTTCCAGGTGAGTAAGAGCAGGTGTGCTGGGTGGCTCCTTGGGGGAAGATCAGCTTGTTTGGCTCTGTGAAAATCACATTTTTCCTCATGAAAATAACCTGGATAAAAAGTCATAACCTCTGAAGATGAGGTGACTACTCAGTTAACTGGAAATAAAGCTTCAGGAGACAGGATTCCTGGAGAGGAAGGATGCAAGAGGCATCACCTGCTGTGTAAGTTTTGCTCCGGTTTTTCTGACTTTGTTTTTGCTCCTAGAGGGAGAGTGGATTAAACAATAGCCCTCCAACTTGTTCTAGGCTTTGGGAATAACATCCACCCTGGAAGACAGGAATTTAAAGCATTGTGACCTCTGGCTAGTTGTAATAAAGATAAAAGCTGAGAGTAAGAGCCCAGGAAACTATCCCACAATTAAGATTTAATTCTGCAGTTCAACATTCCCCCTCAGCCATCCACTGATGCTGCTTTGTGATGGAATATCTGACAGATGGCTGGGATCCTCTGGGCATGGGTAAACTGTTATTATCAGAATATTAGCAGGCTTTTAAACCTTCCTCCTGCCTTAGCTGGTGTTGCTAATGAGGCACCAATCTTCCCTCCAGGGTTTGGTACCTTTACAAGTGGGTTTTCAAGGAAGCAGGCAAAGTGTTGAAGTAAATGTTTGTAGGTACAGCCTGGCAGGAGGAAGATTTCCCTTCATATCCTTTCTGCAAAAGGCTGAATAGTCCTCCTGGTTCTTTTCCCCTTGTGTAAACAAGGTGTTTGGACCTTGAATTCAAGGATTTAGGAATAAACTTCGAAAAGCTTTTTAAAATTACCACAGAAGTAGAGGGGAGAGGATGTTCTGCAGAGGACTCCTGCTCCAGAACAGGGAGCAGGAAGGGATGAAATACCAGATGCACTGCTTTGGGTTTCATGCAAGGCACTATTTATAGGGTGATCAGTGAAACTGCTCCAGACTGCACTTATAAATAGATGAGCCCACGTTTCCCTCCTGTGCCAGAACTCTCCCAACTGCAGTTCCATCATTCTCTTATTGTTTTGCTGAACGTTGCTGGGGGTTTGTGGACCCGTGGCTGGGCAGGGACTGATAAAATTGTATTTATCAGTAGATTCCCCTTCCTAGTTGGCAGATGCTGCGTGGACAGTGTATCCAACCCCACTCTGGGAGTGGTGAGGGAATGTGGGGTCTGTTCCTGTGCACAGACGAGACTGATGACACTTGAAAATGAGACCTGGGGGTTTCTAAGGCACTCCAGGATTTTTACCTGCAGTTTGAAAGTCAGATTTTATGAAAGGATGACTTGCTGTGTGTGGAGCTCTGAGGAAATCCTGCAGGCCGTGCCTTAAGCCCTTAAAATCTGCTCTGCTTGGCTGCTTTTGACTTTGTTTGTTTGTTTGTTTTTTCCTTTGGCCAGATCCTTTCTAACACAGAATTATGGCCCTGGGAGCTCTTTGCCCACCAGACACTGAGAGAGTCACGCCCAAAGCCATCATTTGTGGGATTCCATCTGAGAGTTCACCAGCAGTGACTGCACCTGGATGGGGTTCCACTGGTGTCTGACACATCCCTGCCCGTGGTCCAGCTGCCTGGAACTGAAGGAGGGATCACAGCCTCAGCAATTCCACCCCAGCGTTGTTGGAGCAAGGTAATCACCACAGAGAGCACTTAAAAATCTGGTTGTGCTGATGGGTTCTTGGAGCATGTGCTGATATCTTAACCTGACCTTCTCCCAGCTTCAGGTTCTATAGGGAAAGTGGCCATAATGTCAGAAAAGTGAATAGAATCTCAGAGCCAGGAATTTGACTTTTTTCCCCTGTAGTAGTTAATGGACTATTTTATGTGACAACTTTGTTTTGTCACATCACACAGACTGTCCAGTATTTTTCACAGAATCCCAAAATGGCTTGGGTTGATGGGACCTTAAAGTTCATCTCATTCCACCCCCTGCCATGGGCAGGGACACCTTCCCCTAGCCCAGGTTGCTCCAAGCCCCGTCCAACCTGGCCTTGGACACTTCCAGGGATCCAGGGGCAGCCACAGCTTCTCTGGGCAACCTGTGCCAGGGCCTCCCCACCCTCACAGGGAAGGATTTCTCTCTTAATATCCCATCTAAACCTGCTCTCTGTCAGCTTAAAAGCCGTCAAATTTCTAATTAGCTGCATTTCTAATGCACCCAGAGGAAATGGAGGGGTAAAACTATGGTGAAGCACAAGGGAAGAGGATGTTTGGCAACAAGGGGGAAAGGTTTTTGCAGAGAATCGTGCAGATTTTCTTGGGACAGATAAACACTGAGGCTTTTGGACACCTTCTCTCCCCATTTCCCTTTTGGTGCCCACGAGGAAACCCTGGTGCATCGACACCTTTAACCCACGGGGTTGAGCCTCAAACTGCTGCACCACAAAAGGGGCTTTAAGAGGGGCAAGAAACTTTACTCTACATCCTCTGGGACTGGATTTCTTTGCAACCATCCCCTGTGACTGGATCCTCCCGTGTGGAGCCCCCAGGACACGAGAGCAGGTCCCAAGGCATTAATTTAATTTTTAACGCGCTGCCTCGCACAGGATGAAGATGTCTGCAGGGATGGGGTGGTCAGGCTGGCCCCAGCCCCTGCCAGCTCTCACTAATGCTTCCTGTCCCTCCACAGGGCCTCCTGCCAGGGCTCCTCCCGGCCTGGGGATGCTGGCAGGGCAGCAGGAAAGCCATCTTGCCTTCACACTGTCAGCGTTTCCACCGCTGACTCCGGTGGCGTGGGAAGGAGGCAGCAGCTGGCCGAGGCCAAGGCCAAGCCCGTGTAAGTGCCCTGTGCTTGAGTCATTTTCCAGGGTTTGGGATGTTGAGAATGAAGAGAAATGGGCCTGAAACTCATGGGAGCTGGTGGTAGAGAAAATGGTTGAGAACAAATGCTGTGGGCACGGGGTAGGCACAGAGCAGTAGAAGAGAGAAATAGGATTTTCTCAGCCAAAGAGTATGGCCAGACCTCTGATGTGCAGCCTGAGAGTAGAGTTATAAGGGTCTGCATGTCCCTGCTGGCTCTTCCTTCCAGCAGAAGCCCTTCCTCTGTCACACACACGTTCCCTGTGGTAGGAGACTGCCAGGTGCTGTGCATGGAGATACCTGGCTGAGGGTTAATTCCTGAGGCAGAGCTTTCCAGGGCTGGTCAGCCTCAGGAGCTGGTGGTGGAGAGCAGGGGAACCAAGGGTGATAATCAGGCACATTTCTGTTTGCAGTGGCTGTTGGGAAACAGAAATATCCTGGGAAATGGATCCCAGGGAATGCTTTGCTATGAAGTGTTGCTGAAGGTAATGGTGTAACAGTGCTGGGTGTAACCCAGACGATGAGGAGAAACAGAGTTCTGTGAGGAAATGTTTGTGCCAGAGGAGCTTCCAGGCACCTTGTGCACACAGTGAGGAAGCTGAGTTTTCCCTTCAGGCAGGTTATTGCCCATCTTTGATTTTCCTCTCGAGAGCCTGGCCAAGTCTGCCACGAGACAGAGCAGCAGTCTGGGTCTGTGCCTTTGAGCCGTGCTCTGTGTCTGCAGCCCGGAGTTAGGGGTGCAGGGCAGGTGTGTCTGGTGGGAGGAACGTGCCTCAGTCACACTGGGAACCTGTGGAACTGGAACACTGGTACCAGAGGGCTCTTCCAGTCTGGTGGTACAGCCAGGAAGGATTTTATTGCAGGGTGAGTTTCTTGGGGTGTGTGTCTTCCATGTTCTTGGAAATTGCCACCGTCCTTCAACAGAGTTTTTTAAGTTTTAGTACTGCCTTGGCAATTGTGACTCTTAGCATCTCATCTGGATGTGCTGCTTTTGTTTCTGCTTGGAAGCACCTTGTGCAAACTCAAATGTGGCCCTTGGGGACGTGGTTTAGTTGTGGTGGGTTAATGGTTGGACTCAGTGACCTTAGAGGACTTTTCCAACCTAAACAAGTCTACCATTCTAATTCTGTTTCATTTTATTTTTAGAAGTGCATTAGGTTATTTCAACTAGGATTTATTTTCAAGTTATCTCTCAGAGTCTGGCATGTGTTTGCCTTTACACACCTGTGCAGTGCTTTCCCCTTGGAGAAGGTGTCCATTTGCACATGGATATATTTCTGTGGGATGAGCATCAGACTATATTATTGAGTGCAGTACCTTGGTAGGTTTTCAAAACTAAAAAATACAAGATTAAATCCATATTTTTGTGGGCAGAATGTGTGTAAGGGAAAAAGCCTTGGGGTTCCCAAAGTAACTACAAAGTAACAGCAGAAGGGGAATGACTTTGCCCAACTTGTTACTTCCACTTCATTTACCAACAGTTTCTATCATACCCATTCATCTTGGTTGGTTGAGAGGGAACATGGCCATCAGTGGGAACAACCTGTTTGTCTAACTGGGATTACTCACTGATATTGGGAAGTGCTGGTAATTAACCTGGTAATTACTCCCAGATAAGTTGTCACCAAGCTGGAGGTTTGGGCTTTGTAACACTGTGAGTGGAAGGTTCATGCTGAGAATAGGGACAAATAGGTTCAGTAATTTTCAAAAATTAAACCGTCATCCTTTCTGTCAAAGCTGGAGATGCTGCTTTTAACTATCAGCAGCAAAATGTCTGTCCCTGCCCCGTTCTTTACCAAATGTGGGCTCTGCAAAAAGAGGAAAATGACTGTTAATAACTGGGATAACTGGTTGGAGCCCGCAATGCCCCTGCTATTCTGGTTCTGGCTTCTCCAGGCGTTCATTCCTACCCAGTTATTTCCATGGGAATCAATGGCCCACCCCTCTTTGAGCTGTGGGGGTTAAGACAGACACAATCCTAAAATACGCGACATGTTCTCGTTCACTCCCAGACATTGCAATCTTCTGTCCCTGCCAACTTGCTTGATGGATATTAATAGTTGAGTGAAGGGTGATTTTTTAGGCTGTTTCTTAATATCCTAGCATTTGAATATAAATTATATATGTATTTATACACGCACTTTTGCTGCATTCCCAAGGGCTGGATATGAACCAGCACGGGTGACAAACATGGAAGTATATTCCTATCAAGGTTCTTGTAGGCTTCCCGGTGACAGAACATTTCAAAGAGCCTTTCTGAGTGCCAGAGGAGCTTTTCCCAAGTTCGAGGGGCTTAGTCCATTCAGACTCCCACTGGAAATCAGGCGTCTGAGGAGCTGTAGGGAGGTGACTCTGGGGGAGCAGTCTTGGAAACCAACGGAGAACGAAATATCCAAGAGAGCCAGGCTGATAATTCTGACAGGCTGGAAATGAAGCAATATTCCAGAGATTACGCCAGGAAGTGGATATTAGCAACTTTGGCAAAGCATCTGAGTGTGGAGGGGCAGGAGCCAGATAAGGAGTTTGAGACAGGGACAGAGGAGAGGAACTCCAGACAGCAGTTAAAGAGTTAGGAGTGAGTGCGGGGGTGAAGAGCAGGGAAAAGGGAATGATAACTAAGGAGGTGAACGAATCCAATGGTTTGTTGATTCCTGAACAAAGGACATGGATACCACTAGTCCATAGCTGTACTGAAAGCGAGGGGTGAGGGACAGTGGACAGGAGGGAACAAGCAGGGACACGAGGAGGGTGAGGACACACACGGATGGGAGCAGAGGGACCAGGATTAGCACAGGAAACGTGAAGCAGCAATGTCTGCCCCTGACCTTGGCTGTGGAAGAGGGATGTGAGGGAAGGAGGAAAGGCACCCTGGCTGTGGGATAGCAGTTCTCTCTGGAAAGACAGGCAAAATCCTGCCTCAGAAAAGAGGAAAAGGGAAAGTGCTGCAGAAGGGCAGCCGGGGTCGAGTTTCAGGGCTTGCGTTACACTGTCAAAGGGAAGCTGTTTATGTGGGAAGGTGGCAGGACTGGAGCGGGAGAGGATGACTGCAGTGGAGGAAGTCAAAGCCGGGATGGGGTTTCCACCAGGAATGACAGAGCAGCGGGAGGGAGAGCAGCACTAGAGGAAATGGATGCTGGGGGCGAGCCAACATTGTCTTTGCGACAGGAGCGGGTGTCAGAGGAGGAGGGGCGAGAAGGCTGGAGAGACCCAATAACCAAATAAATGTTCGGGAGAAGGGAAGGCGAGCCGGGAGCGGCTGGATAACGCCCGCGGGAGGCTGTGGGAGCGCGGGCCGGCGGAGGGGCAAGACCTGGCGTGAGCGCAGGGCAGGCCCCGCAGCAGCAGCAGCACAGGTGAGGGTGCCAGGGGGATGCGGGGAGATGCGGCGGCCGTGCCGAGCCCTTCGCAGGGCAGGGATGATGCGGGGCCGTGCCGAGCCCTCCGCAGGGCAGGGATGATGCGGGGCCGTGCCGAGCCCTCCGCAGGGCAGGGATGATGCGG
>NW_020897753.1:6550738-6551131 GCF_003984885.1 Neopelma chrysocephalum | reverse complement strand
ATGATGCGGGGCCGTGCCGAGCCCTCCGCAGGGCAGGGATGATGCGGAGCCGTGCTGAGCCCTCCGCAGGGCAGGGATGCGGGGCGGGGGATGATGCGGGGCCGTGCCGAGCCCTCCGCAGGGCAGGGGCGCGGGGCGGGGGCTCCCGCGCTGTCCCCGCCCCTCGCTCGCCCCTCGCTCCGCGCCGGGCGGAGCACACGCAGCGCAGCGCCGGGGGCTGCGGGCACCGCCGGCACCGCCCGCCCTCCGCACCGAGCGAGAGCCGCGCCGCACGGAGGTAGGGCCGGGCACCGGGAGCCGGGGGTGAGCGCCGAGCGGGGAGAGCGCGGAGCGGGCCCGGCGCTGTCAGACGCGCGGCGGCCCCGCCCTGCCCGGCCCTGCCCTACCCCGCGG
>NW_020897753.1:6519895-6550338 GCF_003984885.1 Neopelma chrysocephalum | reverse complement strand
GGGGGGCGCGGGCGCGGTGACAGCGCGGCCCCCGCGGGGCTTTTGTGTGCGCGGGAGCGCTGCGGGGCTGCGGGCGGGGGTGCGGGGCTGGGTGCGGGGCTGCGGTCCGAGCGCCGCCGCTTTCCCCCCCGCCTTTCCCCGCGGCCGCGGCTCCCGCAGTGAGCGGCGCGATGCGCGGGGCGGTTCGGCCGCTCGGGGCTGGCTCCGCTCTTAGGTGGGTACAGGCCCGATTTAACAAAAAAAATATGGCAGACTTGTGCTAGAGACACAGACTGCAGCAGCGCTGAACGCCGCGCTCAGGGCACCGCGGCGGCAGGGTTAGTCAGGAGCTGATGTTTTTCCTCTCGGAGCGATAATACAAAAGCAGAGCGAGCGCTGAATTTGTGATGTAGGTGTCTTAATCGTGAGTAAAATTGTTTAAAGGTGAGTAGTGATCTGTATTTCCGTATCGTACTTAGCGTTGTCTGTAGGTATAAATGCTAAGCGTTCAAAACCAGGAGCAGGATTGCAGGGAGAGGGAATAAACTGTCAAGATCCGGAGCGTTCTGTACATCCTTCGACCTCTATTGACAGGATACGAGCATTATGAAACCTGCTCACTGAGCAGTTCGGGAGAAAGGCTGGAATTCCCGCAGCCCGGCATCCGCTGACAGGCATCTCGGGGAACAATGCTCCCCGCAGCCGGGGCTGGGGAGGCAGGGCACGGAGGGGGATCTGTTCCGAGGGATATCAGCCGCGTGAAAATGTCAGGGGAGGCTGTGACTCCTCAGGCCATTGCAGGAGGAAGGACTTGCATATGCTCAGCAGGCTCTGGAGAGAGAGAGAGACAGGAGATGGAAATGCAGTGGGATAAAGGGCTGGGAAGGTGGGTGACGGCAGCGAGATGTGATTTCTAAAGAACTGATATTATCCTTTGGAATTGTGGTTTTTCTCTCTGTTTGTCGGTAACGCAGAAATGGCTGTAATGATGCCTCCATGACTTAGCAGTGGTTGTGGGGCTGTGGGGAGGGACTAGGGGCTGGCTTCATGTGTCACAACCAGTGCTGGATAAGCAGAAAAAAAAAAAAAAAAAAGAAGGGAATATTTTGTTACTTCATGCAGTAGCATAACCACGGAATTACCGAGGAGCTCAGGGTCTGGAACACCACCCGTTTGGGTTTGTCTGTAATGCAGGTTAAGTGCAGCAAATGGCACTCACTAGAGCAGGATGCAGCATTTTGGGATAAAATAGCAGCTTGCAGCAGTTGTGTGGCAAAAAGCGTTAGAGGTGCTGTTTCATCTCCGTGGTGGCACCGATCCTGCAGCTTTTGGGATTGCTTGCTGTGTGTTCCTGAGCCCTGGAGCGAGCAGAGAGGGGTGAACCCCTCACGTTCTGTGTGTGAGCCCAGGACGCTGCCCCTGGGCAGCACAGACCGTTTCATGGAAGATGTCTCCTTTTCCTTCATCACACGTAAAATGGAATGAGCTGAACCCCCCGTATGGGATGGGCCTGGAATGCTCGTGTGCATTACGTCACCTGACTAAGGATTTATTTTTCATGTGGGTCAGTTACAGCATTTCACGTCTGTAGTTGGATTATTAAATTATTGTATTTCATTAGCCAGGAGTGCCTGGAGATCTTCTGTGGAGCACAGAAGGGGGGAAGCTCTGCTCATGCAGATGTTTAAGGCTCGGGCTGCAAAAGTTATTTAGCCCCTTAATCTCTATAGGCACCTAAATTCCTTAGTCATCTGATCTGGGCACAAGTGCACAACCAGGACAACAGTTTGTCATTGCCCGTTAGCCATGAGTCAGCTCCTAAATCCTGCCCAGGCCGGTGGCTGTGGCCACAGGCCTCCTGCTCCCCGTTTCCTGGGTCCAGGAAAACCTCTGGAAGTGGTGGAGCCCCAGGGGATGGATGGAGAGCCAGGGCGAGGAGCCCCCCAGCACCCCTGGGACCCTGGGGGGTTGTGTAGGAGAGCAGAGCCTGGGAAATCCCAGTGAGACCAGGCCTGTGCTGGTGGTAGGAACTGTGTGGAGCCATAAGGGGTTTTCTGGCACACCAGCTCACGCCATGGGCTGCTCCTGTGCCCGGCTGATGGAGCTGCCAGCAGGTTGGACCCTTCCCTCTGGAAGCTCCTGGCAGCTTTCCCAAGTCAAACCAGCAGGAACCTGGCCTGGAGACATTAAATGTGAAAATCTAGTTGCCTCCTCTTGCTTTCTAGTGCCTTTCCACCTTGGAAATCACCTCGTGTTGGGCCGTGCTCACCAAACACCACTCGTCTGGTGGAGCAAGTGCTGGAGTCACATGGCACCGAGGGGGGTGTGAGCCCTGCTCTGCAGAGCCTGTGGCAGAGCCTGTGCTTTCCCCAGTGCTGGGTTGTTGGTTTGTTGTTTTTTTTTTTTCCCCCCACATCTGGTTTTCATTTGTCCGACTTTTATTATTGCTCTTAAAACGATCTGTTGTGAATTTGTTTTTCTAATGAACACGAATACAACGTTGCAGCAGTTACAGCTGGATCTCTCCAGGCTTTGCCTTCCTTTAATGAAAAAAGGGTTTCAGAGAGATTACATTGTAAAAAAAAAAAAAGAGAAAGGCACAATAAAAATTCTTTTTATGCCCAGTAGACCCCAGCTTCTTCAACAGCTTGATCAGAGTGATACAGATCAAGTCTACATAGACTTAAGCAGACAGGTTCTTTTCTATTTCATCCAACTTTATTTCATTTTCATGTATTGTTAATCCCAGACATATTTTTTTTTACTGGCCATTCCTGATTAAAAAAGCCCAGTTTTGCATGGAAAAAGCTTTGATGTGTGTTGTTAGGTGATGGTTGAGTTCATAACAGATTTTATGGCTGGGGGGTTGTGTCTGGAAGTGTTATTTCTGCTTGTAGTGAAATGTGTGTGATTAGCAAAAGATGTTCACCAATGTATAATCTTTGTGCTCAGGGATTGTGAACATCTTCCTATGGCCAAGGGCAGATTAAGGTTGAGGATTATATTGAGCTATTGTTTTTCAGCACCATTAAGGTTTTTCTCAGCCTCTTCTCTGTGAGGGTTTCTCTCGTCGAATGGTGAAAATTTCAGAATGTTCTTACTTTTTCATGTCTTTTTGCTTTCCTGATGCTCTCTTCATGTATTGATTATTTTATACATATATATTCTCTTGATATATTGCGCAAACTCACATTTATTTCCAAGCTGCACGTGTTTTATCACACCAGAAATCCCTTTGGTGTGTCACCACTGCCACCAGAGAAACAAACAACACCATTGTGCAGTCACTTTTATTTCACCATGTGCTGAGTATTGGAACTTTAAAAAGAAACAATTTGATTTGTTCACATCAGGAGGGCAGTGGGAACAAAAGAGCCCCTCCATGTGAAGCCCTGGAGGCAGCAGGTGCTGCCCCACACCTGTTGGACACTGGGAATAGCCTGGCTGGTCATGCCCTTGGAACAGGAGAGGTGTGCCATTAACACCCCGTCCTGGCAGCTAAAAATACTCTGCCATGGAACTGCTCACAGGTAAATGTTCCACATTTAGCAGGTTTGCTGTTTGCTGGGATTCCAAACAGGGGCTGTTCCCTTTTTGGGACAAGTAGCCAGGCCTGAAGTTACACCTGCTGAGCAGTTTGCCAGGGATGTGTGAAACACATTCAGGAATGATGTTCCTAGCTTTGGTCTCCTGGTTTTTGCTCATGTGTAGAGCTGTACAGAAAGGGAAACCACTTCTCCTCTGTGCAGGGAACATGGATGCTGTGTGGATCAGAGGAGCTGTGGGCTTGCTTGGGAAGAGAATGAGGAGCAAAGTTTTTGTATTTTATTTTTGAGACAGGAATAGAGACTGACTGAAAGCTCAGTTTGACTGGTGTGACCACTGGGTTTGGTTTTGTTGATCATGGCTCAATTCAGCTGTGGGAAGGTGGGATATCCCTGAAAGGGGCAGTTGCTACTCCCTATGTGGGGTCTGGAAGACACAGAGTTGCAGACATGGAAAGATGTAACCAGAGACAGGAGATGCAGAGCTGGAGCAAAGCAGCCCTGCTCTGCTGCCCAGGGAGGGACTGGCACCCGGGCTAAGGGATGTGAAGGAGCCAACTTAATGACCAAAGGGAGTGAAGTCCCACTGTAGGAAGTGCTGGACTGGCTGCTGAGCTCCTTCCTGCCCTCAGTCCAGAGGGACTCAGACCTTCCCTTCTGGCTTTTGTGTTTTCCCTTTGCCTCCAGGTTTGGTGAAACAGTATCCCGTGGAGGTAATGCCTGTGCTAAACCCCCGGGGGTAGGGCTGCAGTGGGGTGCCTGTGCTGGTCAGGAGGGATCACACCCCACCCCAAAATCTGTGGAGTTGTGTTTTCCCTTTGCTCCCTTCCTTGGAGCCGTTGTTCCCAGAGCCGGGTGGGAGGTGCTCCGAGGTGACGCAGAGGTTCCTCTCCAAGCCTGGCCTGGCTTTAAGGTTACACTGATTACCCAATTTATCCCAGGCACACATTTTTCCCAAGCCAGACCTACAGGCACCTTTGGGAAGTCTTTAATTTTCCCTGGGGGATTCAGCCCCTGTAGTGTCCCGAGAACCTGGTCAAGGTCTTCTACAAGACATTGTGTGCACAGAGCTGCATCTTTTGGTTCTGTAAGTTCCTGCCTTTTGTTCTGAATTAATCCTATTGCTCTGAGGGTTGATTTATTATGGAATGACATGGAGTGTCTGCTTTTGACTGCTACATGATAAGAGGGAGCCTTGTGTTTGGAAGGGCAAGGAAGCTGTGGATGGATCTTGTTTCTCAGAGCCTGGGTGCAGTGGGGCTGATCTGTGGGTAACACAGAGCACGCTCTGCTTTCGTGCACCAAATGCTTATTTTTTCCACTCATAAAATCAATTTTGCTCAGTGCCCGAACACCACAAATGCTCCAGCTAATTATAGCAAGTAGCTCTTCTGGTTTTCTGGCTTAGAAGGGAAAAGGTGCTGCCTGCTGTACGTAAACTGCTTTAATGTAGATAAATTTATTTGGGCACCCAAAGGTTCTGGTTTGGGCATTCCAAGCACTGAGTTTTGTCTGTAGCTAAAGTAACGATGAGAGTTTCTTCCCAAGGGCTTTCACTGCCTTTTCTCTCAGTGAACAGATATTTAGTGGGAATGTTTTGGGGTGATCTGAGCAGCCCCTGCAGGGGGGGTGGGTGGCTTGTGGCTCCAGGGTGCCAGTGGCACACACATTGATGGCAGCACTGGAATGCAGCATGGAGCTTGGAGAAAACAAGTTTTGCCCCTCACCAGCAAATTCCTGGCTCTGTGCTTTTGGAAGGGGGCTTTGGGCCTAAATCTGCCCTGTGCAAGCCAGGGGGTGCTGGTTATAAGGAGGATCATCCAGCAGAACACCCTTTGTTAGAGCCTGGATCACGCAGGGGGGTAGCGAGGAGGGTCGGGAGAGTTCTCCTTAAGTTACCAGGAATTCCTTGTCCTGTGGGATCCGTATGTGGCAAAGAAAACCTGGTTAGTTTAACACTTGCTTGATTTTTTTGTAACTTAAAATATCGTGACCTTTTTCTGAGCGTGATGCTATGAATAATTCTCTGCAATTTCACGATAGTAAGAAGTGAACGGATTAATTGCTACCTTTTTATTTTTAACCTTTTTTTTAGGAATAACATATTCTTGCAGTAATTTTAAATGCTTTTAGGGGGCCAGATCCTAAGCCTGGAAGAAATCTTGGTTGACTTTGGAGCTGCACTGGTTATCACCAGCTGAAAAATCTGCCTCGCAGTCTCTAAGTTTTGATAAAACAAACACTGGAGCCCGTTGTGTTTTATTCTGTTGGTGTTTTTGGCGTCGCAGAAGCTTTTTCCTGATTGTTTTCCTCATTTGAAGGCTGATTGTACTGGGTGACCTCTTGCTACCGAAGGGTGGGTCAGTTTATGTGGGAAAGTGTTAGTCAGTGTGTCTGGGAGATAAGTGGGACTGCATCCCGACGAGCCGTGTGCGTTAAATCCTGGAATGTGCTGGGGCCGTGCCAGGAGATCGGGAGCAGGACTATGCAACAAGCGCGAATGCAGTCACACTCTCCCAAAATAGCCCCGTGGATAACAGGAGATCTGCAAAGTTATCACTTACCTCATTTTCGCACAAATTCTTTCCTAAAAATGGATTATTGACTGAGGGCTCGGGGTTTGGGTTTTTTTGGTCACGTATTCCACTGGCGTTTGGAGAACGTTTAAGGGCGCTCCCGAGGCTTCGGCTGAGGGCAGGATGGGGCTGCAGCTGAGGGGGGAAAAGCTGGGGTAAAACCACACAACCCCACAGTCCCAGCACAGGAAAAGCCATTTCATATCATCATCATCACCTGAATGAGAAACGAGGTGGGTTTTATCTCAGTGTAGGTCAGTAGGAGCCTCTTCAAATTCATCTTGGGCTGCCTGGGAGCACCAAGGCAGAGATGAATCAGTTGAGCGGCCTCAGACGTGCCTGGGCTGGCTGTGGGTGACAGGATTTTGGCACCAGCCCCCGGATCCAAGCAGCCAGTGTTTGGATATTCAAATGAGCAGTGGTTTACCACTGCAGACTGTACATGGGTTTGTTTGAGGGTAAAAATAAGCCAGTTTGATTTTCGGCCCCGTGTCAGATGTGTCAGGGGAGGAATGTGATGGCACAGCTTTGCTCCTTGGCATAAGCCATTTAAACTTGAAAGCTGGGACGCCTCAATTAGTTCCTCACAGAAAGAGGATGAGTTGGCTTCTAAATGGGCTGGTGAGAGCAGAGTGTGGGGGCGGCCAGGGAGCCAGGTTGGGACACCCTGAGTCAGCAGGTGCTTGTGCTGAGCCCCGGTGTGAGCCTGCCCAGGGAAGCAGAGATGGGAATAACCATTCCCTGGACGTTTGCACTGCTGCAGGGACCTGCACAGGGAGCTCGGCAAAAGGGAAAATAAAAGTGGGAGCGTTAGGGAATTGTGAGATTGGGAACAGAAAGTCGTGACCTTTCAGCGCCTGCAGATTTGTGCGCCCTGGAAAAGGCAAACGGGTTGTCTCATTTGTGGAAAAACACCCGTCAGCTCCTGGGCTGGGGTCAGCCCTGCAGCACCACGAGGTGTAACTGTCCCAGGGATCCTGTGCCAGCAGTGACATCCCAGCCCCAGGAATTAGGTGCACACAGTGCTCAGGGAAGAGCAGTGTCACATCTCCTATGCCGCCATCCCTGGGCTTCTCCATGGGGAGGAGACTTATCCGGGCTCTGCATTCTCCTGGTATACAACCCCTTGGGAAAGGAAGGCTGTGGCAGGGCCCAGGGGGAAGTGGGGTGCTGGCTGTGCCCCAGGTTTGTTTGGGAAGAGGCTGTGGCGTGGTGGCTCCCGGGCTGTGCCCCCCGGGGGGATTCCCTGACCCCGAGTGCCCCTCTAATCCAGCTTTGCAGCTTCCCAGCGCCCGGGTGTGCAAAGGAGCTTTAGTGCTGCTCAGGAGCTGCTCCGGAGACTGGGGCTGCACCACACTCAGGTAAAAGGTAAATAGAGGCAAAGGGAAAAAATGTAATCCAATGGAGTTTCACCCAGCTTTGCATTCCCCAGCCTTGCACACTTTCAGATTTTGTATCGGGAGGCAGAAAATTTTCCAGAAATGGCAGTTTACGTAAGAGATGTGAATAATGGCTAATAATAAGTTAAACTGCCCTGAAGAGCTGAGAGAGGGGGGAAGCAGGTTATTTTTAGAGGTCTATTCTCATTGTATGCTAGACAAACAAGAGTTAGATGGCTTTGAGTTAAACATGTACCACAAAGAAGTAAAGATATTTTTCCCAGAAGAGTGTTGAAGTCACCGTGGTGCTGTGATAATCTGCACTATCTGCCAGATTAGGAATTAAACTCACAACTGCTTCTTCACTGTCTAGTAAGAAAGAAAGGCCCTTTTATGCTCATTCTCATTGCAGCAGTGTGATTCTTCTTGCTCTGTGATGCTTGAGAGGGAAGGATCTGCACCCCTGGTTGTCACACAGCTAGATCCCAGCATGGCAAGTTGTGCCATTTACCCCATCACAGCCTGGGCATCGAGGTTTCAAATCATCTTCATGCAAAAATATTCACCAGGCCATATCTGAGATAATTTTGTATCACTCAGTTACATTTCTGAACCACCTTAGAAGTGTAAAGACTGTAAAAAAACGTGCCAGGAGACTGAAATGTCCGTCCCCAGGAGTCAGGGCCGGCGCTCCCTCCCCGTGGGCAGGTGTGGGTGACAGGGAGCACACAGCTCTGATCTGCCTGTGTCTTTAGTCTGAGTAATCCTAATCAGGTGGTAAATCCCGAGCGAGATTATGCTGCTGGAGCATGTGGGACAAAGATCAGCCACCCAAGGGCCTGGAGGTGCCTGGTGGGATGTTTCCTGAGGGGCTGAGGTGACCCACGAGCTCTCTGGGACCTTCCAGCGAGCGGGTGGCGCGGCAGCCCCGCGAGGGCTGGGCCGTGTGTGCCGCAGCGGGGCCGACAGGTGAGGAGCACATGGACATTCCGGGGCCAGGCGGAGCTCAGGGATGTTTCCACAGCTGCTGCTGAGCAGCAGAAAGTGCCATGAATCACTGGGGCTGCAGTGGCACAGCTCGCTGCAGAGTTCAGAGCGTCCCAAAGTTCCCCACATTCCCGGCGCGGGGCGAGGAACCTCCACGTCACCCCGGGGGCAGCTTTCCGAGCAGCACGGCCCCTCCATTCCAGGGAACAGTAGGACAGCTGTTTGCATTTTTGACTTCTGGTTGTCATGAGCTGTGGCAGGATGCCAAGGAGCCGGGCGAGAGCCTTGGGCCTGCAGGGAATTTTCAGCCAACTCATGAGATCGGCGCCCACAGCAAAAGTTAAATGTGTCTGTGTATTTTGGGATAAATCCATCTGCTTTATGATATTTAGTAGCTCGGCCATAATGTCTAAGAGCAAGCAGGGAGGGCATGCAGAGATATAAAACGAGGGACAAAAATATCCTTGGGTGCATTTTTAATGCTCTGGTTTGCGGCTCGATGGAAATGGTGCAGTTTGATGGCGATGAGTGTTGGGAAATGGTCGCTGTGGAGGCAGCAGGATTGCTTTGTCAGAGGGGGATGGATTTCCAAATTGCATCCCAAGCATGTTATTAGAGGATTAAAGGGATGGGCCATTCACCTTGGCTAACTGTCCTGAAACTGTGCTTAATAACACATATAAGTATTATGCAAATACCGCTGGAACAACAAACCACATTTTGAATTTGCTTTGTGCCTCGCAAATGACAAAGTCACTTGTTCCGGTGTTGGGAATGATAATCCTGTTTTCCCCAAACAAAGAGTGCTTCAGTTGCCGGTGTAGTGATAAATATTTAATTTTGAAATATACCACCTAACTTCCTTTTCTCTGTAGACAGTAACAGCCTGGAATGTCACTCCTTCATTGATTAAGTTAAAATTTAAAAGGAGTTCCCGTTTTTGTTGTCATGAGGAGCAATAAATTCTTATTCCTGATAAAAATCTGTCCGTTCTGGTCGTGACTGACATCACCTGCTGCCTGGAAAGGGCAGGTTTGTCACCGCAGAGAGGAAACAGCCCCAGTTTGCACCAGGAATGTATAGGTTGGATGTTCAGGAAAACATCTTCCCCAAAAGGGCTGCCCAAGAAATGGTGGAGTCATCCAGGGAGGGTTTTAAGCCCTGTGGATGTGGCATGTGGGGACAGGGTTCAGTGGTGACCTTGGCAGTGCCGAGTTAATGGTTGGGCTTGGTGTTCTTGAGGGTGTTTTCCAGCCTAAATGGTTCTGTGATCCCATGGTTTTAGCACTTCCAGATCTGCTGGCTTTCAGGCAGAAGTGCCAGGGGAAAAAATGCAGTATTTATTGACTTCAGTTCTCGTGGCAGAATGCAGTTTGTGAGGGAATTCCTCAGAGTGGCTCAGAAATCAGAGCCTGGGTGGCTGCTGGGTTCTGCTTCTGGGTGCTCATGTTGTTTGTGCTGATACATGGTCCTTGAATGTTGCACCTCAGGGGTTTGTCCCCAAGAATCACTTGGAAAACCCTTTGCTGCTCCCCTAAGAAGTCAGTGAGCTGCCTCTGAGATGGGATGTGACCTGCCAGAGGGAACAACCTGTTCCCTGGGGTGGTGGTTTGGGAATCAGGGCGTTATGGTGGGTTTGGGAGGCTCCAAACTAACTGCAGCCTGTTTTCTTCTTAATGGTGATAATTATCCTGTTGTGAAGTGATTGTGTTACCAGCTGGTTCCTGCTCCTCCAGCAGTGGAATGACCAAGTCAGCCTTGCCTGGGGTTTGGGTTTCTCCTCCAGGGACTGACGAGCCAATTCCCAGAAAAGGTGTCATGTTTGGGGAAGTGAGGTGCCCTTGCCCTTCGTGTTTGGTGACTGGCACTTGGCACATTTGGCTGTTGATTAATTGCTCCAGGACCCGGCTCTCTTCACTTGAGGAATGATCCTGGGTCTGTTGGTGTGGAGTCATTTCCCCCTGGCTGTTCCTGATGTTGGCAGATTTTAGCTGTGGAAGCCTCTGGGATGGAATGGGTCGGGTGGTGTTTGCTTTGTGTTTGGCAGTATGTTGTTTAGAATTTGTGCTTTGTGGGGGGAAATCCAGACAAACGAAACTTTGTGGGCTTCCTGAGTCCCTGGTTTTAGAGGGAAGGCCACGGGGCTGTCTTGTGGTGTCAACACAAGGGGGAGAGGAGGCTTTGTAATTTGAGTGTCCACCCAAACAGAAACCCAGCGAAGACCAGAAGAAATGCAGCTGAGGGGGGTTTTGTGCAAGCCTATAGTTAATTTTAGCTGGTAGTTTGGGATGTAGGGGTTTTTTATTGACTTTTAATTTCAAGGACTGTTAGGGGATGGGGAAGAAAGGAGCTTCTGTCCCAGTCAGTCCCAGTGCAGTGTGTGCCTCCCTGCCAGCCCTGGGGCGAGCTGGGACACCAGGCTGGGCTCAGCAGCTGGTGCTGAGGAGCTTTCCCAACTGGGAACTCGGTGCTTGTGCTGCATGGTGGTGTCTGTGATGTCTCCCCAGCTCTGTTTCCATGCAGAATCCCGGAGACACGGGAAGCACAAGCCTCCTGCACAGAACTGACTGTCAGAGTCTCTTCTTTGGTTGCCTCTGCCTGTGTTACAGTGCTGCGATTGTAAATCATCCACAGAGCCACTGCATTGCTAAAAATAGGCCACCCCTTCTACAAATGCTATTACAATTCTGATATTCAAATGCTAAACCCTCTCTGCAGCGTTAAAAATAGCTGTGAATAGATGGAGAAATTCTCTCCTTGGCCTCAGCTGAGGAGTTAAACATGCAGCGGGTCCGAGGTTTGATCCTGAGCCTGGGGCTGTGTGGGAGTTGGGGCTTCACCCCTGTCCCTTCACCCCTCATCCGTTGTTGTTGTTGTTGAACACAGAGGACGAGTGGGTGGGAGAGAGAAAGGGGCAGGAAGTGGATCAAAGGAAAGCGAGGAGCAGCTAAAATGAAACGAGGGAAATAACAGAGCAGAAGGAAAATAAAAATGCCAGATTTAAAGCAGAAAAGTGCATTTCCCGTGGCCGAGGCTCCCTCCCAGCCCCGATCCTGGCGGGACAGGGACTGGGCTGTGTGAGGCAGACCTGCCTCCTGGAGAGGCTGTGGGTTCAACCCACAACCACGGAATATTGCAGCAAGCCACTAATTGCCTTTGGGAGGCCACTTACAAGGGTGGGAGAGATCCCAGGGATTGAGCTCGGTGGGAAGATCAAGGGCTTGGCAAGTTGGGATGTGTGCTCCCAGTGCTGACACCCACAGCCTACACGCTCCAGGAATGCACAAATGAAAGGCAGGTGTTTATTTCCCCCCCACACACACACACCACCATGTTCTTGAGCATTAACTGAAGTAAAATTTAATAATAAAATACCATTTCAGCACAGTAACTTCCTTCGGTTTGCCATCAACAAAAGAGTTATTGGAAAAGAGAATTTCCTCCAGGGTGAAGTAAAGGACAAGCAAACAGGAATGACCATTGTAGATTTAATGGGGAAAAAAATGGACTTGTCACGTGGCCTAAATGTCATCTTAATGATATTATGAGGCAAGGAAGGAGCCAAACAATGCCCACCTTTTATCATGGAAATGAAGGCCAGAAAGGCTTTCAGCAAACACTGTTTAGCCAAAAATAAGGGCAAAGGAAAATCTAATTTGACCATATAATCCTGTTGGTCCAGGTGAGTGATGGGAGGACTGTTCTCGCTGCCTTTGAAGTTCCAAGTGAAAAGAGATCCTTTTTTCTGTTCTGGAGGGAGGAGACCAGCACTAACATTTATCAGCTCAACTTGGGTTCAGCCAGTTCTTTCCAGCTGGAAACCTCCCTAATGGTCAGAGTCCCCCTGGGAGACAACCCTGGGGCAGGATATTTCCCTGTGCAGGGCAGATCCCACAAGGCACAGCCGGAATGAGGTTGGGTGCTGACACCGTGATACGTGGCCTAAGGGGCTTGTCCTGGCTTTATCCCAGGAGGAATGCTGTTGTGGCTGGGGTGCTGTGCTGCCAGGCTGAGGTGGGGAGGGAAGGGTGCTGTAAATCTCCCTGTCGTCCGTCTGTCTGGGATCGCGGCGGGATCGCGGCACTCCGGCCCTCCAGCGCTCCCCCTCCGTGCCCCAGCAGCTGCCTCTGGAGCTCTGCCCACCTTCAGGAGGTGCTCCAAGGAAGGGAGGGCCCGTCTGCGTTCTCCCACCTCTCCTGGCACCGTCCTGCTCTGCTCACAGCCCTGCACTCGACTGGCTCTGGAACCACCTAAACCCAAAGGGCCATGGACTCCAACCACAGGTGAAGCACCAGGAGAAGCCCTGCTATGGAGAGGGGAGGGGATGGCTGCTCACACACCACCACAGGGTTCAGTCCTGCTTTGCAGTGGCCTCTGGGTGCTGTTCTTCCATCAGCCAGTGGTGTTTCTCTGCCCGGATCAGCTGCTGATGTAAAGAGAGCCAGGATTACCGAGCACATCTGTTCACCTCGGATTAGGTCCCTCAGGTGAGATTTGTACCTGCTTTCCTGCTAAAGGTGGCTGCCTCAGCTCAGGTCTGTGCAGACACGGATTCATTCCTTACCCTTCCCTCAGTAATCAGGGCAGGATTGAGTGGCTGGTGTCTGGAAGGTGACAGTGATGTGGTGAGATGTCCCCCCGGGTGTGCTGGGCAGGCCCTCAGTGCCCCCCAGTGCCTTTACCTGAGCCCAATTAACCACTTTGCATAAAGGGTCTGACGCAGCTGCAGCACCTCCTTAGTGCTTGGTGAGCACTTAAGTGCATTATTTTAATTCAGTGACATCCTGGAGGGATTAAATTCTGGACACTGGCATTGTTTCCTGGGCAGAGCACGTTCACAGGCTGTGAGCACAGGGCCTCTATTCGTTCTTATCCTCCTCTGTGTGGCATTGGGAAAATTGTGGATAAAGAAGATGGGTGAGCAGTGCCAGCTCTGGACAGCCCAGGTGTGTAGGTTGTGCGTTTCCCTGACAGTGTGGTGGCACTTCCCGGTGGTGTCAGTGATCCTGGTGTCTCCTGCCAGCTGTACCAGCTTCCCCTTTCTGTGTGGCATCCCCACGTCCTTTGTCTCATTCAGTTTTCTTCAGCTGCTTTCATTTTGAAATGTTGTTTGGAGAGCTGTGTGGTCCCTACAAGCCAGTAAATCTCCTGGCCCTGCCAGCCCACGCCCAAGTGGCTGCAGCCATGGCTTGGGGTTTCTGTTGGAGGATATGAAAGTAAAAGTATCTGAAATAGCTTAAGGGGCCTTGGCTTCAGTGCTCATTTTTCACTGACAGAATCCAGGCCAGCTTTGTAAAGGTGAGCAAAACCCAAAGTTATGTGAGGAGGAATGCCGAGGCTTTGGCTGGAAGGGAGAGAGAAGTTGTCCAGACCTATGGCTGGCTGTTCTCAGGAGGGGTGGATTGCTGATCCCTCATCCTCAACTTGCTCATAAACCATCACTGATTAATTCAGTGGCAGGTTCAAGTGGGAGGAAGGAGAGGGAGCTGTGCTGGTCTCGATGAAAGAGGATCTGCCCGAGGAGCAGGCGAGCCCAACTGTAGCTCCTGCAGAGCTTCCAACGTGCCCCTGATGGTGCTGCCTCAGGACCTCCTTCCTCCCAACCTTTGCATGGGCACTGAAGGCAAATTTGTCCCTGTCTTCCTTTGTCGGTCAGAGCAAAGCAGCGAGGGCTGAGGTAGGACCTGGAGTTCCCAGGACACAGCTGGCAGAGCCTTCTGTCCTTGCTGGGAATCAGGATGGCCCGGGGCAGTGAGCAAGGATCTGCCACAGCAGACAGGCCTCACGTGTGCTCAGGTGGTTTGGGGGAAAAGCCCTAAACAGGGGGAAAAAAAAGACCAAAAAAAGCCCTAACAGCATTCCCAGGGCTAGAGAATTCCTGCACAGCCCCGTGGCCACCTGCTGCTCCCAGGGCTCCTCCCGGGATGTTTTGTGCTGTGTCCACTTTCCTGTTTAACTTGCAGTGAATTAAATGGTCTGATGAGTGTGATTTTTTTCTGGTTGAAATCTTTGTGGGCGTTCCCTGGACTTGCAGAGAGGGTGACAACCCCCCTCTGGTCCTGTGAGCCTTCCTGAAGCCTGGGCAGGGTGCAGGGTCCCAAAATCCCTGTGCTAGAGACAGAGCTGCTGTAAGGTGACTGTTTGGGGTAAGGGAAGGAGGGAGGTGACAGTTTTGCCTCGGGCTTGGAGCATTGGAGACCCAGTTCATTGGGATGGGAGCTGGTGGTGTCCAACAGCTGAGAAAATGAAGCTTCCAGCATCATGCAGGTAAGGAAAACACTCTGGGTTGGAATCTCGGTGCTGTGTTGTCTCAAATGAGGTGTGTAGAGATTGTTACTTTGGGGGTAAAACATTAGTTTCGGTGTTTTCTGCCGGTTCTGTTGCTAAAGAGAATGGTGATGAGGAGCTCCTGGATCCCTGCTTGGCCTGGGAGGAGCTGAGAGTCAGGAATCGTTTCCATCCCTAAATGCCAGGCCCTGGTGTCTCTCAGAGGGAAGGCAGGGCCTGGCAGCCCTTGGGTTGTACGGAATGTCTGAGGCTCTCCGTGATTTCCTGCTCTCCAGATTCTCCTCCTGCCTGTAACCCACACCCAGCACTGCTTTGTCCTGGATTTGGCCAGCCTGGAGAGGTGCCTTGCTGTGCTGCAGCTCTCAAGGCAACAAATCCACCCAGGTGTCACCGTGCCCAAAGGCCTCGGAATGATGATGCTGGATGGGGCTCTGGTGGTCACAGTGGGTGCCAGAACTGCTGATCCTGAGGGAGAATGGCCTGTTTTAAATCAGTGTTCAGTGTTGCTGTTCCTGCCCTGTGTGTGGGCTTCTGGGGTGAACTCAGGCTTGGACAGTCCCCGGGTTTGAGTTTCACCCCCTCTGTGTTCCCTGCAATAACATCTCAATGTTGTGCTTCACCAGGGGGAATCCGAGAGCAGCCACTGGTGAAGGGAGCAGAGGAATAGAGGGCTGGGTGCCTGCCTTGGGAAGCTGGAGGCTTTCAGCAGCCTCCAGCAATTCAGAGGTTTTATTTTAAATCAGGATTTCTATTTGTCTCTCAGTTAATTTCCCAAAATTCACAGGTTGCCCAAAGCTTCTGGAACAGGGTAGCACTTGTATTTGTGCTGCTTATATCCATTTTACATCACAATACATCACAACAGGCTCTGAAAAGTGTGCAGCAGAACTGAGCTGCAGAGCAGCCCCTGTGCTGGTGTACAGGACCTGTGGTAATTTTGAGTGGTATGAAGTTCTAATAGGCATTAAATCTTTGCCAAATATCCAGCATAACTCCTGTGTATCTGCAATTAATAAGTAATTCAGCCATGCCAAAGTCAAGCAAGCACAAATCCCCTTTATGCTGTACCATCTGTCTAATCTATCTGTGTCAAATATGGCTTGTTTGGGTCTGCCCTTCTGCAGTCTGTGCTGGGCAGATGTAAATTAAAATTTCTGCTCGTCAAAATAGTTTTTTTCTGGATGTTTGTAGCTCAGGTAACCAGCCTGGGTTTGGTGCTAGTTTTCATAATGTATTGTGGTGGTCAGCACAAATATGTTTTTGTCATGGTTGGCCAGGGGTTTTTTACAGCTCCAGCCCCTTCCCAGCAGTTCCTGGGCACAGCATTCCCGTGGAGAAGGGCTTGTCCTTCACTTGCAGGGTGACAAACACCAAAATGGATGCTGTAGATCCATCCATTGCCACGGCTTGGGAAGGAGCAGGAGTTTGCTCTCTGGGGCTGTTGCTGGAGCAGCACACACACAGCCTGCACTCCTCATCGCCCTCCCAGGAGAACCACACTGCAGAGCTTTTCTTTGGAAGAAGGAGCCACATCCAATCTGAAAATGGTGTGGTTTTACTTATTCAGTGGCATTACCACGCTCTGCTGCTCATCCAGCACCTTCCCTCTGCCTCACTCAGTTGTTTTTTTGTCTCCAGCCTTCACTTGCATGTGCTTTATACAGAGAGACTCCTGGTCTCCAGACAGCCTGGAGAGCAGGGAGAGCCAACTCCAGCATTCAGGAATTAAAATGGCTGTGATGAGACAGTGTTAAGATGGAGCCAACCAAGCAGATCCTTCTAGAAACAAGAGGGGTCGCTTTTGCTGTCCCTGCTGAAGTGATGAGGCTCCTTCCTGTGTGTTGTTGACACTGATGCCATCACTAATAGAGGTGTTTTATCCAGAACTCCACCTGTGGTGCTTCTCTCCGGCCGCAGTAAATCCCAAATGGTGCAGGAGTAGAAACCAACAGGAAGGGAAAGGACAAAGCCCTGCTCCCAGCTCAGCTTTAACCTCTTGCTGTCCCCCGCACGTGGCTTTTGGTGGAGAGTATAATAATTGAAAAGCTGGCATGGTGTAATCCCGAGGTTTATATCAAAGCCTCTTACGGGTGCATCACGCATTTCCAAACACTCCCATTAATGTATTCTCCTGGAGAAACGCACTGATCCAGGCGCTTCCTGGGTTTACCATTCCAAATAAGGGTGCCTTAATTACTGCTGACCTGATTTGAATAGGGGCTGGGCTGATTTCATTTAAAATATTGATTGCATTGGATTGGTTATGCTTTTGCTTTATTCCTGGAACAGCCACCGTCCTCCCTTAAATCTGTGTGTTGGGATCCAGCTTTATCCCCGTTCCTATCACAAAGGGACGCAGTGCTGGCCTGACCTTGCCAGTTCAAGCTCTCCTTGCGCTTTTCCATGTCATTCCTCCCTTTTTGTGGTGGTAGCCAGCCCTGGTGTGTGGGTGGAAGCCACGGAGAGGATGGTGGTCAGGGCTCCAGGACACATCTGGTCCACCCCAGGCTGCGGTGCCAGCACCACTTGTGAGGTCTGGGGGAGCTGCGCTTTCCCTGAGGAGCTGCTCCACTGCACTCCTGGTAATGGGGGGAGCTGGGCTTCCTCCAGATCCACGGGAGCTCCGGGGGTGAGATCAAAGCACAGCTGGTCGGGGAGCGGGGAGAGCATCCGACCACAAATAATTGTTCCAGCCTGAAACGCCGAGTGACAGTGAATGGCATTTGAAACAAGTGCTGGGGTGGGGCTGCTCAAATCTGTTCCTGGTCGGGCTTAGAGAACTGGTCCCAATGCATTTAAACTGTCCAACCAGTCTGAAATCCTTCAAAAGGAAGGACTTCCCTGGTTGAGCGTTCCTTTGTTTTTTCTCTGTGCCCTCATTTGGCAGCGCTTTGAAAGCCTGAAGGTTTTGGTTTTGCCTTGAAAGTGAAACAACGCTCAGGATTTCCCCCAGGAAACGAGGCTTTTAGAGCCTGAAAAGCCAGCGAAGAGCTCTTCCCCTCTGGAGGTTCTTCCTTGCCCAAGATGGCTGTGGAGGGATGTGTGGGAGAAAGGAGAAGCAGGAGGACCTGGAGAGCTGCCAGGCATTTCAAAGGGCTGAGTAGTAAACAGTCATTAGGTGGAAAATGATCAGGATTAGCGCTTTCTAAATGGCCCCAGGGCTGTGATGTTTTTTTGGGGGGTTTGTTGGGGTTTTTTTGTTAGTGTAAACCTGCAGGTGTAAACGTGAAATCTGTGAGGATCTGAGCTTTTCAAAAGCAAAAGCTAAATAAGGTTCTGCCATTTGTCTGCGAGTGTTCCCTCATGGCTGTGTCACCCTGTTGTACTTATTCTTCCTTTATAGCTTTTTAATTCTTATTAGATTGAAGAATCATTGGAGGTACATGAAATAAGATAATACTGACATAATATTGACCGATCTGTTCGGGGTCCCAGCAGTGATGGCAAGTGAAGGATGTCTCTTCCTCCCTGCCTAGGAACTGCTTCATCTATTTCCATAACCCAAGACAATTCAAGACCTTAGTCTTCTGAAATTCAGGGACAAGGTGGAGGTTTTCCATAGGAAGCCCTGAATGCAGGGATGTGACTCCAGAAACTACAGTGGAGCTGGACACGATGAGCTACAGGGACTGTGCTGCAGCTTTGCTGTCCTTGGAGGCACTTGGTCAGATTCAAACCTGATGATAAAAGCAAAACAAACCCCAACCCCATGAATTGAATTGGATTCTACTTTCCTGCCTCAGGGTGGAATTTAGAGCAGATTTGAGTGGCCTGTGCAAATTGTGAGAGAGATACAGCACCCGTTTCTGAGCCACTTTTTATACACCTGGAAGAACCACACCCAAAAGGGCTGAGGGTTTCAGGCCATCACTCCATCCATTGGGAACAGCAGGAAACAGCTCAGTAACTGCTGTGGGGATGGAGTCAGTGTGCAGTGGAAGTGTCTCTTCCCTAAAAGCACTATTGTGACTGATAAAGTGCATTTCAGAGCTGTAGGAAAAACTTAACCTCCGTAGACTTATTCCAACCGAATTTACCAGATCGACTCTTTCTCAGCTGAGAACTGGGTGTCAGAATCTGTGACGAGGTCCTGACCTTCACGTGACCTGTGTTGTGTCAGCCACGGGCTGGGAGGGATGAAATCATTGTTCAGGAAGGACTGACCAGCAGCTGTGGGGAAGGTGGAGGGAAGTGCCAGGTTTCCTGGCCAAGTCGAGGTGTGTTTGGGCAGGGAGGGGAGGGAGCCTGGGTGCCACAGCAGGAGCATCACCATGTTGCTTTGCAGAAGTACCACCTTTTTTTGGTGGTTTATCCTCTCCTGTAAATGCTTGGAAAAACAAGCAAGTGGAATGTGCCTCCTTTCGCCGTTTTGTGCTGGTGGAAAGAAATCACTCGTGACGTGACGTGATTTGAAATGGCAAAACCATCACAGGTCAGTTATGGAAAAATGCCAGTGACTTCCCTGTGTTTGTTCTTTCCTAGTGGTTGCTGTCGGCCTCAGAACTTTGCACCTTCCAAATATTTTGTAGAATCGATTTAACAAACCAAACTGGCTGGGGCTGGGTTGCTTTTGCAGGTGGCTTAACCTGAGCCTTGGGCCTGGGTGAGGTTTGGGCTCTGTGTACCAGAAGCAGCAGTCCCCAAAAATGTTGAGCAGATGCTGCTTGCCAGATAATAGGAAAAAAAAAAGGCGAAAATCATTAGGTATTCGGAATACTGAGAGGTTTAATCATGAATTCTAACTGCTGGGGATTTGGCATGATGTGTCAGGTTTAGTTTTTGGGCCATGAAGTAAGAAAGAAATGGTCTGATTGCATTCGAAAGTTGCCAGATAATGAAAGCAGCTGCCAAGATCTTATTTAAATATGAAATGAATATCGAGTGGCATTTATGGAACTCTGAAGGGAGATTGTTACTGAGAGGAGACAAGTGGAGATCAGAAGTTATTGCTTTCTGAAGGAGGAATTCTAGAATATTCTTCCAGGATAGCACACATAGTTATCTTATTAAAAACTCCAAAAGCAAACAGGTGATAGAAACAATCTGTAAGATCCTGTCCACTGGGGAGAGCTCCATAAATCTTCAACATCTGTACCCAATTATTGAGCTTCTCCAGGTTTTTTTTTTTTACCCGTAGTGCACATTTCTCACTATGAACTAATAGTACATAATAATAAAATCTTGGGTGTCTGCCAGCACAAACAGGGCTTTGGCTGACTTTTCCAGTGTTTGTGGAAGTAGAAAAGCAATGCAGCTGTTGGCTTGGGCCTGTGCCAGCTCAGGATCCATTTCCCAGACAAAAAAACCTGCAATCAGAAAGAAATAATCATCGGATATTTTCCGTGTCGTTGCTCTGTGCAGGTTTTTCTCCGCTGTCGTGGGGTTTGTCGGCGGGTTCGGGGCGATCACACACTTACACTGGGTTTGCTCCTGGTTCTTCCCCCGTGTTTCATGAGGTGGGGCTGAGAGCTGGGTGTGGAAATACTTGGTGCTGTTTCCCCGTGAGCCCAACGCAAAGAGCCGTGAAGGTTTTGGGCCAATTTGCTGTTATTTTGTTCCCGTTCCCCTTCCCCTTCCCGGGGTGTGCGGGGCGGGCGGTGCCGCTCCCTGCACACCAAACCCTGCTCACGTGGGGCCAGGAGCTGCTCAGAGCCAAGTGCCAATAGCAATAGTGGGATATTTGGAAGGAGACAATGTCATTGGTGTGTTTATTTGCCTGTTTTGCTTGGAGAATCCAGAGCTGTGAATAAGGAGCAGGACCTCGTGCCCCGGGCTGCTCTCGGGGAGCCGGCGTGTGTGGCCCTGGGGAGCAGAGGAGCCCTTTTCCCAGCCCTGCCTCCTGGAAAACGCCTTTGGCTGGGTGTGCAGCCGAGTTCCAGGCTTGAGGGGTCAGCTGGGCAGGGCTGGTCGGGGTTTTTGTGGTGGCTGTCCTTGGCTGGGGGAGCTGGACTTGCTGGGAGAAGCGTACAGGACAACATTCCAGGTATTCGCAAACTGACATGGAAAACCTGGAGAGAGTCATGGCTGTATCATACATAAAATGATAAATATCTCCATCTCACACCAGGCAGCACATAAGGATGTGCACTAAAATATTTATAACAAAAAAAAATTCTCAACCACAGTTGAAACATCAAAGAACCAAAATCCTGACCTGAGTTATTTAAGACGTAGCTTTTCTGGGCTTTTGCTTCCCTTCTTCTCATCCTGTTTCCCAGAATTTTAAATTCTGGCCTGTGTGCTTTTTTCCTCCCAGGATGCATCTCAAACTGTTTGGCCACAAATGTCCTGAATAACAAATTGACTTAATTTAGATGGCATTAAGGCTCTTTAACCCATCTCCAGGGCAGGGATGCACTGAGGGCCTGCGGGCGTGCATTTCAATGAAGGCAATTATGATATATATTTCTCTTCCTTGCCTGACTATTTTATCTATGCATCAGATGAAAGTTGAAGGGGAAAGGTTTCTGTTAGTCTTGTGGGGAGTTGGCCAAAAAAAAATGTGAAGAATGTAGAAAGGAATTAACAGCTGGTGTCCATTTAAAACTTCCATGTGGGCAAATGCAGGGAATCTGCTCGGTTTTACCTGTTGTCCTCCCCTGGTCAGTGCCCACTAACCCACCAGAGGTTTAGTTCAGAGTGAGGAGGCCAGTTTGGATGTGGTGCTCTGGGTTCCCCTGCCAAGAAACTAATGAGTGGATGATGTGTTTTGTTTCCCCTGGGGAGGATGAGACACATTTCCTCCTCTTTGGGAGCCAGCGGCTCAAGCTGTGCTTGGTTACTCGAACCAGAAATCTTGTTGGCCCTGTAAAATCGTGCCCTGCGCTGTCTGACTTGGTGATTTACTTGTGTGACTGCTGACATTTCCCTCCTTTCCCGGGGAAGGATCCTTCTCCAAGTAGCTTTGGCCATGGTTTTGGTTTAGCACAGTCAGGGATGTGCATGTGCAGTGCTGCTGCGGTTTGTGCGAATTGGCAGAACCATTTTTAACACCCCTGCTTTCAAGTGGGTATTTAGGATCAAACTGCTCTGTTTCTCAGTTCACTTTCCAACCAGTTCTTAATCCAGAGGAATACCAGTATTCCCTGACCAACAGTTAAGCACTGTCTTCACATCATCTCACCAAAAAGTTGTCCTGTTGTAAGTTATTCTGGGTTTATTTTCATTAAAGAGAGAGCAGTTAAAATCCCAGGGAAGTGCTTGTTCTGGAGTGGTCTCCTCTGGGACCACCACACTGTCCAAATCAGGGTTCTCTGCTAGGCCAGTTCTTTGTCCAGACCTCCGGGGCTGATGAAGCCTCTCTGGCTAAAGCTCGCTCGGGGGGAGGTTTGGGAATCTCTGGTTCCTGGAGCAGAACCTGTGTGAGAGCAGGTGGGTACCCGGGCACTGCCGGGGTGTGACTGTCCCGTGTCTCATTAGTGACAGTCCCGGGGTGTTGGACTTGGGGCTGCTCCTTCGGCGTTGGTGCTGGAGCTCCGTGTGCTGCAGCAACCAGCTGTTGCTCCCGCTCTGTGCCTGCTGTTCCCTTTTGGAGCGTGTCAGCAAACCCTTCCCCGCTCCCGCCCCCGGCATCTGGGGTTTGTTGCTTGTTTGTTTGCTAATTCAAAACCTGCCGACTGCGGAGCAGGTTATTTCATCCAGGCTGGCCCTTTAAATTGCTTCCATGCCCGCCTGGCTGTGAAATATCGCTAATAAACAGAGTCCAGAACAAAAGCCTCCGCAACAAAACATCCTTTTCTCCCTGGGCGTCTCCCTGGGTGCGGTTTCCCACCGCTGCTCTGCAGTTTGCGGCCAGAGCCAGAACAGCTCAAGTCTCATTCTTCCTCCCTGGAAGTTGTCATCGATCAGGCAGCCTCCCCCGAGCAGCAGCTCCGAGAGGGAGGAGGCTCCTGTGCGCAGCCTGTCCCGAATTTCTCCTCCTTGGCTGAGCGATGGAGCCTTTCCCTGCCCTTACATAAAACCCTCCGGCGCGGAGGAGGTTTGTCGAGGTGTAAATCAGCGTAGCTTGACATTCCTCCCTGTTTTTGTGCCCTCTCCCTCAGGGACACGCCAGGACTGGGAGTGTGCTGAGCCTCCCACGGCCGCCTCTCGTTCCGGCGGTGCCTGAGCCCGGCACTGCGGCAGGAGCCGGGTGGGCGGCAGCCCCTCCCGCCGGGAAGGGAACGGGAGCCTGGGCACGGCTCCCGCTCGCTCCCACTCAGCCACAGGTTGGACGGCTGTTGGTTGGGCTGGGACCTTGAGGAAGGGTGGGGTGTGGAAGGGGAGAGGGGGAATGGAAGGGCAGCGGGGACGGCAGCTGGCTGAGCGCTCAGCCTGCGTACTTGGCAGCCTCCCCCCGTAAGGAGGTCAGAGCGATCGCATCTCCTCGGGAGACGGGAATGTGCTCCTGAGGGGAGCGTGGCAGTGCCTACAGGCAGCCCTTGTGCTCACACTTTGCAAGGGCAGGGCTGGGGGTGCTCTCGTTGTAAATGTATCTCAGGTCTTTTCTGTGCGGGCCCGAGAAGTGGGGCAGAACCCTCCAGTTCTGGCTTTGTGGTTGAAGCAGCCCCGTGGCACAGCCCTCTGGTGCCTCTCCCTCCCCAGAAACTTGGCTGTGGCTCTCTTCACTTGAATGAACAAAACAGATACAACCCCATATCAGCAGCTCGTGTGGTCACACAGAGGCAATCGCAGCATTTCCTGAAGGACCAGGTGGCTCCCAGGTGGTACCTTTTCCCTGAGGAATGTTGTGTTGTGGGTTGCTGACTGTCAGGGCCCTTGGGCTGGTGTTGTCTCTGCGATGCCCCTCAGTCGGGTCCCACCTGGCACTGCCAGTTTGCTGGAGCTCTGTCCAAATAAACAGTGATGTCACCGAGGGCACTCGGGGTGTCTGGCACTGCCTGCCAAGGTTGGGCCGTGGCTGGGGCCGAGACGTGAAGCTCTTCCTGCACAGACAGCAGTGCCTTCATCCAGAGGGGAGCCAACTGTCTGACAGACCCGAGGGGTGGCTCTGCTTCCAGCCCTTCCCACCCACACAGCGGGTTCCCAAGGCTCTGCTTCTCCTAAGCTGGGTCAGAGTAGAGAACAGAACACGGGAAACTCCTTTCCAAGGGTACCTGGTTTTTACTGGGACTCTGCACTGTGTGAGCACTTGAAAAATACTAAAAAAGACTTTTTGTTTTTTTCCACTGTGGAAAAAGGTGAATACCACTGTAGACAGTTGCCCTGTTATTTTCACATTCTTTTGGTGAAGGTCAACCCACAGATAGCCTCTAGAACATGGTGATACTAAATATTGTCCTTTAAATGCTCTGTGACTGGGGAAGGAATTGTTTTTTTTGGTAGTTTCTTTGGAAGCCTGTTGATAACTAGTGAAGTACATCAGCAATTCCAGGATCAGAATTTTCTCTCTAAGTGTTTACTAGTGGCCTGCTGGCAGTGGTGTTCCTCAGAAAAAGGACTGGCATGCAGATGATGCCATGGATCGGTGCACAGGCACATAGGAGTCGTCCTGTAAAGCCCTCACAGCATTCAGGATGCTATTCCAGTCCCCCCAGAACACAGGCCCTGGGTTTGCTGCTCGTTTGTCACTTCTCAAAGTGACCCAGCTGCGTTTGCTTTTTGGATGGCCGAGCACCAGGACAAGGCTGCAAAGCCTGAAGGGCAGATTTGGCAAATTTAAAACTCATGGACTGACACTTGAATTTGCCTCCATGGGAACACCTTCCCCAGGCCTAGGCTTTGGAAAAGGCACTTTCTGGATGGGTTACCCTACTCAGAAATGCATCTCTTCCTGAAAACAGGTGGGAGATCTAATAACTGGGATGTAGAACTTAGAAATGATGCAGGAATGGAGGTGAGGAGAGAAACTGCAGAGCTGAGCTGAGCTGGTGCCCCAGGTGTTCTCCAGCCAAGCCATTTGCATGGCAGGACGCTCCCAGATATCCTAATAGTTCCAGAGGCTGTCTTTCAGCAACACAGGAAACACTGTGAAGGTGGTGAGAGCGTTTTTTAAAAGCGATTGACCAAGAGCTGCAGATTGAAATCTGTGGCAATTCCTTTGTTGACTCAGAGGCAGAAAACAGGATGGCGGGTTTAGAGAACGCCCAGCTGATGTTCCAGCAGATGTTTTGGGTGCTGAGTTACATCTCCTTTGGCCATGTTGGATACAGAGGTGGTTTGTGAGTTGAAGCCGTGTTTAATCCGTGGGTCTCACCTGAGCAGCCGTGGGTTACCTGGGGTGGGTACTGGAGTTGAACACTGTGCTCGTACAAAAATCGCCTTGCCCAGCAGTGATCCTTGAAGGAAAGCCATAAACACGCAGGAAAGAGGTTTAGTACTCTGTGTTTTTCCTAAAAACTAACCAAAGATGTTGTGTTCTTTGAGCTGGGCCAGGCACTGGCAGCGTGGGGGGTTTATTCCCACAGCCCTCACGGGTGTGCTGTGTCACACAGGCTCTGCTGGATCCCAGCAGCCTTTCCCTGTCTGCAGGGATGGAGGAATGGGCTGAGGGCTGAGCACAGAGCCCTCCCCTCAGCAGCTTGGCACAATGTGTTTTACATTCTTCAAGTGATGAGGGGAAAGAAAGGGCAGTCCCAGGAGGGATTCAGTGCTCGCTCACTCTGTCCTGAAGTGTTACGTGTGGTAAGTTCAGTTCTGCCTCATCCTTGTGCTCTTCTTTATTAACTTTCCAAAACCTGCCACCTTCCACCTAAAATGTCTCAGATTTTTTCTGGTTTAGACTTTTCATGGTTAGTATAGTTGGTGGAGGAGCATGGGCTTCTCTAGGGGATGGTTGAGGCAATATCCATTCTGGGATGAAATCCATGTGAAGCCTCCCCCTGCCCCCTCTGTGTTTAGGAGGCTCTCCAAAGGATGTTGGCACATCTTGGGTTGCATCCTCAGCTGGGTGGAGCTGTCTCAGGTTACAGAGGACAAATTAGGATGCTATATATCAATTAAATTATTGTAAAGTCTTCAGGAAAAGCTGGAATCCAGATTTGCCAGGTAATGGATGGGAAACTGGGCGAAACTTTGTCCCTCTAAATGTAGAGAGAGTCAGATCAGGTTTTGATGGTCTGTGCTGGAACTGAAAGGTTTGAAGTAGAGATTCACATTTACTAAATAACCTATTTTGAGTCCCTCTGAGCTCCTCTGTGCCCTTGGCTGTGTTGGACTCCTTGTCTGTGCACGTGGTGCTGGGTGTGCACCAGTCCCCCGCTGGCAGCACTGGGGTCTCCAGTGGGGCTGTTGCTGTTCACAGGGAGCAGCACAAACACTTCCTGAAGTTGTTTCAGTGCTCGTTTAATATGTACCCATGTCCCAGCAGGGGTCTGATATCCCAGGGACCTCAGAAGGAAAATGAGAGCCTGCAAACCACTCTTAACTCCCTGGTCACTGGTTTCAAGTGATGGGTTATCTGAGCTGTGGGAAGCAGAGCTCACTCATGAAAGACAGGCTGCATGATTTTAATGACCTTTGCAGGCTTTTCCAGCCTGGATTGGGAATAAAGAGGCTTCAGTCTTGTCTTGTTTGTGCATTCCTGGAGTGCCCTACACGCTGATTGTGGCATTTGAGTCCCTGGTAGCACAGCCTGTCCCCCCTTGGCTGTGACCTTTCAGGGAGCTTTGGGCTCTCGGCCTCCACATCCCGGAGCCTGGACAGCCAGAGGAGTCGGCACCACAAAGTACAATTGGCTTGGGAAGCAGAGACAAAACCATGGAGCACTCTGGGGCTGGAAAATGCAGAAACAATGTGGTTCTGTTTGCTGAAGGAAAGATGGGACTGGGAGCCAGACCCTGCATGCGAGAGAGGGAATATTGGAGGTCAAGGGAGTCACAGCCTTGCTGAGTTACTGCCTTCATTATTTTGGGATTGGTTTAGCAGCTGAAACAACAAGCCAGGATGTGAGAGAGTGTGTTATCCCCACTGCCCTGACAGGACAGGGAAGCTCCTGTCCCTGGAAGTTCTGTGCTGCAGTTCAGCAACACAAAGTCTGAGCAGGGGCAGAGGCTGGAAACCACCTCCGTGGGCTGCCGGTTACGGAGTGGCTGGAACTGGCATGTGCATATTCCAGTCTTTCTAAGCTTTATGCTCAGGAGTTCAATTTTTCTATCCAAGGGTTCTGCAGAGCTCTGGGTTTCTAACCAGTGTTTTGTGAATACTCAAGGATTTGCCTTGTGGGGGTGTTTGTGTATTTTCATTTTGCATCCACTGCTCAAGCCTCTCCCAAGGTGTCCCTGTTGACCTGTGCCTCAGGCAGTTTCCTCTCTGTGGAAGCTTAAGGTGAGAATCTCACCCTGCTGGGGTGACAAAATGTGGCTGGAGGCTGGGAGTTCAGAAGAACTTTTATTCCCCGGCTTAAATATCAGTTTAAAATGACATTTCAAAAATTATTAAATGTCTGTTGTGCTGCTGTTGGGAAGGAGCTGAATGTTACTCAGAATAAATGCAAAGTTTGGTTATATTTTAACTAGATTTTCCTTTTTAAATTAATAATCACTGCTCTAAAATGAATTTGTTGCACTGATGAGATGGTCTGAGCCACCAGCAGGAGAGAAGTACAGACTGGGAGGGAAAGTATCCTGCAAAAAGGGTGATGGAATGGATTTCTGTGCTTGAGTCCAGCCTTGGTTTCGGAGGGATACCAGACAGGAGGGAGTGTGTAATTTTGGTTTGTTTGAGGTGCATGTCTGATCTGTAGGGTCTCTGTCACCAGACCCATGTGCTCTGGTGACCTGGAGATGGAGGTGCCCGTGTCTCCTTTTCACACGTGCAGTGGGAATGCAAGATAAATTGTATATTTATCTTTAATGCCAGAAAGAAACCCTGTGATGGGTTATGTTGTGTGTCTGTTTACATAAGCAATGGGACCATTTGAGTATTGCTGTTCAAAATATATTTCCTTCAATCATAACCCCATGAAAACCTCTTGACAATCCTTGGTAAGAGCAACATGAATCTTAACTGCAGCTTAGCGTGTTTCTTGGAAGAATAGTAACTCTTGAAAAAACAGTGTTTACTTTAAAGATAAATGTAACTATTAGGAAGTAATTCCAGATGTGTGGTTATGGCAGAACTTCAGGGATTACAGTCTCAGCCTGTTTAGTGAATGACATGATTGCATTTAAAAGTAGCCAATGAATTTTTTTTAAATGAATTCATTCTTCAGATGGGCTGAATAAAACTGTTTATTTTCTATTATCTGAGGAAAAAACAGAGCAGAATCTGGTGTATTTATGTAAATAAATACAAAAGGTCTGACCCCTGGATGTGGCCTTTGAAAGCTGTCTGAGAAAATGCTCTTCCTGGTAGCTGTTTTTTTTTTTTTCTTCCAGCCATTTCTTCTTTTTGAAGATAATGCCAACCCCCCGCCCTCCAATTATGCAATAGGTTTTAAAGAATGCTTTGAAATGAAACGGTTTGATCTCTTTTGTCTCACGAGGTCGTCTGGTATTGTATCCATGGCAGAAGGCAAGTGTTGTATTTTATCAGTGAAGAAGTTTGGGGCCGTACAGACTTTTTTTTGCCCATCCTGAAGGGCCTGTGCTGTGGGTTCAGGGCCTGGAGCAGCTCCATGCTGTTTATTAGTACACCCCTGTGCCTCCTTATCCCTGGAATTGCCTGCTAATATCTCGGAGCCCAGGTGCAGCCAGCGCTGGCAGGTGAGTTTAGGAGTGCCTGTTTTCTCTGGTTTTGAGCCCTATATAACATCCTAGAGCCTGTCTGATTTGGGAATGGTAATGAAATTGGGACCTGCTGTTTCTAAAATGCCTTGATCCCGTTGTGCCTGTGTTTACCAAACCTCAGCGTGGCTTGGCTTGGAGGATGCTGCCCGGGATGTTGACAGCTGGAATTTGTGTTACCTTTGGCTCTCCACAGAAAACATTGTTCCTTTATTAGCTGGGTGTTGCAGCTTAAAGCCAGGCCAGGATGTTTAAGTGGCAAAGGCTTCCCCCTGTCCCTGTGCTCTGTGTTCCCTGGAGTCTCTGTGTGGGGTTGGTGGGTGCTTTGTGCAGAGTCCTGCCCATGTCAGGTTAAAATACACCTGTAAATGTGTGTGTGACGTGTATGTGTGTGCTGTACACACACACAGCATTTTCAGCACGTGCCCTTCGAGTGCAGGGCTGATTCCACGGGTGACAATTACATTCAAGGTCATTAATAGTGGACTCAGCTGCTTTAAGAGCTCCGGGAAAATTCCCGACCATTTTCCCCCCGTTACTCTCTGGGCAGTTGCTGGTGTTTCTCGAGTCATGTGGGGACATCCTTAATGAAGAACCAAGATGTGCTGTTGTGGCCCAGCCCAGCTGCAGGACCTCCACTCCTGCAGGCAGAGCCTGGAGGTTTCTGCTGGAGCTCGTGTTTATCTTCCCTCCCTGTTGCCAGAGGCTCCAGCGGGTTGTGCTGGATCAGAGCTGCAGCAGGAGTCAAGGAAAACTGTTTTCCAGCATGGGCTGGAGGTGATGGCTGCACGTTGTGGAGCTGGGTCTGTTTTGGGATCAGGATTCTGTTGTGTTGCCCTTCCCTCACCACAGAAGGTGCTGATTTTTATCCCTGCTGTCCCCATGCTGTGGAGCCGCATCTCAGGAAAGGGAGCTTGATGTCAGGGAAAGAGGCACTGCTTTCATTGGAATCAGAACAAGGATGCAAGTTTTCCAGCCCTATAGGTGTGGGATAACAGGCCATTTCATGCTCAATTTAGCTTTATCTGGGATAGATTTTGTTTGTGTGATGCTCAGGGAGGCTGAGAGAAGTGATAAAGCACGAGTTGGAGCTGAATTTATTCTGGATCCAGTTATGTTTATGTCTAAACAGCACAGATACATAAACAAATGAAACCCCATGGCTTGTTCCATCTATATTAAATTACATGTCACTGCATCCCGATTTTGGGGTCACTGCTTTTATTTTGACAGCTGGAGCTGCAGCTTTTCCATCTTCTCTTTCTTGGGCACTGGTGAATAGAGGAAAAAAAGGAAACTGATGCTGTCGACCAATCTGTTCCCCCTTGTTGTTTATACCCTGGTTGCTCTATGGATTTAATTGGAATTAACCCTGATTCCTGCCCGTGTCCAGGGATCACTGGGAGGTTGTTGCCTAGGCCTGATGCTCGCTGAGGATCAGCTGGTGAGTGCCGTGCGGAGTCGCGCCGAGTGGCATTTAATCCTTCCCCCCGCCTTTGCCGCATCCTTTTGTTTGTCCGTCGCGGCCTCTCCGTGGGGAAGGACCGCTCCGTGCCCGGCTCCGGAGCCCGTTTCGTTTCCCCCGCGTTCTCTCGCAGCTCCCGGGGCCGCGGCGGCTCCTTCCCACCTGCCGCGCGCTCCGACCGCTGCGACCGCGCTCGGCAGCGGCCCCTTATGTAACTGCGGCCCCTCCGCGCACGGCAGTGCGGGAGGCACCCGGCCGGGGCTGCTGTCCCGGGGCCGGCCGGGGCTTTAACGCCGCCGATGAGTGACGGTAACGCGCCGCTTGTCGCCCGCGGGATGATTTATGTCGCGACATGTCGGGACGGGGCCGTGCCGGGCGGCCCCCGCGCCGGCAGGTGGCGCCAGCGGGGCGGGCCCTGAGGGCGGGATCGGCTCGGCCGTGAGGGGCTGTCCCGGACCTGCCGGGAGGGCGGGATCGGCTCGGCCGTGAGGGGCTGTCCCGGACCTGCCGGGAGGGCGGGATCGGATGCACGGTGAGGGCGGTGCCGGCCGTGAGGGGCG
>NW_020897753.1:6473886-6519885 GCF_003984885.1 Neopelma chrysocephalum | reverse complement strand
GCGGGATCGGATGCACGGTGAGGGCGGTGCCGGCCGTGAGGGGCGGGATCGGATGCACGGTGAGGGCGGTGCCGGCCGTGAGGGGCGGGCTCGGCCGTGAGGGGCGGCCCCGGCGCCGGCCGTTCTGGGCGGGGTCGGCTCCGCCGTGATCCCCGAGCCCGCTGCCCGTGAGGGCGGTTGTGTCCGCAGGCAGCCCCCGCTCCCCCCCGGCCGTGCCCTCGCGGCAGCCGTGAGGGGAGCGCGCGCCCCGCCCGGGCAAAGGCTTCGGCCCCTGTGAGGGGGCTCGGCCTTGCCCGCATGTTTAACTGCATTTTTAGTAACTGTTACGTTTTACAACGGTGCGCTGTGTGTTCCTGTGTTCCCTGCGCTCCTCGGGGCCGGCCCCGGGGTCTCCCTGAGCACTGGCTGATGCCCGGCGCTGTTCCCGCAGCGCTCACAACCTCCCTGCTCCTCCCCCAGAGGTGTCTGCCCCGCTTATAGCCGGTGCTGATAAATGCATGCAAATTCCTGCCACAAAACAGAATAAATATGGCAACAGCACCCGGCTGCCTGAAAGAGGAGAACCTCACCCCAAGAGCTGCGTTGGTGGGTGGCATGGTGTTGTTGGAGAGAGTTCAAAGCAATGGATTAATTAGTTGGTTTTATCTGGATTAGTTCATAAATAAATTGTCAGGACCAGTCACAAAGTCAGCATTTGCATGTAGAGATGGAAATATTTCTTCAGGTCCATGTCAAAAGGCTTCTGCTGGTCAAATGCTTATGCGGCCGTTTAAGAATCTGTCTTTTTTTTTTTTTTTTCCATCACTATTTACACAATTTTGTAAAGGTATTGAGGTTGTCTTTGCGCTTGAGGCTTTTCTTAGCTGAGTTACCCACAGGTCCATATGTTTTAGTCAACACTCACAGATCTATAAAGCTGTTGGGCTGCTTTTGGAAATAATAATTGTGAAAGTGTCTTACTGCACCGTTCCATACATGTCCCACTTTGTGGCGCTGAACATGACAGTTCTGAATGTGTGTACGCAGCAAAGCTGCTGGCTTTTGTGAAGTACTTAATTTTTAAAGAATATCTGTTCGTTCATTTGTCCTCTGAAGGACTCGTTGGTATCTCACCTGTTCTTGAGCTTGTGCTTCAAGTCACTGTTTTTCAAAACCAGAAGTCTTGAGCTTAAACTTTGATTCTCTTCTGATATATGTATGTCATCTAAATTATTATTATTATGTCTTTCGCAGAGGTTTTTAAGAGGAATCTGATGGTGAGGAGAGGTTGAGAAGACTCAGGATGACGACGACGGTAGCGACAGACTACGACAACATCGAGATCCAGCAGCAGTACAGCGATGTCAACAACCGCTGGGATGTGGATGACTGGGACAACGAGAACAGTTCTGCTCGGCTCTTCGAGCGCTCCCGCATCAAGGCCCTGGCTGGTAAGCACTGACCACAGCAGGGACATTCCATCCCAGGCTTTCCTTTCACTTACAAGCTTGTACTGACTCCCTTTCTCACCTCATCAGTCTCGTCAGCTTTTTGGCTGTGTATTCAAATGGTTTTGATCAGGTTTCTGTGATTGGTAATGGCGTTGGTTTCCAGATTTGGAAAAAAAACAAAAAAACAGAGGGATAACAAAGCTCTGCTTCAAAATATTTTCCTTTGGAGGTGTGCAAAACATCTCCCTTGCCCTGGGAATGAGGAATGTGGTAGGTGGAGATAGTTGTCACATAGTGATGAATGCTGGAACTATACACTTTGTCTGAAATACTTGCTGTCTCCTGCTGAATTCCACTCTCATCAGCAGAGAAATGAAATTGGATTGGCTCCTTTTGTGTTTAAAACATTGGATTATTGCGCATTAAAGGCTGTACATTAACCAACTTTGTTTATGCAGCAAAGAGATGATGTCATGTCCTCTCAGCTCTGAGGCACTGCCCTGCAGAGCAATTTTTATGCATTCTGTAAATGATTTCCTGACTTTTACAGTAGCATGCCCACATTTTTGACCTCTGAACAAAACGCCTTGGCAGTGTGGGACAAGCAGAGAAAACAGCTCAAAAATATGCTGAGCGTTCTGCTGGTGAAATCTGAGCTCCAAGGACAGTTTTAAACCCAACACCTCCTGAGGTGTCTGAGCAGGTTTATTAAATCAGCTGCACTGAGCCCCAGGTATCAGCTGCTCCATTTGTGATTCCGATGAGGCTGGCTCTGGAGTGCAGGTGCCCTTTCTCCTCTCAGTTCCAGCTCTGGGGGTGTGTTAGACGCAGAACACCTTTACATGTCAGGCACAGGGCAGGATCAGGTTTGGAGCTGAGCAGCAAGGGAGTGAAGGAGTTCACGCAGGTGGGCAGAGAGCAGATCATATAACTCTTCCTGAGGATGAATAGTAATGGTATCGACTTAATGGAGCTGCTCACAGAGAGGGTGTGTGTTAAATTTTGCTATCTTCAATTACAGCACTTCTCATCACAGGGTGGGTTTGGAATGACAGGGAAAATGCCTGACCTGGACAGGGCTGTGCTGAGTGGGGTCAGAAACAGTTTGCTGTGGGGGCAGATTGGTGGTGGACGAAAAGAATCTCAACTTGGGTTGTTTTATTTTAGTAGTTTAATCTTGTTTGAGGAAGAAACTGTGTTTTACTCCTGCCACCTTAGTGGTTGTAGGTTATATTCTGCTCCTTGGGTGGGAAATGCTTTTGAGTGCAAAGCTCACGAGCCACGTTTGGGTCCCAGGTCTCGCCTTACTGCAGTTGGCTGTTCCACTTACTTTTGTAGCAAGCAGAGCTCCCCACCTGAGTAATGAATAATAAACATGAAACTCTTATTTCAGGGAGAAGTAATGTAAGGAAAGTACTTGAATTATTTAGACAGCCTAAAACAAATACCAATGTCAAAGCAAATAATTTTGCTGAAGATTCTATTCAGAGGCATATTTAAACATTTTCCCACAGTATGGTGTATTTATTTTTCTTCTGAATAAGCATTACTCATAGTTATTTTAATTTGATACATTTTCATACCTGTAATTCTCTCCTGTAAGTGCTGAGAATGCTGTGTGCTGCCAAAGCTTGGCTTAGCATGCTGCACTGCTGCAGCACTGCTTGGAAGCCTAATCATGGTGCAGGGAGAGAGGAGTGAAGAGAGGTTTGTATTGCAAATCCAGGGTTCTGGCTAAAGGCTGAGCCGTGGTGCTCCTGGCACAGTTGGATGTGTATTTTCAGATATGCTGTCTGGTGGGTCATCTTTCCTTGCCTCTCCCCAGAAAGGCACTTGCAGGTTTTTAGCAGCTGCAGCCCGGAGCTGTGCTGGCAATAACCTCTGTCATTGTCCTCTGTCGGTCGAGACAGGCTCTTTCTGGAAAGGTGTTCTGTAGTTCAGCTGATTGTCATGGGATCAGGCCCAGGAATGGCTGTGGGAATGCCCGTGGCTGGTAATGCATGCAGTTGTGCTGGGGGGTGTCAGGAGGTTCTGCTGGGCTCCACAACCCTGCCTTTCACTGCCTGTGGCACCATCACTTTCCTCTGGCTGAATTTCACTGCTCTCTGAAGCAGAAGGAGTTGTGTTCCACCTTTGGAGTCTGGATTTACTGAATAACACTCCAGTTTGACTTAGATGGGCACTGTTTTTTTGTGGGCACGAGCACCTTCCCGCATTTCCAAGACTGGCCACCTTCTGACAGCAGCACTGCTCTCTCCAGATGCCCTCAATGAGTTGTCTCTAAGGACTGCCCATGGCTGTCCCCCTCTTGCATTATGTCAGTGACAAGATAAATCAAAAGTCTATCTGTGTTTTACAGTTTACAAAATGCTCGTGCATCATTGTCCCCCTGTCCCAGTATGAAAGGTTTCAAATGGGCAGGCACTGGTTGTTTATTTTCCATCTCCTGGGTGGAAGCTGTTGCATTCCCAAGTAGAACAGCTGTGGGCATGTTACACTGCCTGACTGATGGCTGTGTACTCACTCCCCTTGTGCAGGCATCTTCTGTCCATGTTCTTCTGCAAGCTGGGAAGTGCCTCTTCAGCAAAGCTTCCATCTTGTGTTCATTCTAGTTTACTGTAATTCAAGTGAAACTTATTTCCTTTAAGGTTAAGTGAGGTTGAGAGCGAGCAGGCCAGAAGTGAGGTCTGTCGCTGGAGTCTACAAAGAATCTGTTCTACAAAGAATGATGATGGCCCTGTGTCCCATCAGGGTGCTGAAATATTTAAACAGCAAAGCAGGAGATGGTGGTCAGCATAATCTGTGATGGGAACAATGTCCTGGAGAAAAGCTCAGGTAAAGCACAGACAAACACTGCTGTCTGCACAGCAGCTGGGAACTGATGTTATTGGAACGGTCTGTGTACTGTGAAAACCAGAATGCAAAGGGATGTTGGGCTTAAAACCAGCAAATCATCTGGGAACTCAACTTTCAATCAGAATCTAGATCTGAAGGGATATGCAACCAGATTGGTTGCCACTCGTGTTGAACTAACTCGCTCTGCAACTGATATGAGAAGAAGGTAACTGATCCCTTCTTTGCCAAGTAAGGTATCCCACTGTAGGAAATCATCTTTCACCTGTCCTTGCTCTCTGTGGTGCTTTGGAAGGTCTTGCTGGAAGACCAGGTAATTCTACCTGCTCTGTAGGAGTCAAAAAGATATCACATTTGTCCAAGAGTCTTCATTCACAAATCCTCCAGGGTTGGATTTCGTCTGTCGAGGACCATTAGCTAACAAGATTTGTTGGGCAGCTCCTTGGGACACTGAGCTCTTGCAAAGGCCTTCAGAAACAGTCCAGTTGTTCAGCAGCATTTTCCACACTCAGCCTGGGACTGTGACGTTCAGGGGTCCTTGTGCTTGCCACCTCAAGTGCTGTTTTCAGGTAGTATGAGAATTGTCACCTCCAAAACTTTCTGTTTCTTCACTTGGCTGATTCAATATTAAAAACACTTGGCTAAAGTTACTTGCTTTTCTGCTCATTAGTGTTTTGCCCTTTTGTCCTCTGGGTTCACCCTCGTGACCAGAGGGTCTGTGACTCAGTTCTCTGGCACATGAATTAAAACCAGCTTCAAAGTTTGTGACATAAGAGCAGTTTCTTAGTGCAGGCAGGGGAAGCTGTGCCTTCCTTTTCCAGCTTCACCCAAGTGAAGCTTGGGACACTCACTGGTGTTGCACAGCGTGGTGTTCCTGAGCCTTACAGAGGAATCCAGGTGCAGAGGCTGCCTTTGTTGTGCAGCTTTCCTTAGCAGTCCCTGTTGCACAAACTAGGCTTGTCACTGACACCAGTAACTTCAATTCTCCCAGCAGCAAAAGGGGGGAAAGCATTGAAATTCTTCCTGAAGTTGTGCTGCTGAAAAGTTTTTCTTCTTAATATAGTGGAGTACCCAGTTCTGAAGGTTGAAAAATTAGAGAAAACTTGCAATGGGAAATTTCTGGGTACCATATGTGGGGCTAATTAGCCCTTTTGGCCTTGATATTTAAGCCATTCCTCCCGCAGCCCCAGTGCAAAGAGTCAGCAGAACAACCCCCTAAAAAAGTGAAGAGAAAGACCCTGCTTTTAGTACTGTCTAGGTATCATGCACCTGCCTGTCCCTGCTGTCAAGCATCTCTCATAGCAAAGTTTCTGTTTCACTCTGACTATACACTAAAGATAGAAAATCTGCATGGTCAGAATGAACTTTCAGGTCTCAGATCAATAAAAAAGGACAAAGTACAACAATTTAGAGCTCAAGAGAATAAACCTTTGGTTTTTACTTGGCTTTGAAAGGGCATACTGAGAATAAGCTCTTGCAGGATGTTCCATGAATATCCAGTACCTGAGCTATCCGGGACTTGAAAATCAGTGACTAATTTTAACAACAGCAAGTGCTCAAGGAAAGAGAACCCAGCAGTATATTGACACTTGTAAATCAACTTGGAAGGGCACCTGAAGGGTTTGCTTGACACTAAAGAGAAATGAAAACCTCCCAGCAGTGCAATCTCCAGTGCTGGTTGTGAACCCTTGCTTAGCAGCCAAGGGCCTAATGCAGGCGTTCTCAGATGAGTGTGAAAGGGCTTATTTTGAAAGATCCTGCTTTGCTCAGATAAAAGTTGATGGAATTATTTCAGCTAAAGCTTTTCCAAATGTTGACCTCACCCAATGCTTTCCCTCTGGATTTTACGTCTGGAGCAGTTTCTCAGCTGTTGTTGCTGACCTTCCCAGGATCCACAGAGGCTGGTGTTGGGAGCAGGAGTCTCGTTTGGTGTGCTGTGTGTCCTGCAGATATGTCTGTGAAACATAAAATAACTTCCAAGGAAATGTGGACAACTGATGTCCCTTTGCAAATGTAACTTGGTACAGAGGTAATTTTTATCTTACTGCTGTAACAACATGATCTTTGGCATCAGTTAGGCATAGTTTGGGGGGTTTCTGTCTCTTTAGAATCAAACAAGTAGTGTTGCAAACTACATGGAGGTGTAAGTTGGATTCTTTGTAGTTTGATTAGATCCATATCCAGTGTAGCTTCCTGAGTGTAGAGCCAAACTTCTGAATAAAGGTACTGCTGAAGGTACCTTTGGAGTTTTCTGGAATCACACGTGCTTGTCTGCTCCGTGGGCAGATGTGTGAGTGCTTGGTAACAGAGTGATGCGTGACAGTGGTTGCACCCTGGTGAACAACTGTAATCCAGCACACATTGTCCAGGCGGGATGAGCAGAGCTGGAAAAATAGGCTTTTGTTTCTCTGGGAGGGAGCAGGATGGGAGCAGCTGCTGGCAGCTCCACTCTGGAAAGTCTGAGACTGCCTCGTGGTGTGCCTCCGGTGAGATCCTTTCAGGACTGAGCAGTGCCGGGCTGGACACGGACACAGGACAGCCCAGCATCTTACCAGCATGAGCCTGTATTGATGGATCCTCAGATCTTTGAATTCCTGTGCATTGTGCTCCTGGACTGGAGTACAGGCCCACAGCTGCCTCTCATGGTTGCTTGTGGAGAGCTCCAGGCACACAGGACCTGTGCTTGGACAGCAGCTCAGTAGTTCAGCAAACAAGGGACAAGAGAATTCTGTGCTGTAGGTCAGATTAAATATAAAAAGCCATCTGTACCTAGGGGAGGAAGATGGAAAGCTAATGCACGTGTGCTGCTCTGTGTGCATAGCTGTATTTGCTTTCAGGATATTACCTGTGCAATACGCATGGGGATAATCCTGGGAGCAGGTAAATCTGCATGATCATTGGAATACCTTGGCACTGCACTAACCTCCACAGTGGAGGAGGCTTCCTTACTTGTGCTGATTAGAGGTGAGAACTACACCTGAATTCCCAGAGCAGCACAGCACACTGCTCTCCTGTCTACTTCAGTTTTCCTCCCCTGTTCATCCCCATGGTGTCAGTGAAGAGTGAGAGCTCCGGAGCAGGGCTGCCCCAAAACACTGGGCTGAGCAGGAGGCAGCGTCCAGCACCAGCTGGAGCAGGGCAGGATTGTGCAGGGAGTGAAACACTCCACTTGCACCAGCTGCTCAGGGAGAGGAAAATGCTCCCTGGGAGACACCCTCCATGGAGTCAGTGAGAGCTGAGCCGGGCACTGTTGTGGGGCTGGGATAAAATCGTGCTGAGGTTGATGGTTTAGGAGGAACCTCCCAGCCAGATTGTCAGCTGGTATAGACTGGCATTCTTGGAGGCTTATGTGAGGCTGTGCTGACTTATGCCAGCTGGGAACCTGGCCCAGAGTGGTCCAGCATGGCAAACCTGGAGACTGAGAAGAGTGTAAGTGTTCTTTGCTGTTGGAATCAGTGTTTTAGGAATATTTAATACACAGAAACCACGGGACCCTTCACTGAGATAATGAGATTGTTTTTAGATAATTTGCTGAGTCTTCCTAAAGGAAAGGATTTCTTCTTTATAGAAACTAAATGCCAATAATGGATTTTTAATTTTTTTTTAAATAATGGCTTCTCTCAGGGGTGAGCTTAGCTATGGATGAATTTCAAAACCTAGTCATGACCCTGTAATTCAAAAGAAGTCTTTCCACAAAAAATGCGTATGCAGAAGAGAATGTTCTCGTCTCATGTCCTTAGCATCTAACTAGCCATGTTTCTGTATTTATGTTATTTATTCAGCCAAATCTGCAGTGTGCCTTGCATTTTTTCTTTCTATTTGTTGCTGGGATACTGCCTGAAAGCACTCCCTGAAGTATAAATAATGTCTAGCAGAGCATACTGCAAAGAGAAATTCAATACAGGATTCCGAAATGTTTACCAATTTCTGTTAACCTTGGAGCTCTTCTAATGGGGAGAGATTAGCGATGAAATCATTCCCTCAGATCAGAGCTTTGATTCTTATCTGGAGGTAATATCCTGGAGAGATATAAACCCAGATTGCCTGGAGACAAGTTGCCTTGATGGGGAAGAGGCAAAAAGACCAGGAACAGGGATGAGGACCAGCCAAGTAGAGAGGATAATGAAAATCCACTTCCACGTTTGTTTCCAGCATTCTCCCTAAGAGTTTTGAACTCTTCTACTGGCCAACACAAACACTGCTATTTTTTTTTGCTAACCATTTTTTATGTGTTTGTTGTGTGATGGTTTTTTGAGGTTTTTCTTCCTCTAAATGTTATTAAGCCTTTAAAGCAGATGAGTGTCAAGCGACAGCATTTGTACATCTAAGTGTATAAGATATAATTTGTTTCCTAAACATTATATAAAAATTAAATAGTTTGCTCTGTAACAATAGCTACATGTGTTGGACACAGAAAATACTTGTCTGTTGATCACTAAGGGTTTTTTGCAGGGAGAGCAGTTTCTGGATGGGGAAAGACTTCGGCTTATGGGGATTTTTGTAAAGATCAGTGTATTCTGCTGCTTGTTTTCACCCAATTTCCATTTTGCTCAGGAGTAGCAGGAGATTGAATTTTCTTGCCTGAGTGATTTTGGTGTAGCAACCATGCATCTTCTGTGTTCATGGTCAAATTGGAAAAGGGAGAAAATGGTGCAAAAGGAAGAAGAGAAAAAGGAGAATGGGAACATCTCTCTCCCTTGCACATGAACAGAGATGCAATTCAGATGGAGGAGAAAGGAGGGAGAGGCAATAAAAACGATTCTAGCCTTTAAAAAAGGACCTTAAAGCCCATAAAAAAACCAAGAAGTGTTTTCATGCCAAAATTTCACAGCAAGTGTGTTAAGTGTGTACTTGCACCAAGCTTGATTTGAACTGGGTTTTTAAGGGTTATTCATCTATGTCAGGGGAAAAAACCAAGTGCATTTCATGGGCAACAAATGAAACCTGTGAATGTAGCTCAGTTTTTCAGGGATGACTTCCCTGCATTGAGGAGTTTGGGAAGCATGGGAAGCATGACAGGTCAGCAGAACCCCTTTGGGCTGGAATGCAAACCAACAGAAACCATCATTCCTTCCGAAATGTTCCCTGAGTTTTCCCCTAGCTCTGTCCTGGGGGCCTTCCTGGCAGGTGTTGCACTCCTGCAGTTAGCAAGGACATGCTGTTACAAAAGTCATGTCAACCTTCTTGTTAATCTGGGACTTGTGTAAACTGAAACCCGAAACCAGGTGGAACTGACCCAGTTTCAGTAATAAGTTGATATTCTGGCCGGAATTGTGAGAAGATTCCCCCAGGTTTTGTGCTGCTTTGGTTTCAGGTGTCACAGCCTCCAGGTTATCTGGAGCCCAGAGCTGGATAGTGCCTGGGACTTGGTATGGAGCTGCTGGAAGGCCAGCCTGGATGTGGCAAAAGGAAAACATGTGAACAGACCTTTCCCTGATAATAATCCTTGTCTCCTACCTTTTAGTTGGCCCCTTTCCCTTGCCTTTTGATTGCACTGGCTCTCAGGAGCCCACGTGGGTCACGGAGAATGTGTCTGGAAAGGACTTGGAGGACAAGGTAGTTGCCACTGACCTGAAGTCCCCTTTAAAGAGACACGTGGAGATACTTTCTGACATGGAACTGTTACTGAAGTGAAGCTCTCTTGGTTTGATTGTATCTCTCCCACCGTGTGAGACAGTTACCAAGTGTTGCAGGACACGACAGGTTCCAGGATGGATTCTGCTCCCACTGATCCCTGCAGCAGAGGTGGCGAGCTTGGCAGGCTCAGCTGGGCTTGGTGTGTGGGCTGCTGCTCCCTCTGTTCCAGCATCTCAGATAAAAACTGGAGGGGAACCAGCTACCTCTTCAGCATTCATGTTATGCAAATTGCCAAATAGGATAAAAATAACTATTTCCTATTACATTCTAGAACAATCCACCGCAAAACCTATCTGTCTTTACTCTCTTGCATGTACAGGGAGAGATTCTGTTTGTGCTGTGTAGATGGAGGCAAGTGTGATCATGAGCTTTCAGTTCTCAGTGGTGGTGCTAAGGGGATGTGTAAGAACTTTACCCTCCTTCAGGAGAAGAGCAAACTGTTACGTGATTTCTCTGGCATTTTAGATTAATAAATCATCCTTTTTATCTTGTAATTTTTACCAGTTAGTTACCAACTAGAGAATTTACAAGAGCAAGAAAGAGTGAAGAGGGAAGACAAGGGTGATGATTAACCAGGTTCCTAATTATTATAAGCTCTGGCTTAGAATCAGTGATAATTAGGAATTGGGAATGTAACTTTGCTACATCCAACAGTAGTTTCTTCCTTAGAAACATCAATTTTTTCCTTTCTGGTCGGGACCCACTCACTTCAGCTGCGATTTTCAGAACCACATAAAGACAGAGCCCAGGACAGATCCTTTTGTGTTCTGTGGTAAGCAGCTGTCCCTAGATGTCCCTTGTACATTCATAATATTGCTGTAATCAACCTCTCGTTCTCCTTGAGGCTTTGCAAAGCTCTGATCGTGTCAGCTAAGACCCTCTGCATTATGGCTAAGTGGATAATCAGTTGTGTATTTATTTACTCTGGGCTAGTACACAAACAATGCGAGCCATCCTCACTTGTCAGGTGCTGTGGGAGAGGGACAATTCACACAGTGCCAGCAAAACTTATTTCACAGCTCTGGGCAAAAAAATTTAGCGGGGAAAAAAACCCCAACAACCTCCCTCCTTGATATGCCGACCTTTGTTTATGATCTGGCCCTTCTTTTCCTCCAGCACTGTAATCAGGAATTAATTACAGCACGGACAATTTCCAGCTGTGTTCACTTGATAAGTTGCACTTGGCCCAGTGCTCCAAAGCTATCTCTGGCTTTAAAGCATTCAATCCCTCCATAACATATTATCTAATTAGTATAGTCAAGGGCTTAGTCAATGAAAGATAACCCCAGAAAACAAGCAGTACCCGGTGTGACAAAGGCCTTTGTGCGTGTGAGCCTTGGGATGGATGGTGCATCGCTCCATGGCAGCAGCAACTAGGGCTCAGGTTCGCTCCCTGCAGTCCCCAGCAAACCCAGGGATTAGGCTGCTGTGACTCAGACAGGACTGGGAGCTGGCAGGATGCCTGTCCTGGAGCAGCCTTGCTACATACGGTGTAGCATTTCACAAACACAGGCACATCCCCATTTTGCTTTGTTCTTTCCCCTGAATTCCCACCAACCTGTTCAGCGGAGCCTTCAACGTGTAGGGCAGCGCCCAGCAAAGTGGCAGGAAGGCCCTGGCAGCTGAGCCAGCAGCACCTGGCACCAGGGCCTTCCCCAGGAGCCAAAACCATCGGCAGCAAAGTCTGTCACAGCTGCTGCTTGGGGGCCGACCTGCATGGCAACTCCAGTGGGGTCAGAATTTCACAGCGAGTGCTGCTGACAGTGTGTGAGGGTCTGGTGCCTCTGTTTGTCAGACCTGGGACAAAATAAGCTCTGTTCAAACACAGGTTCTTCCCTTTTCCTTCAGCTTTCCCCCCTAATTTCTGTGTAGCCTGTGCTGCTCCATCCATACCTGCTGCAATTCCTTCCCTTTTTAAGGGAGCTTTTAGTGCTACTGGGCAGGCCAAAATGGGGAGAGGGGGCAGAGAGGGGATAGAGACAAAAAGAATACCAAACCCCAAATTTTGTTCAGTATTTCTTGAAGCTCACCAGGTTTGGTTGTCCCACAGAGGGCAATCTGAAGTGTAAATTCGTGTGTGTGGTGTTAGTGTTTCATGGTGGAGTGGGTAAGGCCAGTCTGTGTTTTATATGGGCCAAAGCCAAATGATTATTTTTAGTTTTTAATGTCTTCCTTTTGCAATAGTGTACTTTTTAATATTTTTAATAATGGCCACGTGCATTAGAGCATTGCCTGCCAAAGGTGTTGGGAAAGCTTTCAGCTGGGGAAAAGTTCCTGACTTGTGGCCTTCATGGCAATAAAAGTGCTCCAGCTCCCTTGTCAGTCCCTTGGACTTCAGTTTTCCCTGTGAGCTCACACAGCAACACCTGTTTGCTCAAGGTGGGATGGCAGTGAGCTGATATGCCTGCAGGTAGGGCCTGGCTGCCTGCCTGCTCTCCAGGGGAAGGGCTTGCACTTAATTATATCATAGGTCAGGCAGCACAGGCAGGAGCTGCCGTTGGGAGGAAGCTGCAGGAAAAAGCTCCGTGATGGAAATAAGCCTGTACTTGTGTGCTGGGCAAAACGTGCTCCTCGAGCTTGGGGCAGTTCACCTTGGTGTGTTAATGGCTCGGTTTACCCAGCTCTGCTCTTGGGAGTTTTGGAGCCTTTCGTGTTACCCTTCTTCCCTCCCACCCTGGCCTGGAAATCCCGTGGCCACAGCCGGGCGTGCGGGTGCCGGGGGACAGCAGGGAAGGACAGCTGGCTCTTCCCTGTGTGGAGATCAGCAGGGGAAGGTTTAGCAGAGCCCATTGTTGTCGGGGAGCAGCATCCTGCCGTGAGTGCAGGTGCTTCCTCAGCTCCCCCTGCCACGGCTCAGGCTCCTTTCTGGGCCACAAGTGCCCTGGTCCCCTGCACAGCTGCCCCTGCAGCTGAGGTGGCGCTGGAAGGATTGGAGGCCAGCTTTCAGGAATGTTTGGGGCTCTGCTGAGGTGTGCTGTGGTACCAGCAGTGTCGTGTAAATACAGCTACAGTGAAATAAAGCGGTGCACCGAAATACAGCAGTAACAGCCCTTCTGTGTCAATATAACACGTGCTCTGCACTAGGGCTCCGGGGGTGTTTTAAGTAAAAGAGTAGACTTAAAAGCCATAAATATTTTAAGTGTATTTATGACCTTGGGAGCAATGTGCCAGGCATTTTCAACTGTCCATGTGTTTTTGGAAACCTTCAGCTGAGAAGTGTCAGCTTCCATCACTTCTCCCCAAACTGGCGGTGTTCGTGGTTGGACTTTTTGTGCGTTTGTTCCCTGGTGTGCTGGTAATGGCTGGTTGAATTTCCACCTTGTGCCCAGCGGGACCTTGGGCTGCAGCGAGTCGGGGGAGTGGGCTGAGCTTCTCCCACAGAAATTGTCCTCACAGAAATTACTATATGACTTAAACCTTGTGACATGACAGTATCAAAACAAAGGCAACATTTTGAAATGTTTAATGAGGGGATGGAGTGGGAGGAGGAGAGAACATGGATTCCAGTGGAAAGGAATTTGGAAATGCAAGAGAAGAAGAAAAGAGAAAACATTTGTGTGAACGTTATCAGCAGTTTTAAAAACGAGCAGGCAAATGTTACGTACTGAGAATATGAATGTCGAATTGACCTTTTCATTTCATCCATGAATAAGGAAGGGCTGGGAGCTCATGTCCCTGAGGGAAAACTGACATCCTCTGTCTGCTGCCATGTGCAGGAACTGACTCCTGGTACCTAGTGCTGCCGCTGCTGGGCGTGTTTGTGCTCGGGCAGGGTATTGAGGAGCCCGGCAGCTCGGCCAGGCATCCTCCTTTACGTTCGAGCCCTCCCCTCGGTGCGCAGCCCATTAATCTTGCAGTAATACCCAGCACACTGATAACTGGGCAAGGAGCCACGCACACAGGGCATGTCAAACCCCTCAGCATCATCCAGTAACATAAACCGAAGTGACAGGAATTGGCCGTTTAAAGAACCTTTCGACAAAGCTGCCGTTTGTTCGCGGTGTGCTGGAGCGTACATCTCCCCGCGTCCCCTCTCAATGAGCGCCTCTGTGTGCGCGCGGGGCCGGGGCGAGCGGGGCCGCCCCGCAGATAAATACCGAGAAGTGCCCTCCTTTTCATGTGATAGTAATCTGAGACTTTTCCGTTACATGAGGCTCCTAACAAAAGGCTGTAATTCCAGCAGCTTCGCTGGGGAAGGTACCACCGTGCGCCGCGCGGTGCCGGGGCGCGGGGCCGGGACCCGGCGGGCACCCGCTGCCGGGCGCGGCGGAAGGACTCGCTGGGGCGTTGCGTGAGCCGCGCCGCTCTTCCCCTGCTCCGCCGCCCCTCCGCCTTGGTACAGCCTTCCTTCCCTCCACCGAGCCGTATGGTAATCGAGTGACATCAGCCCGCGCCCGGGCGGCTGCTGATTATATTACAAACCAGCAGGAAGGGCTGAGGTGTGCGCGGCTCCTGGGAGCGCCGGCCGGGGCGGCAGCGCGTGGCTCCATGCTGCCTTTGCTTTGGGCTGAATCGCAGGCTCGCTTTCATTTCACTTCGTTTCGCCAGCGCCAGGCAAGCATTTGAACCAGATTCGAGCACTCGAGAGTTGCCTGCTGTGGAGCTGGGGGAAAAAAAAAATCCACGCTCCTGGTGCTTTAAGTTTGAATCCATTACAGAGAGCTTACCCGCCAAGCCACACTGCTGGATTTTGAACCGAAGCTGTTATTTGCTTAGGGCTCAGGGGGAGCGTTTTCGCTAGGGACTGAAGCCAAACTGCTCAGGAAGCTGGGATTTACCTGCATGTATGGTAAAGAAGCCTGTGGTTTCTTTATGCTGCACTTCGTCGTCTCCCTGCGTTCCTTGTAAATGGAATTACAAAAATCAGCCAGTATGCCCGGGCCGTTGTCCCCAGGATACGCAGCTCAGGTGCCCTATAACTATAACCAGTTGGAGGGAAGATTCAAGCAGTTACAAGGTAAGCCTGTGCGGGTTTCGGGGAGGTGTTGCCGTGCTGTGATCCCCATAAACATGTTAGTCCGGGCTCGTTCTCATTGCGTCAAGGTGAGAGAGGCCGAGAGCGGTGCTGTGGGAAAAAGCTCTGTGCTCTTTCAAGGGATCCCGTGTGGCTTTTCTCACTCCTAAGGTGTCCTGAGTCTTACACAGTGCGAGGTGTGTGTCCAGCCTCGGAGCCCCCCAGCCTGGCAGATGAGGACTAACCCAGACCGAGCTGCTTAGAACCAGAAGGGTGCTTAGAACAACAAGAGTGAGGAAGCACTCTGCTAGTTATTCTATCCTTAAATAAAATCCAGTCGGAACTCTGGACACCAACCATAAATCCTGGCTGTGTCTGGGGACGGTTTGCAGTGCAAGGTCCCTTCCCAGCCCCTGAGCACCTCCTGGAAAGGCGGGTGGCTTTGCTTCTTCAAATGAGGAACAGTTGCATAATTCCCAAACAAATTAGTTTGCTCACGCCATAGATCTCAGAAAGAGAACTCGTGTACTTTAACGTTCTTGTTCTTTTTCATTTTGGATTACTCTGCTTTTAGTAGAGAATGTCCTCGAAGGTTTCCCTGTGAGATTCTCTGTCCCTGTGAGAAGCAGAGGGTTCTTTTGGGGAATGGCCGTGCTCTCTGAAGGGAAGGCAGGCCTGGGCCCGGGCTGCAAAGCCCCGGTGTGGGGGAGCAGTGCCCAGCAGCTCTGCCCCAGGCAGGGTAGAACAAGCTCTGCTGTTTGTCTGGGTAAGGCACATCCCAGGAATGAATGAACTCTAGCATTGCACTTGCAAAATAAAAAAGAATTCTTCACTGAAACCAAACCTCCTCTTCCTCTGGATCCATGTGACTCTGTAGATAATCCCAGGGCAGCAAAGTGCGGCCCTTCTGTGCATGTTTCTTATTTGACTCTGGTCTGTGCTGCAAGTGTGGCCTGTGGTTCCTGTCAGAGAGGGAGGAAGAGCCTGGTTAGTGCAAAGAATGTTCCTATTTGTTGGCTAAAGGAGGGAGGGAAAAAAAATTCATTCATAGCACTTTGTTTATCTTGTAAACTGGCTGCATAGGGCATGTAATGAGGCAAAGTGACAGCATCCTAAACACTGGGAACAGAGACATTCGTGGGGCAAGGCAGGCAAAATCCAGGCTCCAGACTGGCACACGAGGGGGGAATACATCTGTCAGAGCTCAGGCTGTGGTATTTGTGTTAAAAAGAAGGAGGTAACTTTGTGGCACTGGAGAAAAAAAACCTGGGGAAAAAAACCCTGGCTCGCTCCTCTTTCTTTGCTGGTTAAGTTAGCAGTCTAAAGAAGGCAGATTTTATCATTTTCAGGGTCACTGCTTCAGGAATCCATTATCTGTGTGTTTACATCGCACTGAAAGAGGAAAGCAGACTGCATTGTTGAGAGCACAGAAAGTGAGTTTTCCCTTCAGTGCAATGCACCATGTCCACTTAAAAAAAAGTTAAAAAAAATGCAGCGCTCTCCCTAAATGCACTGCAATTTCCTCCAGCAGGAGAGAGAAAATGCGGTGAATTCTCTGCAGTTGTAAGGAGGGATTTTGCAGCAGACCATCCTGGAGCTGTTAACTCACATCCCAGGCTTGGAAACGAGTGCTGCCGGGGATCTTGTTCAGGGTGGAGCTCGGGTGCAGGAAATGTGAATTATGCACCAGATACTCCCTGAAATGCTAAATAACCATACCAAATGTCGGGTGTGCTGTAAAGGGAGTGGCTTCACTCTGCTGACAAGAAGAAGCCTTTCCTTGGGTTAATGGCTCTTTGCTTGAAAATTAGCTACAGAGCCATTCTTTTGGGGTTGTCCCATTTTGAGGTGATTCTTGCTGGGAGGCTCTGGTGCAAACATTGGGTGTTTTGTGCACTGGGCATTGCTCAGGGCACCCAGACTCAAAGCAGCAAGGATGAGCTGAATAGAAGTAACATTTTTAAATTACAGATTTAGCACCAGTTGTTACCTTTTTCACTATGGACATGTGCAAACAAGTAAGAGCAGATGCGTTTCAAACCTTCCTCAGTCTGGTAATAAGTCCCTTGGGAAGCTTTCCTGCCTTGTTGTTTTTGTGTTTTCCTCCTTTATAACTGTTTTACTGCTCTGGTAGGACGGTTCTCTAGAGCAGCACCACACAGGTTACCGTAACTCTGCTCATGTTCTTCCCATGCTGAATTTGTCCCTCTTTTTTCACAGATCCTACAGTTATCACAGGAGTCCCCAGCTTTGCACTAGATTGTAGCAAGGCACAGATCTAGCAAATATTGGGAGTTTGCCTCAAAAAAAGCACTTGGGGGCATATTGTTTTGTCTAAAATAACAGAGCAAGTGCTCGGGCCCTGTACAAAGAGAAGTCTGAATCAGCAGTGAGTAGGAGACAGCTTTCTATGACCTCCTCTTTCCCCACATGGACAATACATTAGGTTTGGCACTGGCAGCTTCATATGAGGAGAGGAGCCAGCCGAATTCTGCCCCAAAATGCTCCAGACAGAGCGAGTTCAGATCATCCGTGATCCCCATGGCACTCCTACCTTCTGCCTCTTTGAGATGCCTCCAAGTGATGTTTGTAAGGAAACTCTTGTTCTACCTGATGCTGGCTGTGGGGCAATTACAGCAGGTTTTCCAGCCCAGTCCCAGCGGGGTGTGAAGCCAGTGCAGGTGTGGGACTGCACTGAAGGGACCAGACCGGCTCCTTCTGCACCTGGAAGGGTCACCTTGCAGGGAATCCCGGCTCCCACGTGCCTCGGTGGGCTGGAGGGAAGCAGGGTATGGCAGGAGCCACTGTTGGGAGTGAATCAAGGCTGTCTTTGTGCCAAAAGCAAGCCTGGAGTCCTGTGTATGGTAATGCAGGACCTCATGTGCTCAGCGCTCGTGCTCGTGAGAATGTCAGCGCAGGTGTGGGGAGGAAAACGCTGCGGCAAGTTGGGTCTCCTTCCCGAAGTTTTTCACTCAGTTCCTATTATGATTTGTTCCCCCAGTGCTGGAATGATAAGTGAGCGATACCATCAGTGGTTGCTATCATCCTAAAAACCTAGGTGTGGAGTTTTGGTTCTCATGGCCACTTGTTCGGTGTGGAGGGATCATGTTGCAGGGCTGGAGCTGCTCTCTGCAAGTAAAGACAGAACCCCAAAACTCGTCTGTGGGAAACACGTTGCCATGGAGCTCGTGCAGGTTGTGTCAGTGGAGGAGATTCCTCCTGCTAAGTCGGAAAATTCAGTGAAAATCAAACCAGATCTGTTGTTATAAACGAAGTCTGTCATCTGTGCTACTTGAGCGTGGCAGGATCCCGTGCCTCGGCTGGGCACGGCTGTAGGAGCTGGCAGGAAAAGGTTAATGCGAGTCGGGAATTTGGAAGGAGATCCCTGGAGCTGTATCACCTTCCAGCAGGAAGGCAGCGGTGTCGGTGCACAGGGAAGCAGCTTTCAGCACTGCTCAGGGGCTCTGCCCACCTGCTTAGCGGGACAGCGGGGTATTTGTTAACATCCCTGGCATTTGGGAGCTCGGGCACTTTATCAGCCGGGTCGTTGGAAAGTCGGGGCTCGGCTCCGGAGCTGTGCCTGAGGTGTGAGATTTCCAGCGGTAATTACAAATGTAAAATCCGGGGGGATGGGGGCGAGCTAGATCAGCGCTCCTGATAAATCCCGGAGGAAAGCAGCTTTCAAAGGAGCTCTGTCCTGTGCCTTGCTGTGTGGGACCCGTTGGGTCTGCTCAGCTTTGGAATGCTGCATTTCAGGTTGCAAACTGGGCATTTTTAGTGGGAGCCTGGTGTATTTTGGTGACCAGGCTGCCTGGGAGGAAGTGCCTTTATTTTGAGCCACGTCAAAAAGATTTGTTTGAAAAACTGGACACTGGAATAAGCCTGTAGGGAAGGTGAGTGTCTCTGCCATCAGAGGTGCTTCAGATACGTTCTAAATTCTGTTTCATGGGGACACAGTCTGACTGTGGCTGTACCAGTGAAGGCAACCCAACTGTATTTTGGGTGTTTGGAGCAGATCCCCTCACTGTGAGAGCAGTGCCTTCCAGCAGGGCAGCTCCTTGGCTTGGATCCTTTGATCTGCAATGGCCCAGTAACTTTGCTCTGGGTTCCACTTTGTGAGTGGAATATTATCACTTCCATAATACATGGATCTATATGTAGATTGGTTCCCATCCAGGCTGCAGGACAGCAGGAACACCTTCCTCATTTTCTGTTCTTAAGCAGGGTTTTCCCCCAGTTTTTTCCTGCAAGAAAATCTCTCCCCCAAATCCCTGCCTGTGCCCAAGGATAAACCAGGAACTCCTGCTGCCAGCAGAGAAGTTTGCAGGAGTTGCAGAGCTGTCCTGCACCAGGGCACAGTGTCCTGGGACACCAGGATCCTCGGGGGGTCTGGGGGTGCCCTTTGAGCAGCCAGTTTAGCAGTCGCCTTCCTGCTTCCAAGATTTCCCTTGTAAAGGCTTTGATTCCTGGGAGCAGTGACCTGCATGGCTCCAGGGGGTGATTACTGACCTGGGACACCCTACTTTGTCTACCAAATGGGGCACTGGCATTTCTTGTCATGGTAATTTCTGGTAAAGGCTGAATTTCATTCCACATGAAATGTGTCTGTTCATGCCGTCTGGTTTACACGGATTTTTGGCTTTTTTCTCCCCTACCTTCTCAAATCCACCAAAGTTGCAAATATATTCCTGTTCTGTGGTAAATTTTGCTTGATTTCCTGCTGTCTGCAACACTGCAAAGCCTGCATGTGTCACAGCATCCAACTCCTGGGTTTGGTGAACACCTGAGCATGGGCTACACGGTTGGAAGCCTCGTCAGAAGAGTTTTAAAGGGATCTCAAACTCCCTTGAATGTACATTTCTGTGAAAGCTGGGCCCTTATCCTTTCCAGTGCAAAGAATCCTGCCAACATACCTGAATCCTTGACTCAGCTTTTGGGCAAAGATTTACCTTTTCTGGTCATGGGGTTTGGTACTTGTGAAGATAGAGGAGACAGGTTAAAAGGGCTCAGGGTAAGGTATTTATGCTCATGTGGTCAGTGTTGATACAGGCCGAAAAGTAAACATTTAATTGGATTTGGCTCCTCACTGAAATAACAGCAGTGAACATTTACAGTTCTGAGCTGTTGGCTCAGGTTTTCTGCAGTCTGTTCCCTTCAGTTTTCATTCAGAGTATATTTGTAATATTTGGGTTTTTAGCTGTGTGTGTAAGAAACTTGATTTGAAAACAAACAGAAATCTCTGGGTGCTGTAGCCCTTTCAAAAAGGGTGATTCTGTGCACTCTTTGCAGCTCTGAGCTGGTGAGGCAAACAAAGCCTGTCAGCAGGTATTTTCACATGGGACAGTGAGGTGGTTTGAATACCCTGGGGGTGATTTGTAGGCAGAGTTAGAGCAGTAAAATGATTTGTGTGATGCTGGTAACTGGTGTAAATCCCCCCAGCTCTGTGGATCTGGGAATGCAGCACGGGAACCAGCCCCTGGGTGTTCCTGCATTCCGTGTCTTCAAGAAACTCCATGTCACACTCTTTTGTAGGCATGTTGTAACCACCTGGGAGTACAGGCTCCTATTCCAAATATTTTTCCTATCCAAGAGCCCTATTCAAATGGATTGTGGGTTTTGCCATTAACTTCTGTGGAAAGTGGGGCAATAAAAAAAGCCAACGGACAGAGATGAAAGTGGTGATAAAACACCAGAACAATGGTTGTCTTCCATTCCTGAGCCCTTCCCCAAGCTGGGTTTGTGATTTCCTCCTTTTCCTTCATTTCTTTCATCTTTCTGTTTTCTGCTGGGTGCTTGCTTTGACTATTAAAGTGGAGGAGCTGCTACCTAAGCTCAGTAAAAAATTGGTGAAGAAAATCAAATTACAGTATGATTCCCAAAATCCCCATTTCCCTGTACTAAACTGTGAGATCCCAGCACAGGGTGTGGGGTTTGGTAACTGCACCCCTTCTGCTCAGAGGCTGAATTTCATTAATGTTTGAGTACTGACAGCTCTGAAGGTTTTTTTGTCCCAGTTTAAGTGGAATTGAGAATTGTTAAGTATCAGCTATTAAGTAGCAGGGTATGACATGTGAAAATGAGTTATCTTCATTGAATAGATGGGGTTGGGAAAACTGTTACACCAAATATTGGGAATTAGTCCCTGTTAACTTTCAAAGCTGTGCTGAAGGAGATAGAATAACATAAACAAGGTGTTTGAGAATCTGCTTTGCTCTTCCCACAAGAAATGGAATCTGGAATTTCAGTTGGGAGTTTGTATCTGGGCCTGGCAGGTAATGGCCTTTATCCCAGTGTGATTGTCTGAGTGAAGTGACGTAAGGACAGCAAAGATTAAAGTTGTTTAATGAGTATTAGTAAACAACTCCCCTCCCAGCTCCAAATGAGTCCTTTCAAAGGAGAGGGTCATTTGTGGAGAGTAAGGAACTCGTGCATCACTCACTATATGCATTTTCACCAGCAGCGAGCAATTTTCGGCTCCCATGCCCTCCTTAATTACATGAGGCTCACTGCTCCTGCAAATGCATATAGCTGAGTCCTCACATTTCTGTCAGAGCAGAAAAGACCAGAGGGATGGGAAACGACCAGAGGGATGGGAAACAACCAGAGGGACGGATGGGGAGCACTGGTGCTTGTGACTTGTGCTGTGGAGCCCAAGGTCGCGGTGGCCGGGAGAGCCCACGGTCACACAAAAGCCCTTGTGCGGCGGCTGCTGGAACGAGGGTATCCCGGGCTGAGAGCCTCCTTTGTTGGGAGGGAACTACTGTAGCCAAACTAATATTAACCAGGCTGGGAGCCCAGCTCAATGCCCCAGTGTTTGGGAGAAAGGAGCTTACAGAGAAAGGCCCTTCAGTGCGAGGGGACGGCGCAGACACGCAGGCAGCCGTGGGCCATGGGCTGGGGGCCACGGCCCGGCCTTTGCAAAGGCTTCTCAAAGGCCTGCCAGTACCAAGTGGCCTTTTCACGGCATAAATGGAAGTGCTGATAGTTCCACGTTCAGTCAAGTTGGGTTTGTGCTTAAAAATATAACTGGAGCTCTTGAAAGCACAGGCCCAATTCCATGGACACGATAGACTGACACCGGACAGGGCCACAGTGCTGTTTGGTGGGAATCAGCAGCATGCACAGCCCTGTGCTGGTTTTGGTAAGACTGTGCTGGGGTGGTTGTAAATATTTATTATGTTATTGAGGTGGGCAAAGAGCAAAAGCACCGTCCCAAATGGCATTGTAAAGGAGGCAGCTTTGGTGTCCCTTGCAGAGACCTCAAACATCTCTGCCTTGGATGTTGCCAAAAAGGCAAGATGGGTGTTTCTGAGGATTGGTGTGGGTTTGGGGTTAGACTCTATAAGTTCTCTTGTCTGTTGTAGTCCTGCCAGAACTGAGTTTTCAGGTAGAGTAGCTGCCCAATTGCTCACCAAGCAGTCAGTGCAGAAAGTGGAGTGGTGAGCTGCAAACACGATCTGTGTGACCGCAGCGCTCTAATCACGGGCAGAGGGCTGACCTTATGCCTGCAGAGATTAAACAAAACAACATGTGGTTACAAAGAGATTTAAGAGTTTATCTGAAGAGAATAAACGCTGCCTGCCCGGATTTTTCTTGGAAAAAACCCCTATGTTTTAAGGAAGATACTTAAATTTCACTTAATGGCTTGGCATTTATTCAGAAAATCAGCCAATATGCAGTGCCCACTTCCCAGATAATCTAAACTAAAGGAACTGCACAGCAGCACAGTGCTGAGGGATTTGATTTCTCAAATCCAGGCCTGCTCCTGCATTTTTCTGAAATAACAACTCCTCCTTGGTTTCAGCTTCTCCATGCTAGTGCCATGTGTTGGGTTCAGCCTTCTCCTTCCAAAAAAACCCCACAAGTCCAGTTCTCAGTGCCCATTTTGTCCAGGCAGTGTTTCCAGTTTTTGTAAGTATGATCCAATTGTGATTTGGTTCCAGGAAAAAAGAGAAGTGCAAACCTGGCTGTTACATCTGCAGTTGACTAACTACAGTTTGCTTTGGGTAATAATTAATTCTCCATCTAGTTTAGTATCTTTCCACAGTTATTTCCAGGGACAGTAGACTTTGGTAGAGCAACGGCTGCTCGTTTCAGGGTGTGCCTGGCAATCCCGGGGAAGAGGCTGCTGTGAAATCACGGTGTGACTGTGCTGTGATTGCAGTCTGGGATGAGTAACAGCCATTAGGGAATGGCAGTTAGGTAAGGCTCTGAATAAATAGGGGAGGTGTCTGGGAACAGATATTGGTTGTGCTCTGAACTTCTGACCTTTCTGTTACTCATGACAGGGAGTTCAATAATTTGGGTTAACTCTGCCTGTAAACGCTCGGTGTGTTGTGTTCCCTGAATAAAAAGGAATTGCTTGGGATGTAGTGTCCATACCCACTCCCACCCCGAGTCAGGGGGCTGTGCTGTGCCCCCACGTGCTGGGGCTGGAGGTGCTGGTGAAAGCCATGGGGTCTGTGGCACTTCTGTACTTAAGTGGATGAAGTCTAATTGGATCCAGGCTCTAATCTCGAGCCCAAAAAACAAGGAAAGGACATTGGGAACTGTTTTAGCCATGGCTATGGGAACTGCATCTGCCTCCTCAGAAGGGAATTGTCCCCCATTCCCTCCCCATGTCTTTGTTCACCCTGTGGGGTGTGAGTTGAGTTCCATCCTTGTGGCCTCTCCTGGGAACAGGAAGGTGTGTGTGGCTTCCAGCTCCGGGAAGTTGCTTTAGAAAGTTGGCAGTGCCTGCAGCCGTTTCCCGAGTGTTCCCAGGGTGAGGTCCTGGCCACTGTCACTTGTGCAGGTGCACTGATAATCCCTCAGCCCTTCACAGCAGATATGTGCTCCTTGCACCTGGAGCCGATGGCTCTGAGCTCTTGCCTCAGTCCTCACGGAAGGAGCTGCCAGGGTGAGATGTGGAACTGTGGCACAGTTTTTCCATAAATCCACTGCTCCTGATATATTACTGAGAGCTTCTCTCTCTGCCTCTCCTCCAAAACAAATGTGTCTGAGAGGGTATGTTATAAAATCTCCGTGATATAAACCTTATTTGCTGGAACATTTGCTCCCAACAGTTGACTTGCCCTGGTATTTGCCAGCCCGTGGGTGCTAATGATGCTCTGTGCCCTGTGCTCCTGGCGCCAGCCGAGTTCCAGCCAATTCCTCACTGCAGATCCTTTCTTCCTAAATAAAAGCAGTCTCAAGTTGTCCTGGAGAGCAGACAACACTTGAGGACACCTCATATGTAAAACCCTGAGCCCTGCAGCGTGTCCTGGCAGTGCCATCCCCATAGGGATGGATGGGAGCTCTGCCCTGGCACCAGGAGAGCTGGGGAGCAGGGCTGGGACACACACGGGTAAAACAGCAGCTCAGAGGGGACTTCCCCTGCTTTTCCTGAGTGACTGAAATGACTGGGCAGGGCGGTGCCATCTCCACAGTCCCCATTTCAGGGTGCTGGGTACGGGGCTGTCCCTTTCCTCCATCCTCAGGAGCGTGGCCCATCCCAACCAGTCCCTGGCAGCTTTCAAGTGTCCCTGTGTGAGCCACCTAATGCCAGAACACCTTTTGTTTTCTGTGCTGCACAACTCAGCTCTCCCTTCTGCTGTGGCTCCCGTTGCCAAGTTTAGAAACATGTCCCTGGCATGAGCTGCAGGTCACTGTGGACTCCACATTCAGGACTGTGTTCATGGAGCTTTTCCTTCTGCATAAACACCTGGGGTGTTGGAGTTGGGCTGAAACGTGCCTGTAAGTTTGGAGGCCTGGAAATCAGTGAGTTGCCACAGCTCAGGAACACACAGGTCAGTGTAAGGTGCCATAAATGCATTTTCCTGCCTGTGTACACCTGTGTACCCATGGTTTGCCCTGAAGCTGTGTGAGATGGGTCCAAGCACACAGATAGTCAAGGAATCTCTGTGCAAGAGTTCTGTGCTTAACCAAGACCTGAACTGTGTGCTAATGACATTGCTGTCACATTAGCAGGCAACTGGGAGCGTTACTTAGACACTGAGCTTTCAGAACTTCATGTGCTCTGTGTTTCCTTTATTTATAGCCATTATCTTATAGTCTGCTTGGGCTTTGTTCTGGTTTTGGGGGTTTTTAAAGAAAAGACCACAACACCGCTTCACATTTTCAGGGAGGAATGCACAGCCCTCATGCAAGGTGGTTAAGGAGGCCTCAGTGAAATGACTGATCAGGGGTGTTTGGGTGCTTTTATATTGCTTAGGCTGAGCTGCTGATGTTGACTCTTAATTTTCTGATTGTGCTAAAAATGAAGGAAGCTAAGTGAGGGTAAATTCTTGGGAGCTGCCCTGGACACCGTCCGCAGGATCCACACCTTTGTCCCCGTGTGGGGCCTTCCAGTTGTTGTGGTCAAGGCCTGGCACACTCAGTACAACTCACGAGTCCACTTCTAAGACTAGAAAAACAAGTGATGTTTCTGGAGGAAGATACACTTTTAAGGTGTTCAAAGTATAATTTTACACAGCTAATTCCTTCAAATTTGCATCGCCTTTTAAATCTCAGAGAGACCTTGGAGGGTTTCAAACAAAGGGGATTTTTTGCTGATGCTGATTTGAAAGTTGTTCCCTGGGTAGGAAATACCATGCTGGAAAGGGATCTCTTCTCCCCACTCTTGCATAACTCCAAAGGCTGAAATGGTTTTGCTTAAACATTCCACATCGTCCCACTAAAGCAGATCCATAAATGACCTTTGGATTGCAATCCAACAGAGCAGCAGGAAAGTGTTGAGGTGAGGAACTGGAATGCATGGGCAACTTGTTTGTGCCTCAGGAGTCCCAAGAAAGATTTCTTACTATTAATTATTATTTTTTAATTGCCACATAGATTTCTTAAAAAACCCCTTAATACACAGAGAGTCTGGTTGGAATGTGAGTTCACGTTGACGTTGTGGTTCAGTTTTCTGGAGCTTTCCTCACCCAAGTGAGCAGGTGAAGGTGTCAGTTCCTCCAGCCTCCAAAGACACCCACTCCAGGACTCCCTCGGGAGCTCTGCATGATGGGTTTGCAGATTAGAGCCAGAGAAGATTAGGGATTTTTCCTCTAATGCTTCTTATTGGCAGTTTGTCTCAAATCTCATTAAAATTAATGCATTTTTAAAACTCCCTTTTAAGAAATAACTGCATTTTATAGATACCAGGGTTCCTTCAGTTACACAAGTGATTTTAATTGCAATCTACAATATTTTTGTTGCTGTTATTCATTCAACTTTCACCCTTGGGATCTAGCTTGGATCCCAGGCTTGCTGAGCCATGGCCTGGCTTACCTGTGGTGTTGCTGCTTTTCTGCAGCATCCTGTCAGCACAGTGTAGTGCATCTGACTCCACAAAACAGCATGAACATAACAATGGGAAATTACTGGGTGGCCATGGAAACTGCAGGAACTAAACACATTGCTCAGCAAGGCTCGGAATTCAGCTCCTATTAATCCCTGATCAACACCCTGGTTGTTTAAATATGTGTGCTTCCATTTCAAATATTTCTGTGATAATGAAAATTATAATTTAACAGCAATTAATTATAATGATAACATCTCTTAGCACAGAGATTTAATATTTTGAAAGGATTAAATGCAGCCATCGTAGATTTCTTTATTTTCTGTTCATGCTTTTCTGTCATTAAGGTGAAATTAGATTTAAACACGAAACCAGTCAAAGGTTTGGCATTTCTTTCATCCATTTGGCATTTCTGCTTTGCCACCGCAGTGAGTTTTTAAAGGAGCATGGTCAAAACATACAAACAGCTTGGACCTTTCTCTCCATGTAATGTCTCAACCTGTGCCTCAGCTGAAAGCAGAGATGCCCCAGCTCTCTGAAATCCCTGGGTGGGATTCCATAGGGATACTGGGATTCCATAGGGATACTGGGATTCCACAGGGATACTGGCAGTGCAGTCTGGCCCGTTCTTGTTTAATCTTGAGAATGCTTCACGTTGGAAGAGCAGTTCATTTGGCCCAACACACCTGCTCAGAGCAGGGGCCCCTTCCATGGTAGGGCAGGTTGCTTAGGGCTTTGTCCTCGTGGGATGTGCATATCCCTGAGGATGGAGATCCCACAGCCTGTGGGGAGCTACTGTCTGCACACCCCCATAAGTGAGGGATTCCTGCTGGGAGTCCTCATTGACGGGCTTTTTTGCCAAAAAGGATGGAATTGGCCATGCATTGTCTTCCCAGGGAATGCAGAGCCCTGGTGGCCACCTCTAAGTGACTCATCCTGGTTGACAGCTACAGGGTTGTGTTTCCCAATCCCTGGCTAAGGAGGATCCAAGGCTGGTCACATAGTTGCCTTGTAGGAATAGCAGTGCCCATAGTCCTGTGTGAGAGCTGCTGCATTCCCAGAGTGCTGGGAAATAATAAAACCACCCCAGCTCCTTCTCCCTGCCCTTGTTTCCCTTCCTATAGACGAGTGGGAATCCACTGTAAAAACTCTCCTTCTGCTGGCTTTGGTGAACGTGGGCAGAAATAAGACAGGGAAGTACCTGGCATGTTCCCTGCCCATGCCAAGCCCTGCTCTCACCCTCTCCAACCCTGCCCATCAGACAGTGGTTTGGACAAGTATGGAAGACTATTTTTGTCCCCCCCAAAATCCCCTGGCACTTCCCTGCATTATGCTGATAGTGCTTGTTAAAGGAAACTGCCGAGACCCCCACAAGACTGTGTGTCCTTGGAATAGTGCAGTGACCTCAGATCTGCATTGTTCTCCTGTGGGAACATCCCAGGCAGTGTCCTGGGACAGGCGATGCTTTTTCCAGGCTCCTTTTGATGAGCTGATTTGTCTCCTACGCAAAAGGGGGAAATGGTGACAAGCACAAAGCACTGACATCGGATCAGCCAGGAGAGGTTTGTGTCCCTGCCTGGAAAATGCCCCCAGCACCGAGGCATTTTCGTGCTGCTGTTGAAAGGAGGCCCATTTGAACAACTGAACTGCTATTTTGTGTAAAAGTGGTTTCGTAACATCCTTCTTCAGAAAGGAAAAAGAGAGGCCCAGAGGAGGCACCAAGACAATCAGAGGGATGGAGCAGCTCTGCTGGGAGAGTTGGGACTGTACAGCCTGGAGAAGAGAAGCTTTGGGGTGACCTAATTGTGGCCTTCCAGTGCCTGGAGGGAGCCTGCAGGAAACATGGAGAGAGACTATGTACAAGGACCTGGAGTGACAGGACAAGGGGGAATGGCTTCCCACTGCCAGAGGGCAGGGTTAGATGGGATGTTGGGAAGGAATCCTTCCCTGTGAGGGTGGGGAGGCCCTGGCACAGGTTGCCCAGAGAATCTGTGGCTGCCCCATCCCTGGAAGTGTCCAAGGCCAGGTTGGACGGGGCTTGGAGCAACCTGGGCTAGTGGAAGGTGTCCTTGCCCACTGGGGTTGGACTGGATGATCTTTAAGGTGATTCCAACCCAAACCATATGATTCTGTGATACAGTTTGGGGCCAGGCCTTGCTCCTGATGAACATCTGTCTCCTAATGGCCTTCAATACCGTGGGCAGGTGTGTGTAACCCAGGGCACAGGGTGGGGTTGAAGCTGCAGGCGGGTGTAGGTGTTTGCAAGAGCAGCACCCAGAAGTGTTAAACCACTTGAATCAGCCCCTGGAAAGGTTGTGTTCCTGTCGTTGCTTTGCATTTCGTAGAGAACAAGAAGCAGTCAGAGGGTTTCCTGGAGCAGGAGAGGAGCAGCTGAGTGTGGCTGTTGGTGCCCTGGGCTGCCAGGGGTGTTCTCCACAGCAGGGAGCTGGGCCTGCTGTGGGACACAGTTCCATGGTTTTGTATTCCAGTTCCCCTGGAGTTAAACAGGCAGTTCACAGGGACAGCTGAGCACATGCTGCTCTAAAGCTGCTTAAACATGTCATCTTCATCTCCTGCATTAAAGGAAAAATCAAAATCAAAAGCTGAGTTCTTCCCCCAGTTTAATCTGTCAAACCCAGATGACTGTTACATTTCTTTTATTTGCTGTGGGAGACTTTGCAGCGACTTTTTGCAGATGAACATAATCATTCTTGTCCGTGAATCCAAAGCTGGCTTTGGGAAGGTTTGTTTCTGTGTTGCTGACACCAAAATGCCATAAACTCTGTGTAAAAATAAAGACAATGAGGGGACCTGCCCTTCCACAGCCCGGATTGCTTGGCTGGCTCCCGGCCATTGTTCTGTGCATGGTGTCATTGTGGGAGGGAGTTCAGTGCCATCAAAGAGACAAAGCAGCACAATTGTTTGTCCCACATGCTGCATTATGGAGCTTTCCCTTTTCGCTTTCCAGAGCGTTTCCAGCAGTGAAAGTAGTCACATGCTGTAGTGTTTAATAGGGAAGGGTAGATATTTGATAGGATTTAGGAGCTGGCTGGTGCATCCTAGTAAAAGCAAATGGATTGCTGAACACACCCCGACTTCTCCACAATAGTCTCCATGTAGCAGAATCAGGAAAGCAGCAAGGATTTTGCTCCTAAAGAAATCACCAGCTAAACAAAACATGAACAAAATCCCCTCGTTGCTGTGTCATCTTTAACATTTGCATTCAAGTTCGTGTCTAAGTCATGTTGGAGCATGTAAAAGCTTTGCTGTGATCTCACCCTTTGGGATGGGAAGTCACTCCACAGATTACTTTGTGCCACAAAATAACCATTAACAAGTGCATCCTGTTTGCATCAGAGCCATCAGCTGCTGCATCCCCTTTCCTCCAAAGTAAACTGTGGGCAAGACTGAAAGGGAAGGAGGTGCCTTTTCCTAAGCCCTGGACCCACGTGTATCATGTTCTCTGTGTGCTGTGTATAGGTTTGACTTGCTGCAGCTTTCCTTCTGGTTTGTTCCTTGTCTCTGCACATGTGTGTTAAGGACATTAAGCTCGTTTTCACCAACCCCAGCTTTCAGTCCTGCCCCACCATCTGGAGAAAAGCAGCAGCCACTGTTCAGTTTATTGCCTTGCTGCTAAAGGGGAGATGGTTACAGGGCACTTGAATGTTGAGAGAAACTGATTTTATTTCTTTTTCCCTACAGGATCCTCCTGAGCGAGTGATCCTTCATTTTCTTCCCTACAGACCAGTTCCAGTGTATTTCTGTTTAGACTCTCCGTGCCTTTACTGTGCATGCTTAAGCATTGTTCTCTCCCGGCTTCCTGATGCCACAAGGACTAACAGAGCCTGCGTGGGACCATGTGGAAAGGCCATCATTTGGGAATGTTTATCCAAGCAGATGTTTCTCTCCTCAGCTGCTCCGGTGTGGATACACAGAGGTGCTCTTTTCCCCTCTGGGCTATATTTAGTGCTGCATCCCTTGAGTGATTTGCAGTGTTCCTGCCTCCTGGAACAGCAGAGGTTTGACCCGTGTTAGAATTATTTTATACTCACAATTGCTCTTGGGTGAAGGTTATCACAGCTCATCCACTCATGTTGTTTCCTGATAAAATCTTGTTTGATCACCACATTCTGGTCCCAGTGGCTGATCTGCCCTGCTCTCAGGCATCTTTCTCAACTGAGAAACCTCCAAGCACAGCTGGAATTTGTGAAGCTGTGAGTATTCCTGGCTATCTCACTTCATACCCCTGCACCTGTGACAAAGCATAGGGTGATATCCTGCACCCTGAAAACCTGCAGCAATGGGAATGTTGGCCTGTGAAAGGAAGCTCTGTTTTCTCTGTGCTCAGTTAAGCAGGGTTATGATCTGGGAAGTTCTGGGAAGCTGTGGATAGTGGATATCAGCAAAAGTGGTGTGCTTGGAGCACTGCTCAGCTGATCTCTGAGTCAGGGTGTTCAGCAGTGCTCCGGGTAGGGCACACACTGGCTGCTACAGGGAAAACAGGAGTGATTCTAAACTGGGAACATTACTTTCAGCATGGAAATCAAAAAGGTATAAACCTGTAGGTGACCTGCTTTTGGAGTTAGGGATTAAAAGTCATCCATAATTTGTCTTGCTTGAGGTATCCCAGGGATCCATGGACGCTGGCAGCGCCTGGAGCAGCTGCTGGGCTCTGCAGGGAGGCTGTGGGTGCCTGGTGGCTGGGCTGTCCTGAGGTGTCTGAGCACAGACAGCAGCCCCAGGCTGCTCCTTCCAGCTCTCCCTTTGTGCTCCAACGTCTCTGTTTCCTGCAGGAGCGTTTTGGCTCCTCGGAGAGCACCCCTTTCCTGCCCAGGGCTGGCAGGGGTGTCACAGCCCCTGTGCAGGGCTGGCAGCAGTGGCACCACCTGGGTTTGCTGTTCAGTTTGGAGCAGAGTCCAGTGTGTTGGAAATGTGGTTTGCCCGGTGTGGAGGAGCGAGCAGCTCATCTTGGAGCTGTGTTTAGGGAGCCTTTGCCAGGGCAGTGGTCGGTGCTGTGAGCTTGGGGGAGCACAGAGGGGCTTCTCCCAGGCAGCTCTGCAGCCCTGCCTTTCCCAGGGCAGTTCCTGGAACAGCTTCACCATTCTTCTGGCTCAGCCCTGTTGAGGTCACTCAGCAGAGTGAGCGTGTGACAGAGGGGGATGTGTGTGTGACTCCCCTCCTGCTGTCCCGCACTGGGGACTCTGGGCTCTCACAAAGTTGACCACATTTTTGTCAGGACTTTTTCTCATCAAATTAGTGGAGGAAGATTTGTCTCTCCTCAGGCGAGGAAGGGACTGGCTGCCTGTTTGTGATCCTTTCCAGCCCTGTTTATGTGAGTTCCAGTGTACAAACTCCCGTTTATTTACCAAGCTCCTAAACAAAGTCAGTCCTTGATGTATCACAGTCCCGGCGCTGGGGTTTGCAAACCCCTGTGTGGTGGTGGCATTGTCGTGTCCTTCCGCACGAAGGACATTTCCTTCCCAGTGTTGCCTCAAGATAAGTCGGATTCTCCATTATCGATTCTGTGCTTCCGTTTCCCTGCTGTGTGTGTTTTGCATGTCGCCCGTTTCTCTTTACCCTTGGGAAACAAATGTTTTCACAAGCTGTAGGACACCTAGGGCTCCACCCATATCCTCTAGTTTGAATTAATCTTCAAAATCCGTAGCTGTGTTTTTGCAAGCATGAAGGACATTTGTCAAAACCATCACTTGAGGTTCATAAATAGCACTTGGGGCCCGTGGCTGATGTTAAATCCTCGGTGTCACCACTCATGGGTGCACCTGGCCCTTAGTGTGGAGGGTTTTGCACAGTTGTGTTCTGTGCTTGGCTGAGCTGTCAGGGCTCTGAGTACCACTCTTCTGTATGAACCTTTCTTTCTCTGAAACGCACAACCAAAATTCATGGAATTTAATTCTGTGCGTGTTTTCACCTGAAACCCCAGAGCAGAAAAATACACTTTATCAGTTAGAGACGGTTGGTAAAAGCATTGCAAAAAACCTGCTGTCATTGTGAAACACCATGTAGAAATAATCAGGAGAGGTTTGAACACGACCAGCCTCAGTCACACCACCTTCCAAACGGGCTTGGTTTGCTCTTTCCCACGTTGTGGGAGCGCGAGAGGAGGGAAGCGATGCGGGGGTAAGAAGGGCTGGGCCTTCTCCCTCCGGGGGCTTCCATGGCTGAGAGAGTCGGTGGGGAATCAGAGCTGTGCTCTGCCCGTGCCAAGGGCGGGATAAAGCCTGGCCTTCCTGGGTGAGCGCCCCATTAGGGGCCTGAAAGAGCTGCTGTGTCTCCGCGGTGGCATTTTGTGAGATAAGTTGCTGGCAGGGAGCACGTGGGGCTTGGCTCCTGTGCGGTGCTGCAGGGCTTTCCCACGGGCTGCAGGCTGCACCAGGGCAACCAGGGATCTCCCTGCTTTTGGCCCTTCTTGCTGGGAACCAGAGGGGAGATGGGAAGAAAACGAGGAGCCATGGATAGCTCCAGCTGTCATGACAGCTCCAGCACTGAAGCTGCCCGAGCACATGTGAAGAGCCGGCTGTAGGCTCAGCACGAGCAGTCGGTGCTGGCAGCAGCTCAGCTGCTCCCAGGAGACATTGTCCCCCTGTTTGGATGTGGTGGGTGAGGATGGGTGGGGAGCAGGTGAGAGCAGCACAGTGAGAGCAGCACAGCCAGAGCGGGGCGGGGCCGGAGGGTGACCAGAGAAACCAGCCCTGCCAAAAACAGGAAACCAGAACCACAGAGAGCAAGAGGGAGGAGACGGGAAAGCAGAGGGGGAGAGGCGGCCACTGCTTGAACTAGAGCAAGGAGAACACACGTGAGGGCACCACCATCAGCTCCCGGGGCACAGAGGGCCTCCAGCTGGGTGGGGAGGGACTGGAAGCTCTGTCCCATCCTCTCCCCCCCATCATTCACTGTGCTTAAGGATGCTGAGGCAACACAGAAGACAAGGAGCCAGTGGAGCTTTCTCAGGGTGCTTTCCCTGAGTCCCCACTGCCTGAAGAAAGCACTGCCTTGTCCTCCTTTATGGCCACTGATGGTGGTTGAGAAAGCAGTGCCTGGGCCCAGGAGGGACCCACCTTCCCCCTCCTGGAAGGGCTGCCTGGAGCCTCTGCTCTCTTGGCTTCCTGGCCTTGCTTTCAGCAGCAGCAGCTCCCAAGCTGCTCTCAGTTAATCCCACAGCACCAAAGGCTCCACAGCCTCTCTTGGCGTGTCACTGCATTTCCCACATCGCATCTTTCATCTGCTCAAAATTAGGCATCTTCTTGTACTAAAACCACATGGAAGTTCTTTTCCCACCCGTTGCTTTTGCCATGATCCCAAACTGGGAAGTCTGTTGTAACCATAACTTTTGACCACAGATGTTTCTGATGGGTGGCTTTATGATGGTATTTGGTAGCTTTTTTTGTTTTACATAATATTTTCTATATCCAGCTTTATTTTTAGATCCTGTACATCCGCATTTCTCTTTCGAGTGAGTGTAACCACAGGGATCTCTGAATGTTGTGCTTCTGTGTAGAGACTACAGTGACCAAATAAACAAACTTGCTGAGTTGTTTTGGGGCTTGTTCAAGCTGGTGAAGGGAGATGTGGTAATTTCTGTTGGAAATTTCTTTAAAAAGCACCAGCTATTGCAAGGTTTCTCTTCTGTGACTCATTTCAAAAAAGTTCAAGTAAAGGCATGGATTACTAGACAAGCAGATTTGCAGATCCATATTTACCTGCTGTAAATAGTTCATAAAATACATATTTCAGGCTAGTAGACACTCCCTCCAGTTCCTGCTGATTTCCTGTTCTCTTCCTCTATCACAGGGATCCTCTGCCTCACACGGAGAGGGGGCAAACCGTCAGTTCCCTGAAAGCACATCACTGTTTTATCAGTAACCCCACCTTTTACAGCTTACCAAGCCCCATTTTCATTTCACACCTTACAGGGAGGTAAAAGCTGTCAGAAGTGGGGCAGTTTCAGTGCAGTAGCTTCGGTCACACCCTCCCCATGGGTAGCGAGGATGAATTCAGAAATCAGTGGGAGGAACTGCAATCTCAGGGTGGGGTTTGTGCAGCTCCAGTGCAGGTCTGCTCTTCCTCCCGCTTACACCATTTATTAGCTGACTCCCTGTCTTTATTCTTTTACTTGTTTTTCAGCTTTCTGTCCTCTTCAGCCTCATGACTGTGCTGAGATCATGCCCACACCATGCCATGCTTTTGGGAAGGGGCACATCCTTCCTTTGGAAGGAAAGCATCCACCAAAACCTGTCAGATCTGCTCTGACATGGGTGTTTTCTCTGTTTCAAACAACGTACTCGGAGCTTTCAGAGCTGGAGATGTGTTGCATTGTGGTTTATGATTCACCTGTCTCCATGTCCTGTTCCTGCACATGCCAGTGACTGATGGAGGCTTGGAATCATCTCTGCTTGGGAAAGCAGAGCACTTCCATTCATGTGTCTGGCTGTGGATTCCAGAGCCCGAGCCTGAGCACCTGTGTTTTGACAAATGCGGTCTGTAGTAGTTCCCAGCTCAGTGAAATGACTTTTGGCTGACAGGGAAGGGCTTCATCCAAAGCCCTTGGCAAAAGCATTTAACCACGGAGATGTATAATGCTTCTGTCTGAGAGCTCTGGGCTTGGCAGATGGCTGGGTAGGAGTTTGTGAATTCATGTGGACTGCAGCGAGCCTGTGCAGTGAGGGAGCTCTCAGCCAATGTTTTCCTGTATAAACAGTTGTGAAAGACTGGGAAGGGAAGGTGGAAAGAATCCATTTTTCTATGGCTTTTAATCAATGCAAGTCCCCGTCAGGCATGCAGTTATGGAAAAGTTCATCTTGACATTGTGTAAATACAGTTACCAGTGTTGACTCTGCAAATAAATATTGTCATGAGGAAGGAAAAAATCAGGGGGAAGCTTTGGTCTCTGCTCTCTTTTGTACCTGTCTTAATCCAAAGTGACTTGGTATCTGGGGGATCCGTTGTGGGTTTGTTTGCACATTGCAGAGCAGGTGAACTCAGCAGGTGAGGAAAGGTGGGTTTTCAGTGGAAAGTCTGAATTTCACCAATGATTCTCCCAAGAAGACAAGCCATACCTTTCCTTTAATATGAGTTGTTTGAACATCACATCTTCACGTAGCTCCATGAGCTGTGATTTACTCGGAGTAATGTTGTGTTTTCCCCCCAGATGAACGTGAGGCAGTTCAGAAGAAGACCTTCACCAAGTGGGTGAACTCCCACTTGGCACGTGTGTCCTGCCGGATTACAGACCTGTACACTGACCTTCGGGATGGAAGGATGCTCATCAAACTGCTGGAAGTTCTCTCAGGAGAGAGACTTGTGAGTATCTGTTCGTGTCCATTGTGGGTTTTGGTTTGGGGTGGGCTTTTGGTGAGTCCTTGGCTCCACTCGAGTGCAGCAAAACCGAGTGCTGAGGGTTCAGCATTGCAAGTGTCTTTTTACACTGGAAAGGAGAAAAAAGAGCTCTATTGCTTCAGCTGGATCCAGACACCATTACAATATCTTCCTACTGGTTTTGGTGGGAATCAAAGGCAGCCTTCTTCAAAGGTTCCTTGCTGGTAAGATGCTGAGTGCTTCCAGCAGCAAGTTCCCTGCTCCCCAGTCTGACAGGCACAGAGCACTGGATTGTGCTCAGAGAGATAAGGCTTGGCCTCTCTTTGGTTAGGGGGATATCTAAAATAAGTTGAAATACATGGGTGAAACTCTTCCTTTGGGTGTGCTGAGACACCCCTGGTACCAGCACAGGGGAGTGGTGAGTGAGAAAGGCCCTGGAGTGCAGACTGGGTGTCAGGGAACAGCAGGGGATCTGTTTTTCCCTCAGTTCCTGAAATGATGGCCGTGCTCTTAACTGCCTCATTTACTGCAATCTTTTCAAAGAAATACGGCTCTGTAGCTAAGACCCAGGGCTACGTGGGGCTGCAGCTGTGTAATCACTTGTCATCAAGCTCTCCTATTAGTGGAGCTCCATGGCTTAAGACTCTGCTTAATGAGTTGAACATATGGCCAGTGTAGTGTGTGCGTGGCGAGGCAAGAGAGGCGCTTTCTGAGTGCATCTGTGAGGGCCAGGCAGCTCTGGGGGGCACAGAGGTGCCTGTGCGGGCAGAGATGACTCCTGGGTTTGCCAGCTGCAGTTTGCTCCAAGCCCTTGCTCTCTGCCAGGTGTTGGGTTTGACGTGCTCCCTGCAGGCAGCAGGTGTTTGCTACAGGGATAACCCAGACCAACGTGCTGTGCCAGCTCTGCTGAGGTGTCCCTGCCTGCCTGCAGGAAGCTCAGAGCAGTTCTGGGACTGTGGCCGCACCATCCATTGGCATTTGTCACTCCAGCTTTTGGGAAATGCAGACCAGGGTGGGGAGCGGGCACTTGCACCCCACAGCAGCACAAATTCCCTTTGCAGCATCCTTATCTGGGGCTGGAGGACAGCAGGCTCTGTTTGAACAGGACATTCCACCACACCTTCCTCTGCAATGCGCTGAACCTTGAGACAATTACACACACCACAAGTATTCCAGGAGGATGGGCACAGCAGCCACTTGCTGATGTTCTTCACTGTTTTGGAATTTATTTTAGTGGGTATTGCTTAAGTTCTGACATCTCCACGGCCACCAAGAGAAATCTAAAGGCAGAAAGCCTAAAATGCAGAAAGCTTAAAATCAAGAAACGTTAAATGCTAAGAAAGCAGAAACTAGCCTCCATAAGTATTTTAATATGGTGTGTTAACTGGTGCAGTGGAACAAACAGGAATTGCTTCCTCACTTTTGAAACTGGAATTCAGATTCTGGAGCTGGAATCATATTCCTATGGAGCACTCTGGGATTTAGGATGCTGATCAGCGAAGCAGGGCTGCTCTGTGCTCTCTCCAGCCTCAACCCTGTGTTTTTCAAAAGCTGTTGTGATTCTTATTGATGAAAACCCAGAGCCTTGGGGATGTGTTGGGGAAACTCAAAGTGAGAGCAGCCAGTAAGGACAACACCTGCATCTTCTTGACTTTGCTAAGCTTGATTCCTAATCTTAGTGTTTAGCCCAGACCTTACTCCACAAGGTCCTCTGTGCAGCACAGTATTTGGGAAGAAGCTGATGGCATGCCATGGTCTGTCTGAGCACAGTGGGGAAGGATCCAGCCTGCATGAAAGGACAGCTGTAATTTGGTTTGCACACACTGTTCACCAGCTTCTCCCAGACAGAAAAATAAAGCTGGGAATTGTTTTCAGCATAAGATTAAGCATTTAGCTCAGTTTCTTCCATAACTAAATAAAGGATTAGTAAATTCCTTACAATTCCTGGATGCTCAAAGGTCAAACCATTTAAGCACATTCTCTCTAGTGAGTTCTGTCACATTTTCCCTTGGAAAGGGGAAGGGGTTTGATGTAAAACCAGTTTTCCTGTAATGTGTGTGTGCAGACTGGGTTTAGGTGCCTCCTTTCCCTCTGCTCAGTACCTGGAGCTGTGCAGCCCAGAAACCGTGCAAGTTGTGTCTCACTGTCTCGTCCTGAGGCTGTGCAGGGCAGTGTGGCAAGCACAGCCACACCTTGCACAAACCAGACTCAGACCCCTCTTCCTCTAAATAAAACATGTCTTGTGAGTGGCCCTGGCTCTGCCACTGCAGTGCTGGAGCTCCTGAGGGCACTGGGGGAGCTGCTCAAGCCATTTTTGTCCTGCTCAGCGGTGTGAGTGTTCGAGGCAGTGCAGCTCCTGCCTCTGGAGCTGAGGAAGGCTGTGTGAAGGCAGGGACAGGCTCAGGTGTGCCAGCGCTGCTGGGAACTGGCCACAGGCACGGTCCTTGCTGAGGGCTGGGCACGTCCTTGTGAGGGTGAGCCCGGTGAGCCTGCCTGCCCAGCCCCTCCCGGCTCCGGGTGTGGCACGGGGCTGGGCTGAGCCCTGGGTGCAGCCAGGCCTCCGCCCTCCCTCCCACTGCAACAGCCTCCCTGCCTGTGTTTGGCAAGGTGCAGACAGAGCTGGGGTCCAGCTCATCCCACTGCCGGGTGAGAGGCTGGATCCGGATGGGCCCTGCAGAAGGAGGGATGTCCGGCTGCCTCAGTCCTGCTGCTGGGCCCTGTGCTGGCCGTGTGCAGGGTGTGGTGTGTGCACAGGGTGCACATCCAAGCGGGGCCTCTTTGCAGGGACGTTCGTACCCCAAAGCAGTGGCAGCTCCTGGGAATTGTCACCCTTGCTGGGAGCTGTGGGTGACTCTCTCTGCCCCGGGAGGGCTGGCTGAGGCTGAAGCTCAAACCACCATATGGCCTCAGGGTTGGTGTGTCCCAAAGGGCATCTCTGTGGCAAGTGTTCCCTCTGCACCATCCCTGTGGCACGGGCTGTGTTTCTAGGGACTGTTCCATGGCTGTGGCTCAGATTCTTCCCTTCAGTGCAGGCTGGGGTGAGGATTTTGCCTGGGCTATTTCCATGGCCAGATAATTACTTTCACTGAAGAAAACAAGGAAATTATGCTGATTAGTCGTTTGGCTGAGTACCTTTGGTGACATCCCAGTAAGCACTGAACAGGCTCTTCAGCTGTAATCCTCATCTGCAGAACAAAGTGCCTTTAATTTTATTCAGGTTTGCAGCAGATTTCTGCAGGCTGTTAATATATTCACTGCTTTTTTCAGTTGCACTGGGCTTTCATGAAATTGTGTTATGTTGGTGTAGCTGATTTTTTAATTAGTATTTTTACTTTTTTCTCCCTATAAAGAAAGTTTTTGGAATAAATCTCTGTTATTTTCTCACTATTTATCCTATTTACTGACCAGAAAAAAAAAAAAGGCAATGCTGCTTTTTGCTTGAGGAGTTTTATTGAGTAGCTTATTGTTCAAACCTGAGCTGCCTTTTTGGAGAGGGTGCATCTGTACTTCAGAGCATTCATTACCAATTCCCCCTATTTGCCAGTTATCAGCTGGTTTATGTCTTTATCTTTGCAGAATCTTCTGTTTTAGTGTGGAAGAACTTGGGAAAATGTAACAGGTGTGGCACGGTGTGAACAGAATCATTTCTCTTCCAGCTAGTGAGGGAATATCCCAGGCAGGAAAGATGAGGGAAATAAGAGGGCAAAGTCCTCTGAAAGGCAGATGGAACTGGTGCCAGGTTTTGGCTTTTCCACCATGGGTTTGACTCGTGCTGCCATTATCCTGGTGCAAAGGGGCTGGAAGATGCAAGGAGCCGTTTTGTCCCTGGAATTTGAAGGACAAATGCAAACAGTGTTGCTGGCTGGAAGTGCAGAACACAATGTTTATGTTTCCTTTTTCCTTCCAGCCTAAACCAACTAAAGGAAGGATGCGCATCCACTGCCTGGAGAATGTGGATAAAGCCCTCCAGTTCCTGAAAGAGCAAAGAGTGCACCTAGAAAACATGGGATCTCATGATATTGTGGATGGGAATCACAGGCTGACTCTGGGCCTTATTTGGACCATTATCCTGAGGTTCCAGGTAAGGCTGTGTGCATGCACACACACACACACATGCCTGGCTGTGCTTTCCAGCCTCGTTAGGAACACTCCATTAAGGACCTGAGTGCACCCAACTGCTCCCCCATGATGGGGTGGGAAGTGTTTGGGTACCTCGGGATAAATTAGTCCTTGTGGAGCTGCTGATGTGCAGTGGGAGTTTCCTGTGTGCAAAGGCACATGGCTTTATTTCTAAATCCCGAATAAACATGAAGCTCCAGTCACAGGCCTCTTCCCTGGAGCCACCTCCATGGGTTATCCATACCCTGCCTGACTTGCCACTGACAGGATTAAGGAATTGCTTTAGTGTCCCAGCTAAAGGCTGACATCTCTTGTTTTCCAGCATATTGGTCTTTGCCCACAGTTAAAAAAGGCTGGAAAGTCCTTTTGCAGAAAGAATAATAAATCCATATGCTGAACATGTAATTTATAATATATAGCATAGTAATAAATATTTAATAACGTTAACTTTGGTGTTTCTCAGTGTTCTTTTCATCTCATGTGTTCTCTCAGAGAAATATTGAAAGCTTCTATGTTCATTTTAGATCCAGGATATCAGTGTTGAAACTGAGGACAACAAAGAGAAGAAATCTGCTAAAGATGCTTTGCTTTTGTGGTGCCAGATGAAAACAGCTGGGTGAGTGTGGATTAAGTGATTATTTCCAAAGCTCTTACAGCATTTTGAGTTTTCGTTGAAATAATTTTAAATGGGCAAACAAATATCTCCTTAAGTGGATTCAGCCAAGAGAAGTGAATTGGTGTTTCTAAGTTAGAAATTCTGAATTTCTGATATTAGTGCTGAGAGATAAACATACAAATCTGATAATCCATGAGTATATATAGTAATATGCTGACTTTTTCACCCTATTCTGAAGAAATAATGATGCTTCAGATGTTTGCCACCAACTTTCCCCTCTTCCCATACATATGAAAATACTTCCAAAGTGTCTTTCTCTGACAGTATCCTTGAAAATTAAATATCCATTTGTAGGAATTCAGTGTGTTTCTTCCATTGAACCTGGATGTCCCTGTGTTGATATGGGACACTCCAGCATTATTCAAGTGGTGCTTCATCTTCTTCTTCCAAGAACTCTCATGAGGGTGATCCATGAGCAGCCTGAAATTTTTGGAGATGTGCAAAATAGCCCAGTGATGTTTGCTGTGTGTCCCCTGCTGCAGTGGGGGTGTTGTACTGATCACACTCTCCTGGTTTTTGTTCTGCCAGTTACCCCAACGTCAACATCCACAACTTCACCACGAGCTGGAGGGACGGGATGGCTTTCAATGCACTGATACACAAGCACAGGTACGTGGGGTGAGGGTCTGCCCTGACTTTGCAGTCACCTCTCAGCTTGAGCTTCAAATCCCTGAAGAGGAGGAAGCTGGGGAATTGCTGAGAGTTCTACAGCAACTTGCCTTGCTTTGGGCTTTACAGCCCTTGTGGTCACTGTGAGCTCAGCTGAGCAGCAGCTTCTCACATCACAAGTCAAAACAGGTTGTGTTTGGTTTCAGGAGAATAAATTACACCCGTGATTATTCGGGTTTGGTTTGGTTCTTGTACCTTAGTGAGGAACCCGTGACCAGCTCTGGTTGCCTAGAATTTGGGGTGGGAGGGGGGAACCACACACACCCAGCAGCCTGGAGGGGAAGGGAATCCCTGCACGAGGCTGGCAGGTGTGGTGCTGTGCTGGCATGGCTGGGGATGGTGCCCATGGCAAGCTGAGGCAGAGTGATCCCGACGGCTCTCACGCTTCCATGGCCAGGAGGAGACACTCGTGACCACAACTTAGTTCTTTCCTCTCCAGGGTGACCTTCCCTGCTGTTTAGCTCTCCTCTGTTCCTTCCCATGGCTGGGTCCTGCCGTGCCATGTGCTGGGCATTGCTCCATTCCTTTCACACTGCCCTGCAAATGCACAGGGCTGAGGGGCACGTGAAACCTCGGCCGGGTTTCTGGGGGTTGGACATGTTAGTTAGTTCATTTGAGGGTGGCTGCACTGTGCTTTGGGAGATCTAAAGAATTTTCCATCCTGTCTAGGCCTGATCTGATTGATTTTGACAAGCTGAAGAAATCAAATGCACACTACAATCTGCAGAATGCTTTTAACCTTGCGGAGCAACACCTTGGTCTTACCAAGCTCCTGGACCCCGAGGGTAAGAACTGCTGCAGTTTCAGCACTTCAGGGCTCTTTGTGGGCTCTTTTCTCCCACCCCTCCTTGTCAGAGCACATCTCTGTGATAGCTTTTTGTGCTCCAGAGCAGCTGGGTGCTGCTGACTCACCTGGTGATACAGCCAGGGAGGGAGGGAGGGAATGCAGGGTGTCTCCTGCAGAAAACTGAGCAGCAGGAGCACAAGAGCCCTTAATCCTGGCCATGTATCCATAAAGTCATTCCAGTCAGGGGCATCCCTCTGATCTGCTCTGAGAAGCAGAGGAGTCTCAGCCCCTGCTTTCATGGCAGTGTGTGCTCAGTGCTGGGACAAGCACCTTTCCTGTCACAGGGCACAGGTCATGTCTTTGGGCGAGTTTCTTCTTGCCTGTTTCCCAGGGCCTCAGAATTGCTGCAGGAGAGGAAATATTTGTTTTCCATCTGTATCTCTCGGATTTGCCTGGACAGACAAACCATTAGTTTGAATTCCTGTCTCCAAATGCTGACAGAGCACTGAAGTTCTCAATTAACAGTAGTTCTGTCAACTCACACGGGCACCAGAGGAGTAATTTGGCCGTGCCCAAGCTGTGGCACAGTCTGACTGTAGGGCCCAAAGGCCCCGTGCTTTAGCCCCAGTCCACACTAACCCACAGGGATAAAGCTGCACTTAGTGACAGAGTTCAGTCCTGTCCAGAACCAGTCCAAAGCTGCTTAGTTTATTTCTGATGAGGAGACAAACCTGACACTGACCCATTTCTGACTGCCCAACACTTCCTTGGTGCACTGTGAGCTCTGGTGGTGTAACCCCTGCACCCTCAGCACGCTGACAGAACTCTTGTTTGGTTTGCAGATATCAGTGTTGATCACCCTGATGAAAAGTCAATCATCACCTATGTGGTGACCTACTACCACTACTTCTCCAAGATGAAAGCTTTAGCTGTTGAAGGAAAACGTATTGGCAAGGTTTGCAAGTTTAAATTATAAATTGTTGCAAAGCAGGCAAAATGTTGGGGTTTTTGTTTTTGAAGAGTCCACTCCGTGGTAGTTTTTAGTTTTGCTTTTGAACATGTTTTGAGTGTTCAATATTCCCGCGTGACTCTGGGGAGTAGTTAATTTCCAGCTGCCTCACATTAGAAAACACTTGGCTGGTGTTTTATTTTTGCTTGTTGATTTTGCATCGTTGCTGCTTTTCCTTTCTCATTAACTGCTCCTCACCTTCCGGGTCCTCTGTCCCTTCTGAAGCCCAGAGAAGTCCCTCATTTCAAACACGTGCAGTCCCTCTGTACCCTTTGGTGACATTGCCCCTGCCCTTCCAGCTGGCAGAGTGACCATGAACCCTTTTTAAGCTCTGCCCTGCTGTTGCTGTGGGATCGTGGGAGTTCACTGCTGCAAAATGCTCCCATTCCTCAGGGATGCTGGCCCTGTGGCACTCAGTGCTCTGATTCAGAGTCTGGGTCTCCCAGCAGCCTCTTTGGGGTGGCTGGTGGGATGTGAGTGCCCGAAGAGCACTGCCCTGGGGCCTCACGGGGTGTTGTGCTCGTGCAGGTGCTCGACAACGCCATTGAAACGGAGAAGATGATCGAGAAGTACGAGTCTCTGGCCTCCGACCTGCTGGAGTGGATCGAGCAGACCATCATCATCCTCAACAACCGCAAGTTCGCCAACTCCCTGGTGGGGGTGCAGCAGCAGCTGCAGGCCTTCAACACCTACCGCACCGTGGAGAAACCGCCCAAGTCAGTCTGGGCCCGGCCTGGCCGAGCTCTATGTTTGTTGGGTTTAGTCAGCCGAGGGTTTCTTTGCAAACAAACACAGCCCAGTCACCCTCGTGGTGCTGAAGGGTTTATTTTCTGATTGATGCTCACTGATGGTACTCGGGGCCTGTTGGCTTTGTGCTGCTCAGAGTGCAGGCACTGACAACAGCCAGGAGAAAAGTGTGTCTCCTGCAGGAGCTGGGAGTCCTGGAAGCTGTCCCTGCCCTCAGATGCCTGTCTTATCACATGAGTGGTAATAGCACAGTGTGGCAGTACAGTAATATCACCACTCATGCTTTTAATAGCAGTGTGTGATACCAGTACAGTGCTATTAAAAGATCCCCACTGCTTATCCAAAATCAAGGGGAAGCGTGTCTGGCTTTGTAAAACAACCCTGCTTACTAAAACTGACACAAGCAAAACTGCAACTTATTTTGAGAAAGCTTCTTTTAGCATCATGATATCAGATCTGTTTATTTTTGTCTAATATAAATTCTAATGGATAATAATCACAACCCAAAACATGACAGAGTATCCAGACATCTTCTAAAATTGCAGAGTATTCCCTAGTGCTCATGGAGTTTGTTTATTTCCCAGGCGTACAAGTCAGGGAAAACAGTGGGAAGAGTTTAGTGACTGCAGTGGGCTTTAAATAAAACTTCCATTTCTTGTGCTGATGGAGTGAACTAGGACAAGGCACGTACTAGAATAAAGAAAATGCAGTTTTCTGTCCCCCAAGGGGGTTTAAATCCAAACACTCAGACAACTGACTTCTGTGGGGTTGCTTTTGCTGTCTGACCCAAGTGGCTCCAGGGGAAGTGTGGGCTATTTCCATTGCTTCCAGCTTCCAGAGAAGATGGAGGTGTTTATCTGAATGCTCCACTCTTCATGTCAACATTTTAAAGAAGCTTTTTATTACAGTTTATTATAGTTGACTGTATTCATTATATTATAGAAGTGCCTCTCTGTGAGGGTGGGGAGGCCCTGGCACAGGTTGCCCAGAGAAGCTGTGGCTGCCCCATCCCTGGAAGTGTCCAAGGCTGGGTTGGACAGGGCTTGGAGCAACCTGGGCTAGTGGAAGGTGTCCCTGCCCATGGCAGGGGGTGGCACTGGGTGGGCTTTAAGGTCCCTTCCAGCCCAAACCATTCTGTGACTCCGTGTTTCTATGATTACAGTTTAGTAGCAACGAAAGCTTGATTGTAACTCAATTCTCTTGCAAAACTTTGTTTAGATTTACAGAAAAAGGAAACCTGGAAGTGCTGCTCTTTACCATCCAAAGCAAAATGAGAGCCAACAATCAGAAAGTGTACATGCCAAGGGAGGGCAAACTCATCTCTGACATTAACAAGGTAACCAGAGCCGGCCTCTCCTGGGGGACTCGGGCTTTTGTTGTCTTCTGTGGCCTCATCCCAGGGAGCAGCAGCCTGCACAGCTCCCCTGGTTGCAGGAGGGATGCCCAAAATAGTTGTGTTTCAGGCAGTTTCACATCTGTTCGGATTTAGAAGATTTAGTTTGTGTTTAATTGAGGGTATTTTTGCTGTCTCTGTAAGAAGATCTGAAAGGTGATTAGCTGACTTCCCGCATGTTTCTAAGACTCCTGATTTCTGTAATATCTCTGTCATGCGTGTGAATAACATCTGGCTTTGGGGGAAAAAAGGACTTGTAAGCACCAAAAATAACTGAATTCTGCAGCTGTTTTTTTTTTCCCAAAGTGGATGTAATAAAGAACAACAATTGTATGTTGATTTTAGAGGTGAGAGGCCATAAATCTCTAATTCCCATTTCCTAAAGGAGGAAGATAGAATCTGCTTGTTTGGCAGTAGTGCTCAGGAGATTTTATTTTTTTAAACAAATACTTTCTTACACATTCAAGCCAGTGGTTTGCTCAGGCAAAGAAAGAACCAGAGAAAATGCATCTGAGATAAACAACTCTTACAGCCCTCGCTCAGAAAATGACTGACTAAATTGGGAACAGATTGAAGTCATGTGCTTATGTGAGCAAACAAGGTGTTTTGTAGCCAGTGCAAACCGGATTTATTGGCTTATAACTTAATGAGCCAGTTTGGTGAAAGTTGCCTGTGGTGACTTCAGTCCTGATTCCATGCTAAAGAGCTGGGATTTATCCTAACTTACAAGAATGTGTGTTTAGAAGACGCGTGTTTTTCCCCCACGTCTCCAGGCCTGGGAAAGACTGGAAAAAGCTGAACATGAAAGAGAACTGGCACTGCGAAATGAGCTCATCAGACAAGAGAAACTGGAACAACTGGCACGGAGATTCGATCGCAAGGCGGCCATGAGGGAGACCTGGCTGAGCGAGAACCAGCGCCTCGTGTCCCAGGTGCTGCTCTCGGGGATCCTGGGGGACCAGTTACAGCAATTAGAGGACACAGTTCGTGCCAAGAGAACATTTTCTCCCCTGTGCCCCGTATTTGACTGAATCTACATATGTGTGTGTTTATTTCTGGTGTTTAGATAGTGCATATGTGTGTGTACTGTAGGTCCTGTCTCTAATGCATT
>NW_020897753.1:6431955-6473876 GCF_003984885.1 Neopelma chrysocephalum | reverse complement strand
GTCCTGTCTTTAATGCATTGGGGATACCCCTTCCCTGGATCTATCAGCCTGTGCTCAGGAGATTTGAGGAGGAAATAACTACCCGCAGTCAAGATTTTCTTTATCTGAGTGTTTTGGTGTATTCAGTGAAATTAGCCCAGGAATTAATTTAATTTTTTAATATCCAAAACCCCAGCCTAATCCTGATGGCCGCGTGATTCTTTCTCAGGTAGTGACTGATATCTCTGATTTTATCAGTGGCTCTCTGTTATCAGAGGTGCCTCTTGTTTTATTAAAGAAGACTTCTCGGGCCATTTTGAGATGCCAGCTTTGCTCACAGGTGCACTGTGCACAGTCAGCACTGCTGTCAGGGGTTGAGCAGTGGGGCTCCTCTCCTCAGCAGCCATCCCTGAAGAGGTGCCTCTGTCCTTGCAGGACAACTTTGGCTTCGACCTGCCGGCGGTCGAGGCTGCCACCAAGAAGCACGAGGCCATCGAGACGGACATCGCGGCCTACGAGGAGCGCGTCCAGGCCGTGGTGGCCGTGGCCAAGGAGCTGGAGACCGAGAACTACCACGACATCAAGAGGATCACTGCCAGGAAGGACAACGTCATCCGCCTCTGGGAGTATCTCCTGGAGCTGCTCCGTGCGCGCAGGCAGCGGCTCGAGATGAACCTCGGCCTGCAGAAGATCTTCCAGGAAATGCTGTACATCATGGACTGGATGGACGAGATGAAGGTGGGTGGAACCCGTTGGAGCACATGCGCCAAATATTGTCCAGAGGTGGATGTGTCCTGTTTGGTCAAGCTTTAAGATTCATTTTGCCCCTCTGGTTTCACAGACAAACACAGAAGATCCAAATTCCTTCCTAAGAAACAAATTCCTTATGCTGATTTGTTAAAGATTAAAAACAAGTAAGGAAAAAGAATAAGTTCACTCCTATAAAAAGCCACTTTCCATCTTCAGGCCTGTCTCATAAGGGCCACGGGCTTTGGTCACAGTGCCTGGGTAAAGAGGACAGGTTTGGTGAAAGGGAATTAAATCATCTCTCTTCATCACAATTTACATGGGGAACAAGTCACCTCTTCACCTCTGTGCTTTAAAAAGCATGAATTTCTTCCTGTCTGTTCTCATGGGATTTGGGAAGGGAAAGGACCATGACTTGTCCATCAGCCAGCAGAACTTGGAAGCTGTTGGAGGAAAGAAAGCTGTGTGTAGCTCAGTGGGAGCCCACAGCACCTTGGCCCAGTGCTGCTCCTTGGTCCTGCTGAGCTAACTCAGCCTCTCATCATTCCAGACTTAAAACTCATTAAAGAGCAGGCAACTTCTTCATGATTGGCAGTGATTTTAAAAATATTGGCCCAAATTCCTCTCAGCCTTGTCTCTCTACATTTGGAATTGATGTCTTTAATGCACCAGCATAGAACAGTGTTGTGCCTGGAGTCAGGAAGAAACAAACAGCTTAAGGCCTTCAGCCCATTTCACTTGTCCTTTACATTTTGATCAGGTGCTTCTGCTGTCCCAAGACTACGGCAAACATCTGCTGGGAGTTGAAGACCTGCTGCAGAAACACGCCCTGGTGGAGGCTGACATTGCCATCCAGGCTGAGAGAGTGAGAGGGGTCAATGCCTCTGCTCAGAAGTTTGCCACCGATGGAGAAGGTAACCAGCAGCCACACGCCCTTCTGTGTGTTAATTACCTGTGAGATTAGCTGCAGGGCTCATTAGCTCTGCAGGATAGGTTGGGTGAAATTCCCCCCTGGAATCAGAGAATCCAGCTTCAGTAGTTCCTGCTGTACTCCCCGTGTCAATGATCCATTGGCCCAGGAACCTGCTCAGGAGCTGAGTGCGGCCTGGTGCTTCGCATGGCACGTCACCCTCCTCAGCAGCTGCCCTGGCTTTGTAGAGGTCACCGGAGTTCCCCATTCTGTGTTCCTGATGCAAACAACACAGGTTGTTGGGCCCAGTCTGATAGTGTCCCAGTTTATGCCAAAAGGAATCAATTCCCTAGGAATTGTCACTGACTAGAGGAAATGACATCCATTTTGTGCAGTTGTGTGTGAAGCTGGTATAAACCTGAACTCGGTGAATTTTGCTTTGGGTTTTTTTGTCTTTGGGCAAAGAACAGTATTTTCTGATCTGTACTATTGTGTGGTGGAGCTCGAGCAGCTCACACTCCCTTTCAGGAGACCAACCATGGATTATTTGGCCTACACTTTGTAGCTGGAACAAGCAGGAATTGCGGGCTCGGCGTGTGCCCCAGCTGTGGGTTGTAACGTGTGCTCTCTGTCCGAGCAGGGTACAAGCCGTGTGACCCGCAGGTGATCCGGGACCGCGTGGCCCACATGGAGTTCTGCTACCAGGAGCTGTGCCAGCTCGCAGCCGAGCGCCGGGCACGCCTCGAGGAGTCCCGGCGCCTCTGGAAGTTCTTCTGGGAAATGGCCGAGGAGGAGGGTTGGATCAGGGAGAAGGAGCAGATCCTGTCGTCTGATGACTATGGGAAGGATCTCACCAGTGTGGTCCGACTCCTGAGCAAACATAAGGCGTTTGAGGACGAGATGAGTGGCCGCAGTGGCCACTTCCAGCAGGCGATAAAAGAAGGTGAAGACATGATCGCGGAAGAGCACTTTGGGTCTGAGAAAATCAGAGAAAGAATTAAGGATATCCGGGAGCAGTGGGCCAACCTGGAGCAGTTATCTGCCATCAGGAAGAAGCGCCTGGAGGAAGCCTCCCTGCTTCACCAGTTCCAGGCTGACGCTGACGACATCGATGCGTGGATGTTGGACATCCTCAAAATTGTGTCCAGCAACGATGTTGGCCACGACGAGTACTCCACTCAGTCCTTGGTCAAGAAGCACAAGGATGTGGCAGAGGAGATTGCCAGCTACCGGCCCACCATCGACTCGCTGCACGAGCAGGCCAAGGCCCTGCCGCAGGAACACGCCGGATCCCCGGATGTGCAGGGAAGGTTGACCGGAATCGAGGAGAGATACAAAGAGGTCGCTGAGCTCACTCGGCTGCGTAAGCAGGCCCTGCAGGACACCCTGGCTCTTTATAAGATGTTCAGCGAGGCAGACGCTTGTGAGCTTTGGATTGACGAGAAGGAGAAGTGGCTGAATAACATGCAGATTCCAGAGAAGCTGGAGGACCTGGAAGTGATCCAGCACAGGTGAGAGTGCCTTCACCGGGAAGTTAGGGAAATAGGGGTGGAAGTTTTTTTACACCAGCTTGCCTGTGGCTCAGATTCCCTAATGACTGTGGGGTGTTTTCTTTGTTTGTTTGTTTTCCCCGACTCCAGGTTTGAGAGCTTGGAACCAGAAATGAACAACCAGGCGTCCCGCGTGGCCGTCGTGAACCAGATCGCCAGGCAGCTGATGCACAGCGGCCACCCCGGCGAGAAGATCAAAGCACAGCAAGATAAACTCAACACCAGGTGAGCCAAGGCCTCGTGCTCAGGAACATGACACTGCCTGGAACAAGTATGGTGACATCATTTGGGTTTCTAACACGTGTTTTTTAAGATATACTGATACCAGAGTGTCTTCAAGGTAGGCCCTAAGTGCTTCAAAAGGAAGGAGCTGTGCCTTTCAAACATTTGATTAACAGATGGGGTTTTGCTCTTGACTTAATCAGGCCCTGAGTGTGTCAGTGCCTTGATTTGAGAGGTGGAAATTGACTGGAATGAGTATGAAAAAAAAGAAACCAATATAGTTTTGTGTAAACTCACTCGGTTTTTCGCTTCACAGTAAACCAAGGGAGTGCATTTAGTGTGAGAAATCGATGTAACTGGCAATTTTTCACTTGAGGAGAAATGACACTCAGTGTGCTGGTACTTGTCACATTTTGATATTCACTACAGCTTGGTTAATGGTTGCTTTGCTAAAAATACTGATGCTGTGGGAAGGACTGGGAAAGCCATGAGTAGCTGAGTTACACTAACCAAGCTGAGAGGAGTGACTGCTCACTGAATGATGTTGCTGTAGCCTTTCCCCACAAGTCTCAGTTTCTCTGCTCTTCTCTCCTCACACGTTTCAGGTGGAGCCAGTTCAGAGAGCTGGTGGATAGGAAGAAGGATGCTCTGCTCTCTGCTCTGAGCATCCAGAACTACCATCTCGAATGTAATGAAACCAAATCCTGGATCAGGGAAAAGACCAAAGTGATCGAGTCCACGCAGGACCTGGGTAACGACCTGGCGGGGGTGATGGCCCTGCAGAGGAAGCTGACGGGCATGGAGCGGGACCTGGTGGCCATCGAGGCCAAGCTCAGCGACCTGCAGAAGGAGGCGGAGAAGCTGGAGTCCGAGCACCCCGACCAGGCACAGGCCATCCTCTCCCGGCTCGCAGAGATCAACGACGTGTGGGAGGAGATGAAGACCACCCTGAAGAACCGGGAGGAGTCCCTGGGAGAGGCGAGCAAGCTGCAGCAGTTCCTGAGGGACCTGGATGACTTCCAGTCGTGGCTCTCCAGGACACAGACTGCCATCGCGTCCGAGGACATGCCCAACACCCTGACAGAGGCTGAGAAGCTGCTCACCCAGCACGAGAACATTAAGAACGAGATCAACAACTACGAGGAAGATTATCAGAAGATGAGGGACATGGGGGAGATGGTGACACAGGGGCAAACTGACGCTCAGTACATGTTCCTACGCCAGCGCCTGCAAGCCTTGGACACTGGATGGAATGAGCTCCACAAGATGTGGGAGAACAGGCAGAATCTCCTTTCCCAGTCTCATGCCTACCAGCTGTTTCTCAGAGACACCAAGCAAGCAGAAGCCTTTCTTAATAACCAGGCAAGTGGTCAAGATATACCTGACTTAATTCCTATAGGTTGGCACTGTATACTGTAAGCAGTTAGCAGACAAAGTCATTTGGCAGGAGAGCCACAAATAGATAAATTGCCTTTTTTTAACTGTGTTTTACTTGGAACGGTTCTTGGGAGATGTTTGTTGGGAGATGAGTGGTGAGTCTGTTGTTGCAGCAGCAGCACAGCCTGAGTGTAACCCTTTTCCCTCTCTGATCCCTGCTGTAAAACCAGGAGTACGTTCTGGCACACACAGAGATGCCCACCACCTTGGAAGGAGCAGAGGCTGCCATTAAAAAGCAGGAGGATTTCATGACCACAATGGATGCCAATGAGGAGAAGATCAATGCAGTTGTGGAGACTGGCAGGAGGCTCGTTAGTGATGGGAACATTAACTCTGACAAAATCCAGGAGAAAGTGGACTCTATTGATGACAGGTGAGATCAGAACGATGGCACAATGTAGCTGTTGGTAACTGAATTCTGTTCTCTGAGAGATGCCCTTTTGCCAGGATCCAAAGGCAAAGGAACAGCTTAGAAAATGTCTATTGCAGACTATTTCTTTTGTCCCGTGGAAAAATAGGAACTGCCTTGGTTCAAAAACGGGCCCCGTAGCAGTAGCTGTGTCTAATACCTCTCCCACTTCCTAGAGGCTTGCTGGGTAATGAGCTCCTGCCCAGGATTTGGCTGTTTGATGGGTGCCATGTAATTCTGGAGTAAGAGCAGGCTTGGTGCTGTGGTGGGAGCCGTAGCAGTAGCTGTGTCTGGTTCCACAAGCCTTGGTTTCCTCTGCTCCCTCCCAGCTGTTCCTGTCCTTCCTCTGAAGGAGGAATGTGGCTCTTCAGGAGTGGGATTGGCATTGCATCCACCCCACCCTCAGCTTTGATCTCCTCTTCCAGCTTGTCTGGCCCCTCTGCAATCAGATTAGGCAGCACTGGTACAAATGTGCCTTTCAGCCTGGAACAAGTCCTTTGCCTTCTCTCTCTGGCTGTGGCATGGATGCTATAGGACATTAAGAGTTCCTTTGTCTTTGAAACCCAAATGCTCAGTTTTCATGGCTGTGATTCATGTTCTTTCTGCTTTTGGGTAGGATAAAAGTGCATTCTTTCAAGGCACTTTTCCGCTGTGAGTGTCAGAACACAGCAGTGAACTGTCCAGTGTTATTGATGACCCTTCCTTTGAGCCCTCTGACAGCCCAACCCCAAGGATTCCCCACATTTCCATTCTCTAACCAGCTTGACTCCAGACCCCAGGGAGCATCTGCAAAGGCCAACAAGAGGAGATTATATGAAAGCAGGCAAGGGGACAGCTAGGACAGTAATTATCCTTATTTACCCTCTCTGACTTTCAATGTCCTCTGCTCTAAGTTTTCCCATCCACTTGTGAAACTAGGAGAGCTTGATCCCAGCCTTCTGGTCAGGTATCTTCTTTCTGCAGCTTTTGGAATATTAAAAGATGAAATCCAAGGATGTCACAGCAACAGGTCAGCGCTGCTTGCAGCCCTGTCTGGGGTGGCTGTGGTGGGACACAGGCCTGTGTCCTGTGTGCTCTGCAGGGAGGTTCCTGCCCCAGTGCAGCTGCTCCCCTGTGTCCCCATTGTCCTGAGGCACCCCTGTGGGATGGACTGGAGTTCCTCCTTGGAATGGCCAGCAAGTCCTGGAGACTGTATTCCTTTGAGCCCCCTTTTTCCAGAGCGTTTCCTCAATCCCAGAGCTATTCATGCCGAGCGCTGCAAAAACCATCCGGTGGCTGCTCTTCAGGAAATCCGTGGGATTGCTCCCGAGCCTGTCAGGCTGATAAGCCTGGAGAACAAAGCCTTGGGGCTGGGTGCAGTGGGAGTGGTGGCAAAGGAAGCCTCTTTGCTTTTACAAAAAGTGGCTCTCCCGACCCAGCTCCTCCTGGATGTATAACAAAGGACCAAAACAAACACGTCCAAGTCTGTGCAGTGGCTCCACACTTCCCCCATGGAGCTCTTTGTAGTTTGCAGTATTGTTCAGTGGTTTTTACAGTCGTGGAGACCCCCCTGTCCCTTGGTGCAGCACAGACACCCTGCCCTGGAGTGGTTCCCGTGGAAATACAGATGGTACCAGGGAGAGGAGAGTGCAACAGGAGAGAAACATTTCAGCTTTAGTGCAGCTCACAGGGAAGAATAAATGGGAATAAGGACGTGGAGGAAGGAGCCAGATGGGTTTGAATCCAGCTATTGCTAGCTTTTCCAGCTGGGAAAGAAGCTGGTCTCCTGGGTGCAGGTGTCCCTGCTTTGGGCACTTGTGCTGCTCTGGAGTGTTTTCTCCTCCATTCTCTCTTGCAGGAGTGCTGGGGAACTGCCCCAGTCCGTGTGCCCCATGGCCTCCCTGACTCTGCAAGTGAGGTTTAGTTTAAAGACAGCAGCAGATCTGGCACCAGTTGTGATCTGGGCCTGTTTGACATCAACTTTTGTATTTGTGCAACTTTCTGCTCAGCAGAGAACAGAAGTAATTTTTGTTCTTGCCCATTCAGAAGGGAGAGGGCCCCTTGTTTGCTGGGACAACCAGAGGAGCTGAGGCTGCCTTGCATATATGTCAGTGAGCAGGCAGCTGCATTCACATCCACACCACGTGCAGGATTTATTATTTCTGCACAGGCTTTGGAACCCACAAGGCTTTTACAGTTAAACCACAAGTGGTTTTGTCAGTTTTCAGCTCTGTCAGCATTTTCAGGGGCCTCTGGGAGTCAGCATGGGGACACTGGGACAAATTGTGCTGCTCTGCTCTTGGAATAATTTGTGTCAGATCTTACATTCAGGGTGTAAGTCATGTGTGTGATACAGGCAGGGGAATTCCAAGTCATTCTAAATAATTGGGAGCCTGCAGAGCAAACTTCTCTACAAGTGTGAGATCTTCTTCTACAAACTATTGCAACAAATTAGTAAGAAGCAGTCAGTGGCAACCTTAAGTGTGAATTCTTTTAAAGAATTTGGGGATATTTGAGCAAGCAGTTAATCATATTAAGATGTAGGCAGTCTGGAGCAGGAGAACATAAAAAATGTCAGTGATGAAAACACAGGAATTCCTGTCTGTTCCAGCAGTGTCCGTTCTCAAAATGCTTCTACCTTGTTACAGTTCAGCCCTGTTCTTCAGAGAACTCTCCTTGTCCAGTCTCACTCCAGATCATCTTGGGCAGCAAAACAACCTTTTACAGTTAAATCACTCTAAGCACCACAGTTCATATTTGTTGTGGTATGTCATCCTCTGTTTGATATCCCTGCATGGTTTCCTTCAAAGTCCTTGGAATTAGTATTTCCAACACTCTGTGGGAGATAATTTTATTAGTTTTTTTAAACTCAAGGTTTCTCAACATAACAACTTCTCTACTTAGTCTTAATTCAAGTAAGTGTCATGAAAGTTCTCCTTCTAACTTCATCTTTTGTGTCCTCTCCAGAGTACAAGAGCCTGTAGTGTAATCTAGCCTTAGATCTATGAAATCATCATGATAAAATCACCCCAGCAGTTCTTTGCTTCATTTTAGCGACCTGAGTAATGCACTGGGTTTGCCCAGGCACAGGAAGTGCAGCCAAGAAGGAGTGGGCTGGACCCCAGGGTTCTTTGCTGCCTTGGAGAGGTTTCTCCTAAGGCACAACTTACGTGTCTTTTCCTCTGTGCTCTGTCAAAACTTCAGGCTCACCTGGGCTTGGACTCCAGGCTCTTGCTTTGATGGTTACTTGTGTCTTCCTTGCCATCCAATCTGTAAATCCATTTTCCTGACCTACAGCTACAGAGACCTGCTCTCCTGGTTATTCACAGGGCACTCTTGAGACCAAAGAGAAGCAAACTGTAATCCTGCAAAGGGTTTTCTCCTGTTGCTCTGCCTACAGACCTTCTGCTTTTATAGCAAATGTATCCCTAAGTGTTCCTTGTGTTTCTGAAGTCACTCAATTCGTGCCACAGAGCTGGCTCTGGTGACTTAGTGTAGATCAGGGAAAGTGCTATCTTAATCCAGTTGTTGTCATCACCGTGTAATTTATGGTCCTCTGGAACATCAGGAGTCTCTGGAGATCTCCACTAACACAGATTTATTTAGCTCTTGCCAGCATGTGCTGAGCTCATCTTATAAATTGCCACCCTCTAAAATAATTTCCAAATCTCACTACCTATTTATCTTATTACAAATGGCAGCAATATTTCACTTTAAACCCCTGCACAGTGCAATAGGAACAAATAAAAATTATCTTCTTTACTCTGTCTCTTCCATGTAAATCTCCTCATAAATAATAAAAGGACAAGGATAACTACTCCAGATAAGCAATTTTTAAAAAACATGCCCAGAGGTACCTTGGGATCAGCTCTTCAGGCCCCATTCCATTTGAAAAACCCACCAAGACCTTTGGGATTATCAGCTGTGACTCATCCTTCAAGTGATGAATGAAACCCAGGGCTTCTGGACTAACCTTTTGTTTTATTCTGTCTGCTCTTAAACACTCTGTCCCAAGGTGCATAAAGGTTCTGTTTGCACAAATCCCCCAGGGTGCTGTTGGTCAAACACAATGTTGGGAAGGCTCTGCAGCCCTCCCAGCTTTGTGCAGGACAGGGAGATGCTGGAGGTGTGTTCTAAAGAGCATTACAGCAGGTCCTCGCTCTGCAAGGGCCACACAACCCCACCTGAGTGTTGGCATTTGCAAACAGTTTTCTTATGGGTTTTGGCAAACAGTCTGCACGTTCCTGTGGGCTGCAGGCCCGATTCTGTCCATGACAACTTGTGAAACCCTGCTGACTTCAAAACCTTCTCTGTGTATTTAACTGGTCACAAAAACAAATAGAGGCTGAACCTCAGTAAGCCCATTAAATAACACACAGAGCTGAGCCTCCAAAATGTCCTCCTTTAAAAGGCAGCAGAGGACACACACCACAAAAATACTCAGCACCTGGGGCCCAAAGAGGCTCCAGAAACCCACAGTTTTCCATGAAATGCCTATTTCAAGTTCTTTTCTCTGCTGTTTTTTTTTTTTTTTTTTTGTGACCAGACATAGGAAGAACCGTGAAGCAGCCAGTGAACTTCTGATGAGACTGAAGGATAACAGGGACCTCCAAAAGTTCCTTCAGGATTGTCAAGAGGTAAATCATGTCCTTTCACTTTTATTGCTCAAAGCTGCATCCCGCAGAAGGGCATTCACTCCATGTTTTATGAGGCCTGGAAGGCTCAGCATTTTGCAGTCAAGTCATCCAGTAGTATTTAGTGTGGAGTAAACATAAAAACCCCTGCAAAAATAAATGCTTAGTTCCTCTTATGAACTGAATTTCTTTTGTCACGTGAGCTAAAGACATAGAAAAGTGCCAAAAGCAATGAAGATTTTTGTGCTGTGGTATAATTGGTGGAATGTGGTGGGATTAGTACTGCAGTTAATAAGAATTTTGTCTACAGGTGTATGTGGCCTGGTGAAGGAGATTCCAAGTGATTTCTCCCAGACATTAGTCAGAAGGATAGGAGGTTAGGAATAAGAGGGGAGCAGGATTAAGCTGGGTCATTTGTAATGTGTGATTTACCTGATAGTTTTCATGCGTTTAAAACGGTTAAATATTATAACATTTGAAAAAAGAAACTGTATCCATGATTTATATGGACTGTACACCGAAGACAACATTTCAAGGTTCAGAATACTCTTGTCCTAGCACAAGGAATCAATCAAGTAATGTTCAGGTTATTTCCTGCAATCCTGGCTGATGTTAAAGAGCCTTTCCTGGGAGATTTTCTCCTGAGCTGGGCAGTGGTGTTGTGGGTGGTTGCCTGGGTGCAGTCTGTGTCCCTGCATTGCGTAAGCCAGCCATGAGCTTGCCCTCAGCTCCTTCCTTGGTAGTTAAAACATGACAGATTAGCAAAAACGCTGCTGTTATTAGCAGCAGCTTCTTCCTTCCTGTGTGCCATCTCTGGTACAAAGATCCCCCTGGCTCCTGGAGCTCTCCTGGAGCTCTCCTAGAGCCTCCCAGTCAGTGTGGATGTGTTCCCCAGGAGCTGGGTTTGTCCCTCTATCACAGAAAGAAAAAGGAACACGTGAAAGCTCCAGTGCTGGCTGCCTGAATGCCTCTGCTCTCCAGCCACTAAAGCCTGGCTGTCTGGGCTGCACAGTTCAAACTCACAATTACCCAAATGTCACCAGTGTCTCCACTCCTCCTGGAGAGGGCATTGAGCCTGGTGATGATGGAAGGGCTGTTTCCTGAGGAGACTGAGCCATAATGAGACTCAGGATTTACAGCTGACACCTCCCTGGGTGTGATGGAGCAGCACTGTCCTGTGGGCTGGAAGGGAGCCATGGGAACACCTCCCCTTGGCTTTGTGGTCAGCCCTGCCTGAGGGGCTGAGAACAGTCCCTGTGTGACCCGGCAGTGATCCTTTGTCCTTCCTGCCCCGAGGGACAGTGTCCATCCCTCTGTAACCCGAGGAAAGGAAGAGTGTTCTCTGCAGCGTTCCTTCCCAGGGCAGCCACTTTCCTCCCCAGGCTGGGTGTTGTTATAAGAGTGGCCTCGTGCCCCTCGTCCTTCCTGCTGCTGCTCCGGGCCAGGCCCTGAGCAGGGTCAGTGGGGCTCAGGAGTGGCAGGATAATGCTCCTGCCAGCAGCTCAGCAGTGATAAACCTTCCCCGAGGGGTCACAGGCAGGGGAAACAGCAGACTGTGTTGTTGGGAGTCACATTCACTGTCACAGGTTAATCCTGGGGCGCTGTTTCTCTGGCTGTCCCTTGCAGTGTCAATATGAACGTGTTAAATAAATTTGTGAGTGAGTGGAAGAGTGACAGCAGGAAATCCTGAGAGGAGGGGACCTGACCAATGTTGCCATTTAGCTTTCTTTGCCTTCCTGCTCTTTCTCAGCTCACCTTGGAAGAGCTTCCAGCTGCTCTTCCCTGAGGAGTCCCTGCACTGTCTGGGCTCCTTTCCCTGGGAACACCAGTGAAGGGCCTGGTGAGGCTCCACATTCGGAGGGGCTTTTTCCTGGAATGTCCTGGCAGGTTTGGCCATGGGAGCCTCTCCCAGCAGGATGGGCTGTGCCAGCCTGGCTCTGGGCAGGGCCTGGGAAGGGCAGCAGCACTCGGGGCCCTTTCCCCTGCCCTTGTTGCTCTCCCAGGGTCAGGAGGGGTTTGTCTCCATGCCTGGCTGGCACTGCAGGGTGTTACAGGGGGAGCTGGAACAGGAACAGGGCTCTGGGACAGCTGCAAAGGATGGGAGGAAGCCTAATGCTCTGCTGGCCTTAACAGCTGACTTAGGGGTTTCTGGAGAAATAAAGGCTCCAAGTGTCAATCTCGGGCAATCCAGGGAATCGTATTACTTTCTAAAAATCTACTTTTGCATGGAAGGTACTGACTTCCCGTGCCTGTGGTTTGCAAAAATCCAGATTTTAATAGTGAGCCCTTAAACACTGTCTCTGCACTTCTGTGCCCTCAGAAGGAGCAGAATAACACTGTGAGAGGCAGAGACGAGGGGTTTATCCTCCCCCCAGCTGGTCACAGAACAGTGCTGCCTCTCCTCGGGAAGCACTTTGAAATCCCCGGGAGCCCTAAAGCTGTGGCCGAGGAAAAGCAAACAGTGAAAGCCAAGCAGTGCAATTTGCAGGGCAGAGCAGCTGTCTGCTCCCCAGAAAGGCAGGAGTAAAACCACTAATTCTGGGTTATCTCCTAATCTCCATGTAGCCTTGCACTGCTCAGTAGCCTGTTCTAACATCAAGCCCTGCCTACAGAGGTCTTCATTAACATGAGCACTTTTCTATTGAGACTGGATGGGAAGATCCAATGAGGAGTTTCTCTGTTTTCCCTGATAAGTTTTTCCTTTTTTTGGAACTTATGGTGCTTTTAAGGGGGAGTTGAAAACAGGGTTGTGAGTGCTCAGTGGAATTTGTTGCCCTGTGTCCTGAGCACACAGTGGAGGCCAGGGCTCTGGGTTTGGGCTGCTTGCTCTCCCAAGTGGTGTTCTGGAAACCAAGCTGAGATTTGTTTTGACATTTTCCACTTGGGTAGGTCACTCTAAATATGCAGAAAATGAACCTTTCCAGATTCTCTGAACATTCCTGTGAATGTGGGTTTTATGCACACCTAAGGGGCAGATGAAGCAGTCAGACTCGCTCTGGGAGGAAATGGGATGTTGGCTGCTAGGATCATTTCCACATTCCATTTGCCCTTGGCAAATAAACTATCTCTTATATTATTGGTTTGCTCTAGGGGTGATATGGAAATTGTTCTCAGTGCCTTTGTATTTGCAGAAAGAAAACCATCTTGGATTTTATATAGCGGGGAAAGAAAAATTTCCAATACCAAAACCCTACTGGAGACTGGACAAATAGATTATGTATGTAAAGCTAAATAGAGGAAGGACTGTGGGGAAAAGGTACAAATGTGGTGTGAATTAACGGTACAAAACCATCTCTACTTTTGATGTGAGTAGAAATAGGGGATTTCTCATTCAGAGTGTCCATGGAAAGCTGGAAATCCTTGGGGCACTGGTCAGTTCTGGAGCTGCCTCCTGGCTGCCACCCCATCCATGTGTGTGTCTGCAGTGTCCTCAGGGAAGGCTCCACAGGGTGTGGTGGGACACTCCTGTCCCTGAGTCACACCCTGAGTAATGCTGAGAGGAAAAAGTGATCTGAAGGTGCCCTGGGACCAGCCAGTGGGACACGTGTCCCTTTGCTGTGCTGGTGAACTGGGTGAGACCTGAGTGTTTGATTGTGCTTATCACAGAGTGAAGTCCTTTCTGCTGCACTCGTGGCTTCTCTATGCACTGCAGATGGGTCTTTACATTCACTGTTAGAGGCAGATCCTTGACTGAACCTTGGGGAAAACCCTGAGTAAGAGCAGTCTCTGAATCTCACACAGCTCTTCTCTAGAGGCGTCTCTTTGTCCTTGATCCGGAGGCATTTTGATACTTTGCATTAATTCACACTAAGAGTGTTTCCACAGGCCCCCATTATTTCACACTAGGAGTGTTTCCACAAACCCCCATGTGTTTTCCTTTCCAGCTCTCCCTCTGGATCAATGAAAAGATGCTTACAGCCCAGGACATGTCCTATGATGAGGCAAGGAACCTGCACAGCAAGTGGCTGAAGCACCAGGCATTTATGGCAGAGCTTGCATCCAACAAAGAGTGGCTGGAGAAGATTGAAAAGGTAAGTAAAGAACACCCGAAAAATGCCCTCCTCTTTGTCCAAGGTGGCTGTGCACAGAGATGGGACCTGCTCCTCTGCAGAGTTGGCTCCTGAGTCATCCCCCAGGGAAGGCTAAAGGAGATTTCTGCTGCACTGTGTCTCCAGCTGACCCAGTTTATTCCTCTCTGATGTTAAATGGTTTTCATCCAAGCCATTCTCACAGACTCACGTTGGACAAGGTGCCAGTTTAATTTGTCTGGTCTTTCCTATCTGTCAGGAGGAAGGCACAGCCTAGTTTTCATACCCCAAGGGTAAACAGGGCACATGTGGGGATTTGAGCTAACAGAGTAGAAGCACTTCCCAGGAAATAATGGAATGTAGGGGAATAGCTGAGTTTAGTCTCCTGTGTTGCTAAGCTGGTTCTCCTTCATTCAGGACTAAACCAGGCTTCTTTCCCCTTGCAAAATTAGTGCATGAGGTAAAGTACAGCCAGTTTTGTGATTAATTAAGATTCACAGCTCTGTATCAAGTTACCCTGAAGCTTTAATATGCTGTGATGAGCTGTACTTCCCCCCCATTTCTCCTGCACAGCTCTGGAACACTGAGGAGGTCTCCTCTTTGCTCTGACAGTGGGTTTCTGTTCAGTGTAAGTTAGCTTAATTGCTCATTTCCTCTCCCACTTTGGCACTCCATATCCCATTAGAGGCTTTTCTCTGATCTACAAATGGCAATACCCTTTAATGGTGTAATTAGGAGGCTGCTCTTAGTACTGAAAGTTCTTTTTTAGTGATGCTAATACATCCTCCCCCTTTGCCTCTGAAAAATCAGATTGCAGCAAAGGACCAGAGTTGTGACAATCCCTGGATTAACATTCACACTGAATGTGCTGGGTTGGGAGCAGCATTCCAGGTGCAGAGACAGAGGGAGAATTAGAATAAAGAAAATATTTCCAAAACTGATGCAATTTTGTAAAGGCAAAAAGGCGTCCAAGTGCCCTGCTGGTGCTGGGTACAGGGTTCCAGCTTCCCAAGGAATCTTGTTCCTCTCTGGCTTAGCCCCCTCGTAGTTGCTGTAACCCACTGATACAGCCCAGTTTTGGGGCCAAAAGCTCCCTGTCCCAATGTTACCCTGGGTCCCCAAGGCTCTCCATGACGAGGCCCCCAAAAGCTGGACAGCTCCTGCTCCGTTCCCCCTGAGCCGTGTCCCCAGGAGCTCCCACAGGGAACACGTGCAGCAGGGCAGAGAAAAGAGGCATTGCTTGCCCAGAAACCTCTTCCAGGCAACAGGGGCCTGGGGGCTGATGCTCTGGAAGGAGTCACTGAATAATTGGAGATAGGAAATGAGTGGCTGATGCTGCCAGCAGATGAGGGATCCGGAGTGCTCCCTAATCAGGATAATTGTCCTGACGGGCTGGGAGTGCTGTGAGTGCTGTGAGTGCTTGTGAGGAGGTTCCATTTGATCCTCTTTGCTTTGCAGGAGGGAATGCAGCTCATTGCAGAGAAACCAGAGACCGAGGCCGTGGTGAAGGAGAAGCTGACGGGTCTCCATCAGATGTGGGACGAGCTGGAATCCACGACCCAGACCAAGGCTCAGCGTCTGTTCGACGCAAACAAGGCCGAGCTCTTCACCCAGAGCTGTGCTGACCTGGACAAGTGGCTCAATGGCTTGGAGAGCCAGATTCAGTCGGACGACTACGGGAAAGACCTCACCAGTGTCAACATCCTGTTGAAGAAGCAGCAGGTAAACAGAGCACAGGGGGCAGAGAGGGCAGACAGCAGATGCTGCACTCGAAGGAACAGGAGGGGGAGCCTTTCGGTTTAGAACAGAATTTATTTGCTTGTCTTTCTTCCTGTTGTTTCACGGATCTCTCAGAAGAACCAGACATACACACAGAAACAAATTTTTGGATGCCCTCTCTGCACGTGGCTGCCTGCCTGTGATTCAGACTTGTCCCTGCTTCCCTGCTGTGAAGGCAGCAAGGATAGCAGGGCCAGCAGGGAGCAGTTAGCTGAGTGTGCTCCCAAGTGTTTCAGGGTACCCTGACCAATAGAACTCATTTATGTCGTTGCCAAACTGACCACTTTGACCAGCAGGCAGAGCTGAGGGGATCAGTGTGTGCTCCCAGTTGTGGATCTCTGTTTAAGCCTCATTCCTTGCAGTGTGAATGCTACAATAATTACTAACGTGGTGAATCCTCACTGGCCAGTGTCTGTTCTTCCTTCTGAGGAAGCTGTTGCTGGCCCCTAACTGTACCAACTGCTTTTAGCCTGGTTTTCAGGATGTTTTTGCCATGTTTGTGTTTAGATGCTGGAGAATCAAATGGATGTTCGTAAGAAGGAGATCGAGGAGCTGCAGAGCCAGGCCAGGGCTTTGAGCCAGGAGGGCAAGAGCACAGATGAAGTCGATGGCAAACGCCTTATTGTAGAGAAGAAATTCTTGGAGTTGCTGGAGCCTTTGAATGAGAGAAAAGCAAACCTGCTGGCCTCCAAAGAGATCCACCAGTTCAACAGGGACGTGGAAGATGAAATTGTGAGTATGGAGGAAATCCCGTTCCCCAGCAGTAGGAAAATGTCACACCTACTGCAGAGCTATCCCAGGAGGAAGCCTCTTGGCCATGTTGGAGTGCTGCTGCTTTCTGCAGCCTCCCTCTGCTGCCCTCCCTGTCCCTGGGGTGGTTTGAAATAATGTGTACTGCTCTTCTCTCCCTTGCAGTTGTGGGTCGGAGAGAGGATGCCCATAGCTACATCTACTGACCATGGACACAACCTCCAGACTGTGCAGCTACTAATAAAGAAAAACCAGGTAAGTCGGTGCTGTTACAGCTCCACACCTGCTGGTTCTCCTCAGTGCTGACTAATTTGGGAAGGAAAGGTTTGGAGTAAAGCAGTGGGTGCTGTGGTGTGCCCACAGGTGGTGGCACAGCCCCACGTGAGCTGATGGTGTGTGTTTTGCTGCCCCTGACTTGCATTTCCTTTCCGTTGGTGCATTGTCTCATCAGTGAACTTCTCTCCCTTGTAGACCCTTCAGAAAGAAATCCAGGGCCATCAGCCTCGTATCGATGACATTTTTGAGAGGAGTCAGAACATCATCACAGAGAGCAGCCCCAATGCTGAAGTGATCCAGCAGAGACTGGCAGACCTGAAGCAGCTGTGGAACCTCCTCATCGAGGAGACGGAGAAGCGCCACAAGCGCCTGGAGGAGTCCCACAGGGCTCAGCAGTACTACTTCGATGCGGCTGAGGCCGAGGCCTGGATGAGTGAGCAGGAACTCTACATGATGTCAGAAGAGAAGGCCAAGGTGAGCAGCTCCACAGCAACACCAGGCTGGGTTCCATTGCTTTGCGAGAGGGAGGAAGGTGGCGTAATTTAACACGGCACTACTCATGTAATGGCAGCAGAACCAGATTGAATTCCTGGTGAAACCTCGAGTGGTTGTCACTTCTACCTGTTATACACCTGACAGTGTGGAGGGTAGGTCTGGCTGTACAGAGCCAGGGAAGCATCCTCACACTCTGTATGGCAACTCTGCTGCCTTGGCTGTAAGGTTGGAGCTCCCAGTGTGGCCCAGTCAGGTCCAGTTCAGTGTTAGTTCTGAAGGCCAGCACAGAGCACCTGGCTGTGAAACAGGGCCTGGTACCGCTGTCACCACTGTCACCACCTGGTACCAGCTTTGACTGCCAGTGACAGGAGACCAGCACAGCATCACACCATACCCAAGAGGACATGAACTCCTGCTTTCCAAGGCAGTGTTAGTGCTGGATCTTATTTGTGTTGACATAAATGCACTCTGTTCACTGCCCTGGTAAAATACAGCTCAGCTTTGTGTCAGTGTAACACGTTCTGTGGGTGTTCAGTCTCCAGTTAAGAAGGGCTTGTTTTCTTTTTTCTATCTAAGCAATGCAAATAAGGAGTATTAATGCAAATAGTTAGTTATGCAAAATATTCTAATGAAAAGACTTATTGACAATACCAGTTAACACTGAGAGTTGGAGGTTGTTTTTCTTCCTCATAACCGTGAAGTTACAGTTGGTTTTTGTTGGAACTTCTCCAGACACTTTGGTGGAGAATCCATTGGCGTGGGCTCCATAGGATTTCTTTTCTTTGCCCCATGCTGTCACTGAGAACCCTGACAAGTGATGTGCCTAAAACTATTCCGTGTTTCTGAGCCCTGCACAGTCACCAGTGCTGTGGGAACACACAAAGAGCTTCAGAGAAGAGGAAACTCCTCCTGCTCAGTGCACAGCTGATGTCATTTTGTTCTGCATCCCAGAGGGGCTGCTGCATTCTCTCTTCCACTGTTATTTTGCTGTCTTTGGGCACCATTTGCTGTGACAATTGTTATATACCGCTGGCAGAATGACTTGTTTTCAAGCTGTACTTGGGAGCAGGTCCCTATAGTTCTCCCTGCCCATCACTGTTTGCTCCCACACCAGCTGAACCTGCTGTGTGGTGTTGTTCTGTGGAGTGAGGGCCTGACTGTCCCTTGCTGTCCCCTCACAGGATGAACAGAGTGCCGTGTCCATGCTGAAGAAACACCAGATTTTGGAACAAGCTGTAGAAGACTATGCTGAAACTGTACACCAGCTTTCAAAGACCAGCAGAACTTTGGTGGCAGACAACCACCCAGAAAGGTATTAACTGCCATTTTTAATTGGATCATGAGTTCTTTCAGTAGTTCAGTCCCTTCACTAGGTTGTTCTGACCCACAAAGACTACAGCACAGCCCAAGTAGCTCAGAAGAGGAGTTCAGCCTCACTCAGTTCAAGGTGCAAGCTGGACCACCCTGATTTGGCCGGAGACAGAGTCAGTACATGCAGCTGCTGATTTACCCTCAGCCAATGCCTGTGGTGCCCCTGTGCAGGCTGGCAGTGCCAGGTCTGCCAGCACTGCTCAACCTATGGAGGTCTAGCAGTCCTCAGGGACAAGGTCCAGACTGGCTCTTCCAGCCAACTTCCAGGTCCAGCCCCTAAGGTCACAGTCACTTATCCTCCCCAAAATCTGCCTCCTCTCTTTGAGATTTCAGCAGAACCGGAGCCTGGAGTCAGATGCTTTAAACATGGGCATATTAATATCTTGCTTTTGGTAAATTGATCTCAGCTTCCATAAACGGCTTTCCCTGGGGGAGAGTTCAGGAAGCTTTAGAACCGTTTTGCTGTAGGAGCTGCAGCTCAGCACACAGAGTTCTGCACTGGCTTCAGCTGCAAGGCTGACTCCACTCTGAGGCTGATGTGTGTAACTGCTCTGCCTTCGCTGGGACTGGCTTGGGACAGACACCCTCTGCCCCCGGTGGAAGGTTGTTACTGAACTCAAAAGCACTCTCTTGTGGTCGTGATCATTTCTGATGAGAGTGGATTTCCTGGCTGAGCTGTCTGAGTACTGGAATAACATCACCAACTTTACAAGGCAGAGGGAAGGCACTCTGACAGGGCTGTATGGTTCAGACAAATATAGGCAAAAGAGACAGCCAGTAGAAATATTAATACTGTGTGGAAATGCTGAACTTTAGGGGGTAAAAAAGCACGAGTGCTGCTGAACCTGGACACAGAGTTTAAATGAGAATGAACTGCCCCTGCCTCAGCAGCTCAGATCCTGACTGTAGTTTTGGGAGAAGACTGGCGTGGTCTGTGGCCAGACAAACAGAGAGCTTGGTTCTCAGCTCTTCTCTCTCTACAGCCAGAGGGTTTTAGTACAGGACAGACAAGTTTTCCAGCTGCTGCAGTCACCTCTGCCAGCAGAGGGTTGGTCCAGCATGTCCCAGTCCAAGCCCTGCATGCAGCAGACGTGCATTCTGTGGGTGAATCCCCTGGGGAAGGGGTTTGTCCCGTGCTGTGGGTTTGTGAGCACAGTGCAGAGCCAGTGCAGAGCCAGGGCAGACCCAGGGCTCCCTGTGTTGCAGCGAGCGGATCAGCATGCGCCAGTCCAAGGTGGACAAGCTGTACGCCGGCCTCAAGGACCTGGCTGAGGAGAGGAGGGGCAAGCTGGACGAGAGACACCGCCTGTTCCAGCTCAACCGCGAGGTGGACGACCTGGAGCAGTGGATTGCGGAGAGGGAGGTGGTGGCAGGATCCCATGAGCTGGGCCAGGACTACGAGCACGTCACGGTGAGTTCCTGGAGGTGCTGCAGGCCGACCTGCCCTCCCTGGGTGCTGCACACACTGAGTGGTCACTGCAGACCATCTCAGGGTCACTCTGTAACCACGGCACTGTTGCTCTGCCCTCCAGATGCTGCAGGAGCGGTTCCGGGAATTCGCCCGAGACACCGGAAACATTGGCCAGGAGCGTGTGGACACTGTGAACCACATGGCAGATGAACTCATCAACTCTGGACACTCAGATGCTGCCACAATTGCAGAGTGGAAGGACGGACTCAATGAGGCCTGGGCTGACCTCCTGGAGCTCATTGACACGAGAACACAAATCCTTGCAGCCTCTTACGAACTGCACAAATTTTACCACGATGCCAAGGAGATCTTAGGGCGTATTCAAGACAAACACAAGAAACTGCCTGAGGAGCTTGGCAGAGACCAAAACACAGTGGAAACACTACAGAGAATGCACACGACGTTTGAGCACGATATCCAGGCCCTGGGCACCCAGGTGTGTGACGGGGGAACGGGGGTGTGGGAACCTGAGCGGGGCAGTTCTGCTGCTGCCCTTGGCCCCTCCGTGCCGGGGACACAGAGCACTGCCAGCCCCTTCCCGAGTGGATTGCTGTGGGAATAACTGCACCTGCCTGCTTCTCTGTCAGTGCCTTAGGTTGGTTATCTGAAAGAACCATCTGTAAGTACACAGGTTTCTGAACATGGCAGCAATTGTTTGACATTGCTCCATTTCCTGCCCTTGGGTGAAGAAGAAATGATAAAGGCAGAGAGCTTCTGTATTGACTTAAAGTACAAGTATGAAGAAATGTGTAAGCCTAGTTGGTTTGTTGGGGTTTGGAGTTTTTTGGCTGGTTGATTGGTTTGGGGTTTTTTTGTTTTAAAAAACACCAAAAAGCCCCAACCAAACCCTCTTGTGCCAGGCACTGTTTATCTTTCTGAGAGGCAAAGGAAGTCTAAAGATCTGCACAGGGGCTTTCTGACTTGATTATGAGGCTGGGCATTCTGATTTAAATATGGCCTTTCCTGGTGCTTCCTAAAGGCAGTCTGGAGAGATTTAAAGTCCACAGTCCAGGCTAAGATTTTTAAAAGCACCCAAACTTGATCTAATTCCAAATCTTTTGAAGTCGAGATATGTTAAGTACAAGGCAGCAGCTGCTCATACAGCACATGGGGGATTCTAAACCAAAATACAATGTTCAGCTGCCAGAATGAGAATTTGGGAAGAGAACAAGTTGCTAAAGGAACAGAGGAATTACAACTGACTGCATTTATCCCAGTAGGTCAGGAAAGAGCTTTTATGGCCAAGCTGCCAGCCAGTTCTTGGTTATGTTGCAGTTTGCACTAGAATAAAGGGGAGAGAGCAAGCATTTGATTTTCCAAGTGTTTTACTTTCTGAAGCTGTAGATTTTATACAGAAAATGGGCGACATTCACAAAACATCAATCCCAGTCTCTCAAAAAGGTAATTATAATCAAGCCTTAAATGGAGGAATATGTAATCATAGCACAGAGCTGTGGGGAAAGCACTTAGGGTAATTTTTGGCTGGAACAGCCAGAGCACTGAGATGGATCATTATGAGAGGCATGATCTCTGTGCCTGTAGCTAGAAGGCAGTTTGTTTTGATGTTAAAAAAAATAATTATTAGGCAAGAGCTAATAGAATGTTTCCTGGCTTGAAAAATACGTGAAACAGTCAAGAATTAGCATTTGATGTCCCAAGACACCGTTTGAAAGGAAAAGAGATTTCTAATAGTAGTAGGATCTTAAAATTTCCAAATTTTCTTCTCTTTGAAGTCATTATCTGCATTTTTCAAAAATCACCTCTGTCAGCTGAAGTAGTGGTTTGGATACAGAGATCCTGAGTGCCATTGTCACTTGTGTGAGGGAGGGGAAGGAGATGTGCTGGTGAAAACGGCCCCCACTTGCCGTGACATTTAACAGTCACTTTGTTTTGGCACCACGTTTTCCAGCAGCTTTAGGCAGTGGCAAATCTTTGCTGTTTTGGGGGTCCCTTGACTTAACAACAGAACAGCCCTTTTAGTGCTGCCAGACCAACTGCATTTACAGTGATGGGGAGCCATTGCAGTGATGAAGGAGCAGCTGCAATGTCCCTGTGTGTGTGATCAGCCCCTGAGGGATGTGTCTCTCCCCCCCAGGTGAGGCAGCTGCAGGAGGATGCCGCGCGGCTCCAGGCCGCCTACGCCGGGGACAAGGCCGATGACATCCAGAAGAGGGAGAACGAGGTGCTGGAGGCGTGGAAGGCGCTGCTGGACGCCTGCGAGGGCCGCAGGGTGAGGCTGGTGGACACGGGAGACAAGTTCCGCTTCTTCAGCATGGTGCGGGACCTCATGCTCTGGATGGAGGACGTCATCCGGCAGATAGAGGCCCAGGAGAAGCCAAGGTAACGTGAGCCATCTTCTCCATGGCAAGATAAAGCTGCAGGTTGTAGGAGCAGGTCAGTGAGGAACATCTGTCAGAGCTGGTGTCTTGGCTGGTGGGGCAGCAGCTCGTTCTGTGTGGGGTGGGGCTGCTGGAGTCATTGCAGTGCCAAATGTGCCCAAAGAGATTCGGTCTCTCATTATCCAGTCTCTCATTCAGATGGTTATCCAGTCTCTGGTTCAGGTGGTTATCCAGGGTCTCATTCAGGTGGTTATCCAGTCTCTGGTTCAGGTGGTTATCCACTCTGATTCAGATCAGAACGGTGCTGCTCCTGAGGAAAGGCTTCTCGATCTGCAAAGACAATCTAGGAATCAATTCTTTTGTCCTTCAGTTTGACAATGTAGCTTGTTTGCAGATGTAGCAGCCGTTAACTCCACAATACGTGGTTTTGCTCCTTTTTAGGGATGTCTCATCTGTGGAGCTGCTCATGAACAATCACCAGGGTATCAAGGCGGAGATCGACGCACGGAACGACAGCTTCACCACCTGCATCGAGCTGGGCAAGTCTCTGCTGGCCAGGAAACACTACGCCTCTGAGGAGGTACTGTGCTCCTGGGGGGCCTGGGCTGGCCCAGGGGGACAAACTGGCCCTGTGTCATCTACACAGGGGTAATCTGTGTGTTCACGGGGACATATGTTACCTCAGGGTGGGAAATCAGTGTACAATCTCACCCTGCGAGCTCATGTTAGGGAGCAGAGGTGGCATCGAGGTTTAAAGGGTCATTTTCAGCCCAGGGAATGCAGAATTCCTCTCTACATTCTGCTCTGCAGAGAGGGGAAGGTGACTTCCTTGAGCAAGGGCAGCTGTGAGACAGCCTGGACACTGTACAGGGGAACTGGAATGCTGTGGAGAGGCCTGCAAGGGGGAGGAGCAGGAAAAAGTTTGTCTTGCAGGGAGTAATTCTGGGGAATATTAAGAGAAAACCATATCCAACTGCTTAAGGCCTTGATTTGTTTTCTGATGTGTCCAGGCAGAGAACAGAGGCTTAACCTGTGTATCTCCAGCCTCCCTCTGGGGGAGGGAGGAAAACTAAACACTGGGAGCCACTGCCCACTGAGGGAGGGGAGGGGTTCTGGAACAGCCCTGAGCAGCAGTTCTGCACTGTTTGCTGTGAAAAGGGCAGAAGATACAATCCAGGACTGCACTGTTTATGTCTGTTTGTTTGTTGCACCCTTTTAATCAAACACTCTTGGTGCTGTAGTTTTTAACAGACACTGAGTGCTTATGCAAATGTGATATTTTAATGCAAATGTCATATTTATTTATACTTGGAAGAGAAAACCAGCTGTTGTTTCCCCGTTGAAGTCACTTCCTGACAAACTCCCAGAGTGTCTGTCAGTGCCATTGGCTGCACAGCGTGTGGGGGTGAGCAGGTTTTTGGTGCCTGTGTAACAGCCCTGCCCTCTCCTCTCCCCCCCAGATCAAGGAGAAGCTGCTGCAGCTGACAGAAAAGAGAAAAGAAATGATTGACAAATGGGAAGACAGATGGGAGTGGCTGAGACTGAGTAAGGACACCCTTGGATTTCTTCTGGGCTGGGCCATATCTAACTCTCTTCACTGTGTCTTTCTGAGCGTTGGAAAAAAACCCACAGCTCCTTTTGTGTTACAGAGCTTGGAATGTGTTTGAGCTGGAATAGCTGCCAGGCTCCCACTTGTTGATAAGTAAATGATGGAGAATTGGAAACTAAGAAACTGCACCAAAGGTCTTGCCCTATAGATCAAATTTGGAGCTCGCTGCAAGAGCTTTACCTATTTTGCAGGTGTCACATTCCAAAAGGATGCACTGTTAAAAATAGGGAGCAGTAAAGCCCTGCTACCTCCTGCATGTGTTGTGCCTGCATTTCCTGAGGGGGTGCAGTGTGGATGGGCAGTTCACTGACAAAGGTGTACTTGTAAACACCACAGTTTTGCAAGTTTTACACCCTGGACAGCCCAGCTCTGACACTCTTAACAAGGGCTGTGAAAACCTGCAACTGTAGCACTGTGGAGAAGCAGCTGAGGTGCAGAAATGCTGTTTGCTGAAGGGAGCTGCAGCTGCTGTCCAGCTGTTCCCTAGACAGGGCAGTCTGAGGGAGGAAACCAGCAGAGAACAAGCTTTCTATGCTGAAGTTAGTAGGATACAGCAGATTAGAACAAAAACCCCCCACTGAACTTGCAAAATTAAATAGAATAAATGAAAGTGGGCCTTAAATTGCATTTTTCCTCAAAGCAAAGGCAGCAGGAGAATGGTGCTAATACCTGTCCCCTCTGTGCTCAGTTTTGGAGGTGCACCAGTTCTCCAGAGATGCCAGCGTGGCCGAGGCCTGGCTGCTGGGCCAGGAGCCCTACCTGTCCAGCCGGGAGATCGGGCAGAGCGTGGACGAAGTGGAAAAATTAATCAAGCGGCACGAGGCGTTTGAAAAGTCCGCGGCCACCTGGGACGAGAGGTTTGCAGCGCTGGAAAGGCTGACCACGGTGGGTGCCTGGGCCTCTGCTGGCCAATCCTCTGGGCTGGGGCTTGGGAGCAACTCCCACCATCACCAACCTCATCTGCACTTGTTGATCATTCGAGTGGCCTCAGCCAACCCCCCAGAGCCCGAGGGTTCCTGTCCCCAGCGGTACCAAACCCCCTGGGGAATTGGAACTCAGCAACCTGCAAGGAAAAAGCTTCGGTGATAAATGACCTCGGGAGTCAGCAAGAGCTGCCTTGAGACAGGAGATGTAAGAGCTGAGCAGTTTGCTGCAGCCCTCTGCCATACCAGCTGTGCTCTAAGAGGGGGGTTCTGAGCGAAGAGACCCAGATCCAAACCCTTGAAATGATTTTTGGCTAAAGATGACACTGGTGGGGAGGGGGCCTTGGCAAAAATGTTTGTTGTGTTGTGACTGCTCCAGTGCAAGGCTGTGTTGTCCCCTAGAAAGACACAATAAGGGAAAAAACCCCAAAGACCATTGTGAGCCCAGCTGCAGTGTCAGTAATTAATGCTTGGGGAGCACGTTGCCATCTTTGGAGAACAGTTTGGCTTTAGACACTAAAATTTAAGTGACTTGGTTTTTCACACACACTGAGTGTCACAGCTGCAGACAAAAGGAACTGGAGTTTCTCAGCATCTCCACCAATCAGGCTGGTTTTTGGAGATGGTTCATTTCAGGGATTCAGACGTGGAACATTTTAATTCTGTGTATGGCAAGCAGACAAGAGGATGGCACTTTTTGGTATTTTAATAACTTGGGTTGTTTTCTTGTTTGTCTGGGTTTTTTTTTAATAGAATGAATTGGAAAACAGCCGTGGCCAGTGGTTATAAATAACCCGCTGCCCAGGCTCCACTCAGTGTCAGAGGGTCTGATGCTCTGTGCCCTCACTGGCAAACTCAGTGCCACAAACTTGGCGTGCCCGATGCTTTCCAAGACTGCTGCCTTCCAATTGTATTCCAGTTCACTTTAATTTCAGTTACGTTTTAGAAAAAGGTACAGAGGTGTTTTTAGTTTCTAGAAATCATCCTGAAAAATGGGCAGTGCTTTTAACTGCACAAAAACCCGTTTCCTTTCCCAGCTGGAGCTGCTGGAAGTGCGTCGGCAGCAGGAGGAGGAGGAGCGGAAGAGGCAGCCGCCCACCCCGGAGCCCGGCCCCAAGGCAGAGGATGCAGACTCCCAGCAGCAATGGTGAGTCCTCAGGCTGAAAACAGGCTGTGAAAGGAGGGGAAGTTGCTGGATTTAGTAATGTGACCCTTGGTTTATGGGGACAGGACCTTTCCCAGAGCCCTGAATTCACTGCTGAATTGAACATTCCCATTTTCCGTCCAGTGTTGTGACTGCTGAGGTGTCCCTGGCCTGAAAGTAGAACTGCTGGTTTTACAGCCCCTGGGTTATGAGTTACAGTTTCTGAACAACCTCAGCTTTTTTCTTGGATGAGCATCACTTACAGATTTTAAGCCACATCCGTGGAACATTAACATTTATGAAATTACTTATGTGAGAGGAGGCTTATTTGAAAGGTAACCGTCAGTAAAGTCTGGTTTGATCTCACTTCACACTGGATTTATTCAGTTGGGCCTGAGGATTTTAGGAACTTGCTTAAATTTCTTAAATTAATATTCAGTAGGAAAATCTCATTTTGGTGAACAAGACACGTGACTTCCAAGAACTTAATACAGTTTCTTTTCTCCTCTCTCCAACAGGGATGGGACAAAAGGAGAGCAGGTTTCCCAGAACGGTTTGCCCTCAGACCAGGAGTCTCCACGGGTTAGTTACCGCTCCCAAACCTACCAAAACTACAAAAACTTTATTAGCAGACGGACAGCCAATGACCGCTCGTGGTCTGGACTGTGACACAGAGTCATGTGCAGCAAAAGACACCTTTTTTCAGTATGGGTTACTGGTACTGGTTTCATCTTTTGGCTTCAGATTTCCCTGCTGCTTTTCTCTTCCTTCCCATCAGTTGACTTTTATTTGATTAGCAGCCCCTCGGAGATATATTTGCTTCACTTTAATCTTTGTTTATTTGAATCTCCCCACTGACACTCAGTTGCTTTAAGGTGACACATTTATTTCATGTTATTGACTGTGAGTTTTTCATGTCGCTAATAGTATTAAGATTTTCCAGCTAAATCGTCCTTTATATGAGTAATTGAGATTATTGAGATTACAGCCTAATGAAGAAGAGCACTAGACCCTGACAGGTATGACGCATCGAGCTGTACTAACAGGTCTCAGCACGGCATTATTCGATATTATTAAATCAGCTGCATTAGCAAGAGAGTTATTTACAAGGCCAAAGATAATCCACACAAGTGAGCTGGGCAGGGAGGGGGGAGTGTGACTCTGGACAAATAAAAGCCTTAAGGTTAGTTGTATAACATTCCATGCAGAATGGACTCATTGACTGCAGAGACAAATAAACGTGAAATAAACGTGAAATAAACCATTAAAACCCAGTATCTAGATTTATCTGGGGGTTTAGTCCTCACGAAGGGTTGTGATCTTGCTGGAGAGCTGTGCTGGGCCCTGTTTGGCCTCAGTCCTGTCCAGTTGGCACTACAGCAATTCAGTATCCAGGCACTGGAGAGACAGGGGGGTAAAAGAGAGCAGGGTGTTGTCCCCTGGGGAGAGCTTGTGATGCTTTAAAAACTAAATAAAATACATTGGTCTAAGATCCAGCTCTTTATTTTACCTAGAGGCAGGCGGAATGCTCCATGCCTTATTGGTTCCTTCTTGGTAGGGGGGGTGTCCCAGTGGGGTCAGGATGCATGCCAAGCACCTTGCTGTGCAGCCAGGAAAATGCCAGGAAATGTCTCCAGAGTTAATGCAACACAGGAGCTGGGCCTGGCTCCTCCCTCCCTCCCCTTCCTGCAAAGCCTCCTTGTTTCAGTGAATGCTTTGAGTGGTGAGAGAAATGACACATCTTGTTGTTCCTGAACCTGGCTCTCCGAGGTCACATTCCGTGCAGGAAGGTCCCTGGCAGGCTCAGATCCATGGATATCAGGGCTCTTGCAAAGCAAACACACGTCCCAACCAAGGGCTCTGGAGGAAATGCCTTTCAGCACAAGTTTCTCTTTCCAATAGCCCACCCCAGTCAGGTCTGAGTCTGCACACAGACTCCACCAGTGCTCAGGGAACTCAGCAGTTCCACCTTCCTCTTTCTGGAAATAAAGCCTTTTGGGCCATCTTTAATATTCAATTACAAAGCGAGCTGTTGTGCATTCTAATGTTTATAAATTCTGTACAGTTGTGGCAGGGATTGTGAGGGACCTGCAAGCGAGTCCCAGACCATCATCTTGTTGGTTACCACAGCCTTATACATCCCCTGTTTGCTTCTTTTTTAATTTTATTGTATTTTATTGCCACGATACATAACGCGTTTCCACGTTCATCTTTGCCATCTTCAGTCTTCCATGAGGATTTTTTAGCTGAGTTTGTTGAGCCCTGTGTTGCAGTAGCTCAGGTGTTCCCAGCTGTGTCAGTCCTGATGTGAGGCACCAGATCTGCTGCTGTTGGTCAGTGGCTGAGCAGTGCAGCTGAGCCTGTGACACGAGGATGGGGATTGAGAGGATGTGCTTCAGTAATTGTACTTTTGTCTTTCCACTTCATGACGCGTGTTTTTTTTCTTTTGTCAGGATAACAACATATAGCTTCTTAATGCTTTTAAAAGTTCCCTGTGACTGTGTGGGCACGCCCTGGTGACTCCCACACCAGTGCTGCTCTCTGTGCCTGTAAGGTGTGCCAGCTCTCAGGGCAGTACAGCTGGAGCTTCAGACTCCACCATCCACGAAGCCTTCACGTGTACTGGGGCTAAAAATTAGTGTGTAGGAGTAATTTAGAGAGAGAGAGACTCTTTTGTTTGTATTAGTGCAGTTATATACAAATTCCACTTTTATGATGAAGAAAAATTAATGATGTCATAGATTAAGGTCATCATTTTAGACACTAGAAGTGTAAGATTTCACCTGTTTATTACAGCCTGTGGGACTGGCTTAATGCATTAGAGAGGTCCTTTTGCCAGAACAACCTGTCATCTCTTTGCATCTGGAACAGGCAAATCCATCTCTGTTTTTTAAGCTGTGCTGCAGAGCCTTGAGTTGATGAACTGAATATAATGTTGCTTCAAGCACTGTGAAAACCAAAGGGGTGTCTCCTGTCGTTGTCACCAGCTGTCCTGTTGCATGTCACAGTCCTGCTTTCAGTATCTCCAGAGTAGCCACTAAAGCACCTCCCACTAACCCTGAGTCCCTTTGAGAGCCCTGTCTCGTGTCCCTGAGCCCTGTTGTGCTGTAGCAGTGTTTGCTGTTGGTTTGTCCCACGGCGCTGTCTCCGCATGTCCCACGCATGTTTCCATTGAAGTTTGTTCAGCTCCTGTTTCCTCTCCGTGTTGGTGACACATCCTTGGCAGAGCTGTTCGTGATTCCCATTTATTTTGCTTGTTTTCTGTTAATTGTAGATAACACGTGACAAGGAAATAAAACCTGACAGAGCAGCAGGAAGGCTTTTCCTGGCCCTTTGACAACCAGTAGAACTGGGCGTAGAAGTCGCAGGTCTGATGGTGTGATTGAAGCTGGCAGTTGTCACTTAAAGCCACAGGGCTGCAGATTGCAACTGAATTCCATGTTAGTTCCCAGGAAACACCTTAAGCAGCTGTGCAGTGGCTGCTGGTGTGAGGCTGGCGTGTTTTCCCTAAGATTAGTGGTCGTAGGTATCCCCAGGGCAGTCACGTTTTCACGTCTTGCTGGTATCGCCCCAGCAAACACGGTGCTCTCGGTGTCAGGCAGGGGACAGGTGGTTCTGGGGAGTTTATCTCATTGTGGGGATGAGTTCCTGTGATCTATGTAATTCCTCAGAGGCCTCAGGTCCCTCAGACAGGGCTGCAGCAGAGTTTGAGGGGCAGGAAGTGTCGCTGGACAGAAAGATGTGCAAAGGGCACTCTGTGTTCCTGAAGGTGATCTGTTGGCTGTGGGTGACCCCTGGTTAAATGAGGTTCCAGGGGTGACTCGCTGGTTGTTCATTCCAACACCTGTCCTCTGGCAGTGTTCAGATAATCTTCAGCCTCATCTATTGACCCTCTCCCCTGCTTCAGTCCAACCTTTTTGTTATATGTTGAGATTTGGATGCAAGTAGTGAGGTTTGGTGGTTTAGATCGATCCTAATGGTGAAGGAGCAGCGTAAGGCTACACATCTGTATGGGCAGAGCAAAGCAGAGCTGACTGCAGTGCAATGTGAGCTGGGATCCTCTCCCTGTTTCAGTGGGCAGTGTCTGGGTTATGGGGGTTTAGGTTGCTGAAAGGCAGTTAACCAACCCTTCCCATATTCAGAGCAAGCTGACACTCAGATCTTCCCAGGTCCATGCGTGAGGTACGAGGTGTGAGGTCCAATAACAGATACCAGGCAGGTGTAAGAAGTTCTAGCAAACGGTGGCAAAATTGAGTTTGTTGCATAATAATTCGGCTGCTTTTGATTTGTCCAGGCCATGTGCAGAAGTGGGAATGTCTAATTATTGTGCCATTCACAAAAACCTGCTTGTCTGCATAAAAACAGTCCAGAATGTTTGTAATCTACTAGAGCATTAGCAGCACTGAGCTTTAGTAACTTGCTAATAATAATACTACACACTGGTTGTGTAACTCCTGAGCTGCTACCAACAGCTCTAGATGTCAAAGTAATGGTACAGGAAAAAAAAAACACTGGGACCAAGCTGCATTTCAAAAGCTTATGGCCATTAGGATTCCAATTTAAATGATTTTTGGATGAATGGCTCCTGAAGACGTCGACAGCTTGAGCAGTGAGAGCTGCTGGAGTCACGGCTGCTCTCTGGGTATCGCTCCCAGTGCGACAGGCAACGCGACCAACAAAGCAAGTGATGGGCAAGGCCTTGGTTCTGTCTTTGTTTGGGGGTAAATAGCTGTGTGATGCTGTGTGACTGTGGTGGTTTTCAGTTCCTTTAACCAAAATCCAACCCACCTAATAACGCCAGTCTGAACCAGACCTCGATAATTGACTCGTGACCTCATTTCCCTTGTCTTTATGATCCAATATCCTAACTGGGATGGTGGAGATGAAATGCATGGTGTAATCTCTCTAATTTCTGCATGTTTTGATTTTGTTGTGTCACTAGGGGAACGGGGAAAGTGGGAAAGGAGCTTTTACAGAAACAAATGAATTGCACACATTTTTGTAAATGCTCCTGGGCGATTGTGACATCTTTCTCTGCTGACTCATAGTTAATACCTTTTATGGACTTTTAATACCCCAGTAATGCCATAAATGTATTTAAGGTGGCTGATGTGTATAACTTCTACTGTTCCTCTAGGTCTGCAGAAAGTGTGATTGTTACTGTTCCAAACATTGGAGTACTTAGCAACAGAATCAAATGCTCTCATTTTAGGATAACAATATATTAAAGAATATGAATTGACCAGCAGAGCAAAGCACAGTAAAATTCACACTGATGTTCATCTGCTCTTATTTCCCCTTCTCTCCACCTATAAAATGGGTACTAATCCATTCCTACCTTCTAATTTCCTTGGCCTCCTGTGTCTCCATGGAGTGCGAGAGAGAACTTATTGGCCTGTGTCATTTTCCAGGCAAAGTTTATACACAGCCACGTTGTGCAGGGAGGCAGGTTAACTCCAGGATGCCCCAGTGCTGGGAGCTGCAGGCTGAACGTGCTCTCCACTGTTCCCAGGTGGCAGAAACTGCAGACACAAACGAGATGGTCAATGGAGCTGCAGAGCAGAGGACGAGTTCCAAAGAGTCCAGTCCAGTTCCTTCCCCGACGTCAGACCGCAAAGCCAAGACCGCTGTTCAGGCCCAGACTGCTGCTACCCTTCCAGCCAAAACCCAGGAGATCCCTTCAGCTCAGATGGAGGGCTTCCTGCACCGCAAGCACGAGTGGGAGACACACAGCAAGAAAGCCTCCAGCAGGTAACGTGCCGGGGCAGGCCGTGGCGGCCCAGAGGGCTGGCCCAGATGTCACACAGCTCGCACCAGCCCTGCTGCCATTGTCTCCTCACAGCTCCCAGAGACCTCCCAGGCTCACCCTCCTGCTGCTGCAGGGACTGTGGCTGCAGGGCCGAGCAGTGTATGTGGGGAAGGCTAAAGATATTTGGTAGGAAAGGCAGCATTGGCCATATGTGGCAGGTGGAAAACCGAGGCACAGAGATAGCACAACTTCCCCACTGCACAGGAGGGATTTGTGGCAGCAGTGGGATTTGATTCCACATCTCTCAAGTTGTATCTTACTACAAGAAAAGAAAACCACGTAGGTGTGAGACCAGAAATGTTCGTATTCTTCTGACATTTTGTGTTTGCACATTACCACTTCCCACCTACTCTGTGATCTGTTCAGCATGAGCAGGAGATGATTGGTGTGCCAGAGTCGATTCCATTCCCAAGGACCCGGGCCTGCAGGTCTCAAACAGGCAGAGCTTTGAGATTTGTCTGCACTGGAAAAGCAGACTGGGGGTCCTTTGTGACCCGAGAGAGCTCTTGGAACCAGAATTGTGACTTGGCTGACGAGGAAAATGTTCACAGCAAGAGCTGAGCTACAGCAACATCTGTGGGGTTTGGTAGGAGCCCTTGGCAGAGCTGAGATCACACATGAGTACAGTACTCCAGGATTTGTGTTCCACTGGGGTTGTTCACACCAGAGAGTGCCTTGGAGGCACTGACAGCCACCAGCACTGGGTGCTGTCTGGGTGCTCTTATTTCCAGTAATCGTTAATTTTCACAGCTCTATTAGAGAATGAGGCACATGGTTTGTGTCAGTCAAGGATCTCACACACAGTCCATTCATCAGTTTGCGGCACAGTGAGAACTCCTTCTACAACAGAGCTTGGCCATTAAAAGGTCAATGGGTTTCTCTCCCAAGAATGCAAAGTGCCCAGTCTGCCAGAGTCCTCCCACAGTGAGGACAGGCTGGTGTGCTGTCACAGGGAAATGTCTGTTCCATGTGGCTCAGTGGCAGTGCTTTTGGCTCAAAGCTGTGCTTCCATGAGAGGATTCCCTGTGTGTGGTTTATGGGACAGTGTAGGCTGTATCCACATCCTCACACTGAACTAATCTCCATTATCTTACAGAAATAATGGTGTTTGGTTTCCCCACTTCTGCCAGCGAGAGCATCAGATTCATAACTGCCCTTGTTGTTTCCCATGTGCCCCAGGTCATGGCATAACGTGTACTGTGTCATCAACAACCAAGAGATGGGCTTCTACAAGGACTCCAAAGCTGCTGCCTCGGGCATCCCCTACCACAACGAGATCCCCGTGAGCCTGAAGGACGCGGTCTGCGAAGTGGCGGTCGACTACAAGAAGAAGAAGCATGTGTTCAAGCTCAGGTAAACCCGGGCAGCAGTTTGCCCTCAGGGAGTGCTGTGGTGGGTGTGTTCACTGTGTGAACCCAGCCAAGCTCTTCCCAGCACTGCCACAGGGGCTGTTTGTCAAAGGCAGCCCAACACACCGTCACGGTGATCAGTGCACTTGCTGTCTGGGACCAGGCCAGGTGCAGGTGCCTGAAGTAGGAGCCTGAATTTCACAGTGCCTTTCACAGCTCTGCAGCTGCTCCCTCTGGAACTGATTGAGAAGAACGTTCATGGTTCTGCTCTTCTCAAAATCAGGCCTCTTGTTTAGTGTTTTCTGTTGAATTTAGGAGACTGCTGAAGACACCTATCACATTTTCAGGCCCAGAACACGTAGTGACAGACCATTTCAGTTTGAACTATGTAAAGGACCTGTTGCTCAAAGGTTAAAAAAAAAGGCTTTTCCTTGTGAAACTGTGCATTTTACTAAACAACCTTCAGTTAAATAAATCTTCAAAATATTTTATCTTTACACAGATGCTAGGTAATCCTGACTTAATGAACTGATCAGGTCACAAGACAGAGGTATTTTGGTTTGGGTTTTTTTGGAAGAGTATAATTTTATATTGGTACAGGAATCCTCTAAAGATGTTAGAATCCATATCTGGGCAAAATTTGCTTTATAGAAAATATATAGGGAAATATATAGCAAATATTTAGGGAAATGTAGCTTTCTTGAAGACAGGCCTGCAGCTATGTGATTCATCCTGTAGACTATTTTAAACCCCTCTGAATTGCTAATGTAAGGATGTGCTGTTCCAAATGCAAAGTTAGGCAGGAGAGCTAGCTGCCCTTTTTTCCCAGTGCCCCATCATGTGCACCAGACCCCTCGGGTACTTGCAGGTGAATATTTTCTTTACTCACTCACTGTTATTTTACTGTTTAATACTCAATTTCATTTCATAAAGAGATGTTAAAATGCTTGGGGTTTGTGGGGAAAGATGGGGAAGGCTCCTGCTGCCCCTGGCTCCTGCTTGTTCAGGTGCCTGGCCTGGCATTATTCAGTTGTTTTTTAATTATTATGTATCTTCACATGTATTGTTAATTGTTAAACCATTTGAGTAAAATCAGCACAGGAATCCAACAGAAGGGAGACCCTGGCCTTCCCTGTGAGGAGAGGCAGCTCCTCCTCCTTGCCACCAGTGCAGTCCCTGGAGCCAGCCCAGCACAGTGCCCAGGGCAGAGCAGCTGCAGGACTTTGCTGGGTTTTACAAGAGCCAGGAACACTGTGGGTGTTGTTTCCTTTGCAGATTGACCGATGGCAATGAATACCTCTTCCAAGCCAAAGACGACGTAAGTTTGCTTTTCTTGTGGTTTATTCCTGCTGTGCCACGTGTGCTGTTGTAGCAGAAGGGACACAGAGCTGCTGAGAGCTCAGGGCCCCATCACTGCAGGGTCCCTCCCAGCTCAGAGTATTCTGTGCTCTGTGCTCTGAGTGTGCTTTGATTCCGTGCTCTGCAGGAGGGTGTGGGTGATGTGCAGGTTCAGGGCTGCTCAGGTCCAGCTCCAGTAGCCACCTCTGCAGGAGCACAGCCGGAGGAGAGCCAGGGCATGACTTAGGGCCGGATTGCTCCCGTTTCCCACCGGTGTCCGTTCCCCCTCCGCCCCACGGGTCAGAGCGGGCTGTGGGTTGTAACGGCTCTCTGCCTTTGGGGCTTCTTGAAGGAGGAGATGAACACGTGGATCCAGGCCATCACATCAGCCATCTCGTCGGACAAGATCGAGGTGTCCCCGACCACCCAGAGCACTCCAGCCTCCAGCCGTGCCCAGACCCTGCCTGCCAGCGTCACAATAACCAGCGAGTCCAGCCCTGGCAAGCGGGAGAAGGACAAGGAGAAAGACAAAGAGAAAAGATTCAGCCTTTTTGGTAAAAAGAAGTGAACTCCATCTCCACACACTGCACTTCTCTGACCGTTCCAGTGGAATTCCAGCATGCGAGCTCAGAACCAATACGTTACTCTCTGTGCCTCATGTTCCTCAATGTGATTGACATTTTTTTATTTATAGAGCGTTTTAAAACAAAAAAAGCCAACAAAAAAAAAAAAAGAATCTAAAGTTACAAACGTATGAGGTGCATTGGGCAGCTTCTGTAGGAGAGGGAGGACCAGGTTTTGGGGGTTTGTTTTTGTTTTTGTTTTGTTTATTTTTTTTTTTAAATGAAGTTAATGTAGATTAGATCTTAATATTTAAACTGTTCCTCAATTTTGTGAGGCTGTCTTGGAAAATAACCCACTCCTAGTGCTATTGGTATGCAAGGCAGCGGTGCTTTCGAATCTACTGTGCACACGAGAAACCAATGTCCCAGCTCAGAGCGCTCCCTCAGCCGGGGGGGCCGCGCTGAGTCCTGCCTAGTGGAGCCTCCCCTTGCAGTTCTAACACTTCTTGAAGGGCAGCGTGTTCTCTTTGCTGTAACAGAGTGCAGGGATGTTGACTCACACACAACGCTGGTTATTAACACGCCCCGAGGCGTTTCTGCATCGAGTACCACACGTAAGAATGTTGGTGTTCCAGACGGATCAACAGGCTGAGACAGTTTCAAATAAGCTGTAATTTCAAATTGGGTTTGTTTTGTTTTTGTTTTTGTTTATTTTTTTTTTGAAATACATTATATTGTATGTTTCAGATAATTCTAGTACAAAGTATAATAAGACTAGATGTATAATAAACCCTTTAAAATCATCAATAAGTGTAAAAGTGGAACTGAAGCATTTACTGGAAAAGTAATGTTACTCAAATGGTTACTTGCTTGTCAGCTGCAGCACTGTGTGTTATAATTTTGCTACATTACCTTGCTCTTTGATACATAGTGTGCATTTCTGTCACTGTAACTATTGTAATGAAAAATTTTCATCTTACTGCACAATCAAAAATTACATTTAATAGGAATGAACTTTCAATGACTGGGCCTGTAGTCAAGAGTAGTACTGGAACTGGCTTTCAGTTGTATCGAACTGTACCTCTAGACTTTTACCCTATCTGTTAAATATATGCGATGTCATTAAATGCTTTTAAAACTAAATATGCTGGGTTAGTTTCTTATTTCATTTCTGACGATGTTAAATCATAATTTTGAAAGAGGATCAAAAATAAAGTTATTTTAAAATGTCATCTCTCCTGTGCACTGAAACTGATGTCTCCACATGTAATTCCATTCTCTCGTGCTAAAGTTCATTCTGAAATAGCTGTTTTCTCTCTTCCCACTTTTCTTTCTCCTCGCTTCCCAGCTGCCCTCCCTTTTACCCTGCTCCCCAAATTATGTGCCAAAAAAAGAATTAAATTAATATTTTGTAAAATATTTAGACGTAGATACCGTTTGTGAGAAGTAAATCCAGCAGAATGGATGGAAGTAAAGCATAAGCAGAGGCTGGGGCGATGGAGTTACCTGGACATTTACCTGATTGAGGTAAAGCTCCATGTAAAAGTTGGCAGCCAAAGCACATTATTTGGAGTAAGTGCCATTCTCCAATTTTTTACCCACCTTTTGCTCAAGTGCTTAAGTCCTTTCCTTACCTTGGAGGCTGCCTAGGGAAGCATCCAAGAGAAATAGCTCTGAGAAGCTCCAATATGTTCTATATTCAGTGAAATGTAAGAAACCTGGTTTTTAATGTATTGTAATTATTAAAATACACTCAAATATAACTTTAGGTGGAAAGCAGACAAACTGCAAACAAATGTGTTTCCAAGCGACAGTTTCCTGAACATGTGACCAATATAACAGTGTCTGAATTATTTTCATGGAGTGTACAGTGTTCTCTGGGTTTTTCTTGTTTTCCAAAGTTTTTGGTTGTTAAACAACGGAATATTCATGCTCATGGATTTTTACTCTGTAATGTTACATTGTTCCAGTCTAATTATTAGTGAAATGTAGGCTAACACTGCTAGTATTGTAAATGTAAATTTTAACACAATAGAAAAAGCTGAGGTTTAACATTATTAGAGGCTATGAAACAATGTTCTTAGTTGATTAAAGTGCACAGAGATGTGGATGCCTTAAGTATGTGTCACTTAATTGAGCTGCTGCAGTGAGCAGCGACAGATCCATCTCGATGGCCTGTGGTGTGTGATTCTGGGGTGACTGAGTTGAACGTGCCTTCAGAGTTGTTTCCTTCTTTGTCTTGCTTCTCACCGAAAGTTGTTCCCAAAAATGACTTGAATAAAAATGCTTTCTGCTTAGGAGCTGCCTGGAGGTTGGTGAGGACCAGGAGTGAGCCCTAGTAAGCCTTGGAGCGTCAGGGAGCAGTTCCCTGCAGAGAGAGGTGGTGGGTCAGGAGCAGCCTCCGGACACAGCCGGGCCAGAGCAGGCAGGTCAGTGGGCACAGCCAGGGCCAGGGCAGGGAGAAGGACTGCGGGAATCTCTTGGATCGGGTGAAGGGAGGGACTGCCGGAAAACAGCAGGAGGAGAAGAGAGACTGTCAAGGTAGCTGTTGGAGATGGGCCTGAAATGGGAGCAGCTGTCATAGCCACCAGTGGTCCCTGTTCAGAGGTGGCTGTGGCACTGCCCAGACTGCCCCAGTCACCATGGCCAGACTCCCAACACAGTTACTCATGGAAGGGGGAGGAGCTGTAGCACAGTTTAGGTCCTGAAGGGTCCTTCCCATATCCCGGTAAACTGAGTGCAGTGTGGGGGAAAACCCAGAACTCCTTAGCCATTGGAATTAAGCGTGTGTTGGTGGGAGGGCTTTCGTTTAGATTGATGCAAATAATCTAATGCAGATTAATCCATCTGTTCTGCACAGACAATATGTTCTGTGGTAGGGCTGTCCTCTGTACAAGGAAGATTAATGGTAATGGTAAAGGAAAAGAAAGGAATGATTAATCTCTGTCCTGGTGAAATATTGGTTTAGATGGTTTTTCCCTTCACCATGTTTTTTTTTTATGCTTGAGTTCACAGAGTATGGACTTTAAATGTGTAGGGTCCTTAAGAATATACTTTTGTTATTAATAACTTGCAGGTATGATGTAGTTTTGCTATTTTTGGTGGCTGTTTTGGTTTTTGCTGCCTTAACTAATCACAGGTAGCTGAAAAATACAGAAGCTTAAATAACAGTAAGTTGGAACAGGCATTAGTCCTTTTCATTAAAAAAATAATCAGAAGAACAGGCTGTGCTAAATGACTGATTAATGTTAAGAATTAAATCACTGAAGAAGTGGAATCCAGCTCGCTGACCCCACAGCTCTGTCCGTGGACTGACCAGTCGAGGCTTCATCCTGTGAGCAGGAGGGACGGGAGCGCTGGGCCAGCGCAAGTGGAGTGAGGATTCAGCTGCCTTTCTGTGTCCTGGCACTACAGTACGCTGAGGCCAAGCAGGACAGAAGTCAGGTAAGAAAGCCCCATGTTCTCCAGGTGTCCCCACGGTGGTGGGTGTGCAGGGCCTAGTTGAGGAGGCTCTAATTTATTTCCTTCCTTACTGCTCACTGTAATTTATCTCCCGTCAAGCATTTTTCTCTAGCCTTGTGACAGCAGTCGATAGATATTCTGGTTCTGGTGGATTATTGGGGTTTGCTTCCAAGGATTTTAAACAAGATTCAAGTACAAATGAGGCGAGGCATGAACCAGCCCGGGGGGAACAAAGGGAAATGTATCACAGCGTAGAGCAATGAAAAGCACAGGAGTGGGGTGTGCCGTGGTTCAGCAGGTAGCCCTGGGTGCCTGTGCCGGTGCCAGGGAAGGCAGTGCAGCCGCTGTGTGTGCTGTCAGCTGACAGCCCTGGGAGCAGCAGCAGCAGCGGAGCCGCTCGCAGCCCCACGTGGGCGCATCCGCAGTGTGTCATAATGCAGCACGTCCCGCCCCAGCGGCCCAGCCCCTGCTGCTGGGGCACAGCCTGCAGGGCAGCCCCGGCACGGGGCCAGGGGGCAGGAAAGGGGCCACTTGGCTTAAATACCCAGTTAGGGTGGAAAGGATGAGCAGAAGGATTTTGTGCGTCAGCGCGTGCGGATCCTCCCCTGCTCATCAGGCCCAGCATTCTGCTCAGCCTGGTGGTGGAGAACACCCCAGCTACAGCACAGGGGGAATACACCTTGTGCCATGAACACCACAGCCTCAGCACAGTGTGGATACACGTTGTTCCATGAGGCATCATTTACTTTGTGTCCCAAAATAATGCATTTCACAGAAAACTCTTTCACTGTTAGATGAGACGCTGTGGTGGCTCGTTACACTTTCACTGTAAAAATTACCTGGGCCTAACATGAATTTTGTTAGGAGTCTCCTATTGCTACTGCTTTTCTTTTCCTCCCACGCCCAGCGAGACAAAACTCCCTTGCTCACTGAGTGCCAGCATCGTCCATGAGAGGTCACTGTGTCCAGGGAGATGCTGAGCTGCAGCGGGGCCGCTCTCACTGGAACACCAAACCACACCGAGTGTTATCTGTGACAGCTTGGGTGAAAGTTCTCTTCACTCAGAAAGACAGATTTCTAAGGGGTTATGTAAACTCGAGGCGAGATTTAGACCCGTCTCAGATGCACCGTCGTAGGAGGGAAGCTGAGTCAAGCATGGCAGCCAGGATCTGGGAAGGTGAGGAACACCACCAGCCCTGCTGGGGCAGAGGGAAGGAGAGCAGCTCTCTGGGAAGGTCAAGCTTTCTGCAGTGATGGTCGTAATTTTAAACTGGTCACTGAGATTCCAGGAAAAGATGGCAGGAAGGCAGCCCCCATGGAGGTCTGGATGGAGGCAGGCAGTGCCCCAGCAGAGATGGGCTCTGGGAGACCGGTGTCTGGTCTCTCAGAAATGGGCTTGAGGATGCAAAATGCTCCATTTTTCCTCTTCTCTGTTTTCCCCCTAATGCTATTTCTGGCCAGATCCGAGCGTTTCATTAATGCAAATCAGTGTTCCTGCCCACAAGGAATAAGAGCTTAGAGCCAATTCCCCTGTTATGATTTTGTAGTTAAATCGTAAAATCACTGAGAGGCATCAATCAGGATTGGATTAATGTAATGCCAGGCAACAAACAAACAGAACCAGATCACAGCTCCTGCTTCTAAACCCTCCCCCCAAGGTCTTAGGGATTTTATAGAATTTAAAAAAGCATTTACAGCTCAAATAAGAGGTACCAATTTTGAAATACCAATTAATATGGCATCTCTGTGCATCTGCTGTACATTCATCCATAAAAATAGGAGATATAAAGGCTATTTTGTGGAGCAGAGATCTAGGACATAACACAGATGTTTCTGGGAGGGAAAACCTCAGTGTTCATTGTTAATCACAGCTCTTGGACATGTACAGAGTGGGCAGGATGTATCACAGAGGATTGGAGTTCATTTGAGATGTGGTGCTTTTTGGCATCTTCTATACGAGGCTTGCTATAAACAAGCAAATAAAACCAAAAAACCAAAGCCCTCAAAAAACCCAAGAGCAGGGAATGGTCCCTTGGGCAGAGAGCAGCGACTGTCATTCAGGTACTGCTCATTCAAGATGCCACATCAGTTGGTTTTTACATTTAATACCAAAAAAAAGGCAGTAAGATTATGGGATATGTGTTCCAAGCTAACAGGCTCCTTGCCACAGAGAGGGGAGAAAATGCTGCTACTATTTCAAATTTTTATGTCTCTTTTAATTAAGTTCTTCAATATATTTTAAAGTGTTAATTTTTACAAGAGTTACATTAAGTTGGAAATACATTCAGATGACTCTTTTTTTGAACAGAAACGCCCCTTTTTTATTAAGATTCACACTCTGTCTCGGTTTGTATTTTTCCTTCCCAGCCTTCCTTGCATTTGTGATGCTGAGGACTCCAAAATCCAGTATTAACACCCAAAAAAACCCAGGAGAGCAGGAGGGATATTTACGTTGTGCTGACAGTGAACAGCAGGTTGCAGCACTGAGGAACATTTTCAGCAACATGACAGCTCCTGAGAGGAAAGTAAATAGTGCATTTTTTTTAATTGAAAAAAACCCAACCCAGCCCTCAAAACCCTCACCATTAAATTAATTAATTGAATTAATTAATTCAATCATCACCATAAAATTCACTAAATTCTTGAGGGTACAGATTGCAGACAAATGAGTGAAACTGAACTTGTGTAGCTGCACACATTTACAGGTTTTTCTCTGAGGGTTTTTTGGGGCCCTGGTTCATAACTAGTGTACTTAATTGCTAAAATAATGATAATGATGTATAAAAATAATTTTTTTCTAAAACGGAGGATGTAGGTTTCCATGAAGGATTAAATACAAAGTTCAGCTTGACTACTGTTGCTCACAGCGAGGTGACAGCCACACAAGCAGAGGCTTGAAACCAGTTTTTTGTTTGTCTTTATTGAGTAGGTAAGTAGCCTATTTGTCATATCTATTAATTTTTTAATGTGATTTAGACAGTTTAGCCAAAAAAATGATAAAAGGAAAGCTATGATCATGGAATTTATTCTATTGAATAATAGTGACAGAACTCCAGGAAACAGCCGGAGCTGAGTCAGGGGAGGTTCAGGTGGGATGTCAGGAAAAGGTTTTTCACTCAGAGGATAGTCGAGCACTGCCAGAGCTCGAGGAGCATTTGGACAGCGCTGTCGGGGACAGGGTGGGATTGTTGGTGTGTCCTGTGCAGGGCCAGGAGTGGAACTCGATGATCCCTGGGGGTCCCTTCCAACTCAGGATATTCTGTGATAAAACAAGGTGTTTTGCTGGTGAAGCAGTTAAAAAAAAAAAAAAAAGGCGATTGCGAATTTGGTTGTATCTTGTGAGACTTT
>NW_020897753.1:6425409-6431945 GCF_003984885.1 Neopelma chrysocephalum | reverse complement strand
GAGGCGCCGCGCGCCATGGAAAGGGCGGGAAGGGCTCGCGCCCCGTGAGGCGCCGCGCGCGGCGGCCCCGCCCTCAGGGCGGGCACCGTGAGGGCTCCGCCCACCCGGGGCGGCACCGTGAGGGCTCCGTGAGGGCTCCGCCCGCCCGGGGCGGCACCGTGAGGGCTCCGCCCGCCCGCCCGCCCGCCGGGGGCCGGGCCTCCCGCTGGAGGTGGGTCCGGAGGCTCCGAGGTTCGCCTCGGGCGAGCAGCGCGTTCCCTGCGGGCGGCAGTCCCGCCGCCGCGTCCCGGAGTGCTGCCGGCGCTGTGAACCCCGGCTGTGAGCGGTGCCAACGCGCACGTCGGTGTGAGGCGTGTTGTGTGGGAAAAGGTACAGGGGTTGTTGTCAGCCTTGGAATTAATTCCCCTCTTCCCGTCCGTCTGGCGCTGTGCCCTGTGAATGTTTGGTTCTCTGATTCCAGCGTCCTCTTCCCTGCGGTTGTGGCCGAGTTTCTGGAGGGCTGGGTTTGGGCTCCTGTGGAGCGATACTATAAAGCGGTGGATGTCTTATCACCAACGACATGCAGCAACCACGCTCGGCTGATAATGACAATACAAATTCTGCTTTAGGAAAAGCAGAACACAAGCGAGGAAATGCGTTCCTTGGAATATCATTCCAAAGGATGACAGTACAAAAAAAAAAGGCAAAAAAAAAAAAGCCACCAGCCCCCAATATCTCGTGGTGAATTGGAGTGACTGAAAATGGGAAATTTAAAATTGTTTTAATTACATGGTTGCTGTAGAATCCAAAAGGAGGAAGTTTTGGGTCGCTGGGGGATAAGGAAAGATGGGTTATATCCCCATATATATGCTGGATGTTGCGTATGAGACGGTGTTGAAAGAGAGGATTCCTGTGAGGACTCGGAGCGTTGGATCGTGTGGAAGGGCTCAGAAGCACCCAGACCGCCCACAGCGCCCATCCCAGCGCAGCTCCCCTCATCCAAACAGTCCCCCCCGTCCCAGCAGTCCCTTTTAAACACACGTGCACTCTGCCATTCAAACCCACGGGGCTTGTGTTTTCTTCTCTTTCAGCTCCGGCCCCGAGGGTAACTATGTTAAAAAGAGGAGCGCCCAGGAAGCCTTGTGCAGGAAGCCAAGAAGGTGCCGCCCGGGAGACGCAGCGGGAAGCCTTTGGCAGGTGGTGCTGGTGACGCACAGAAGTTACTTTGCCTTGGGGAGGCCAGCAGGCCCCGTGTGCTGCCCATGTAGGTGTGCCGGTGTGCCCCCGAGAAGTTGGCTGGTGGCGCGGCGGCGGCGGCGGAGCGGCGGCGGCTCGTCCTGGGCAGCGGCGGCGGCTCGTCCTGGGCAGCGGCGGCGGCGGCAGATGATGGTGGCGGCGCGGCGCTGAGCGGCGGCATCCCGGCCCCGCCGATGCGCTTCCCGGCCCCTTCCCCGCTCCCAAGGGCCACCTGAGGCTCCGGCGGCTGGGCAGGCATCGCCGACGTCGGCAAGGGGAAAGCGTGCCGGGGGCAGGCGGGTCAGCGCTCGGCTGTGTGCGGGTGGGCAGGGGGTTGGTTATCATGGCGGATCGGACGGCTCCGCGCTGCCAGCTCCGGCTGGAGTGGGTGTACGGCTACCGGGGCCACCAGTGCCGCAACAACCTGTACTACACGGCAGGGAAAGAGGTCGTGTACTTCGTGGCCGGAGTCGGCGTGGTTTACAACACCAGGGAGCACAGCCAGAAATTCTTCCTCGGGCACAACGATGATATTATCAGGTAAGGGGGCTGACTTCTCTGGTGGTGGGGTGGGGTGGGGTTTAAAGGGAAGGGAGGAGAATGTAGGGCTGGCAGAATACCCCCTCCTTGCTTCTTACGGCTCGGCTTGCACCTGCCGTTTTCAAGCAGCCCAGATTTGTTAGCGGCAGGCTGTGTGAAAGCTGGATTTCTAGATACTATCGGTTATCATTATTTCGTAGCAAAGCTTCAAAATGTTGCAATATTAAGAGAGAGGCAGTAAGTTTTTCTCTTGCGCTGCACCAAAAGCGAGGCGTTTGGTTTGAGCCCTGGGAAGATCTTAGTGCAACAGTGCTGCAAAACCGCGTCTCCAGCACAGTGATCTTCCCAGAGCTGGGACCCCGGCTCATCAGTTCTGACATCGCACAGAAGGCAGGTGTAGCTCTCCTTGCCCTCACCAAATCCCGGCACGGGAGTCCATAAATCTGACACATCGCTCAAACTAAGCTGCTTTTAATATCATCCGGAAAATTTAAATCAAAATCAACTTCAGCTGTTTGCACTCCAGGCAAAAAATCCCAAGCATGCTGGTGCAAGATGGCTACAGAAGCACAGGTCTGGCTCTTCATCTGTCCGATTTATTGCCTCTTTCTCTCACATTCTGCCTGAGAAGTGGATTTAATTGATGTTCTTGTCCTGCAGAATGCTGATTTTTACTGCACCTCACAAAATAGCACAATAAAAGAGTTTTAGGTACCCTCCTAAAAATCTGCCCGAAATACAGAAAATTACATCAGTAAAATAGAAAATTAATGTCGTAGCTACTACTTTGTGACAGAAATGTGAACCTAGAATATCCCCACGAAGGATGTTGCCTGGTGATGCCACTCCTCTGAGCACAGCTATGTGCTGCCCTCCCTGTTCACCCAATTCAGCATGAATGAAGTGTTTTGTTGATGATGTGGAACCGGAGCGGTCCCAGGTGACTCATGGTGTGGGAGTGCTGTGGAAACATCTGCCGAAGGCAGAGTCCTGACACTCCAGAACCACCTCACACAACTGTCACGTCAGCCCTGCTTATGGAAACCATCCACTTTTCCTAGGAAGAGCTTTTGGCTCCTGTGTCTCCTCGTAGCATCCTTCTCTCTGGAATGTGTTTAAGCGTTTTGTCAAGTACTGTGGATGTGCATAGAAGTTTATGCTGGTTTCAAAGATGTTACAGCTCCAAAAGGCTGTTTAAATGTACACTGGGCTGCTCAGAGAAGAGTCAGGTATTTTAGATGCATCTGCAGTATCATGACATTAAAAGTTTTGCTTGTTGTATGGGCATAAATTTCGATACTCTATGGAATAGGAAGTGTAATCCGTGTAGAGAGTTGTATATTTCTGAGGTTAGGCTTGAATTCTTATTAAATACTAGAAATATAATTCGTTAAAACACAGCTACATAACTACAGATCACTGAGTTTTGGTTGGACAGTCATGCTTTGGTTGTCTCTCTATTTTTTAATATTCAAGCAGCTGAGGGAAAAATGTTCCAAATATTATACTTGTACTTTTAAGCAGATAATTTTTTGTGTGGTCATCACTGATATGACTCATAAATGCAGGAATTTAAATTCTCACATTTTAGGCTTCATAGCTTTCATCCAATTGACATGAATGGGATGAATGTACTTATCCAGTTTTTCTGGTTTTGTTGGGATTTTCTTGCCTGAGACCAGCAGTGTGTGCATTTGCAGTCCAACAGGTTGTAATTTCTAAAGAGGTTTGAATCACCATTTAAAAAAGAGAAAACTTGCAGATTTTGGAAAATACTGCAAATCATTGAGACCAGAAGACCTTGAAGTGGGAAGATCATCTGCTTGCAAGGACTGCTGTTATCTCCTTTTGTGTTGAAAGGTTTTTGTGAATGCTGTTCTGTGGCAAAAAAATTGATGACCCCGTGATTCTCAGAGCTGATACCATGGGAGTGTTTGTTGAAGTCATGAAAGGGGATATTTGTCCTTGGTGGAAAGGTCAGGTGTGCATGTTTAATGTGTTTTCACAAGATTAATAGTTCTGCCTCTTGGTTTGTATCGAAATAATGCAGCTGGACATAATTTAGTTTGGGCTCAAGCAGACCAGCGTGTATTGGATTAATGGAGAAATGCCATTTTTCCCAAGATCCATATTTAAAGGCGAGTTCTGTCTGTACAAGGAACTGGATGTACTGCACTTGGCTGATAAGGCTGATGTTCTGAGTGCACAAGTGAGCTCAGAATGTCCTGTTTTCTGAGCAAAGCCCCCACCAGGTGCTGTGCTTCCCAGCTCTTCCTCCTTGGACTTCAGCATGAGATGAGGTCCTGAACCACCTGATTTACCCTCCAGGTGAGCCCTGCTTTGTGGAGGGGTTTGTGGGTAACCTCCAGAGCTCCCCTGCTTAAGTGCAGTGTCCTGTGGTTCCTTTGTTGCTGCCAGTCATATAACACAGTTCTTCTTGCACATTACTCAGTTGTGGAGTGGCTCATACTATTGATCAGCAAGTCCTGTCATTACAGAAGAGGATCAACACGTGGCTGAAGTGAATCAGTGTTAGTTCTGGCCTCTGAAGGGTCTGGGTCCTTTTTGTTTGTCATTGGTGAAGTTTGCTTTATAATCAAAGAGCATGAAACATGCCCTGTTCTTCTGCCTCCCTCCCGAGGGTGTAGATCCCAGCCATTGCCACACTGGGATGGAGCAGTGTCCTGTCACTGACTGTCACTGGCTGCAGTCATTGCTGCGGGGCAGGACTCGGGTTCAGAAGCTGATATGAACACCCGGGGGTTGTTTTCCTTCTGGAGTAATTTAAAAGTGGGCTTTTGCAGCAGCTCATTGTAACTGCAGTGCCTTTGTGTGGGAGTGGGAATCTTGCAGTGCATGCAGCGTCTGTGCCTTCCACAGGATCCCTGCAAATGTGGGATCCATGTGCAGCACAACCACCCGCAAGGCTGGCTCGTTACTTCTGACAGTGCTGGAACACTTTCAAAAGAACAAAAGGTTTTCTTACGTTGTGCTGTGCCTTACTTGTAGAACAGTGATCAATTAGATCAATCCTTGTTTCTCCCTTAATTAAGTGTTGAGTGAAGGTAGTTCTTTCCTATAACTGTTCTGCGATTTTTGCATATGTGAAAGCCACAGACAACAGCAAAAGTAAAAATATAACCAATTGAGATACTTCTCATCATTTAAAATAGAGTTGATTTTATTTCTTTTTACAGAATTCATTTGTAAACAGAGATTCATTCCTAACCTTGAGGAATTTTTCCGCTGGCATAGTAGTGATGTCTCCTTGTTCTTGAGTTCCAAGGGTTTCTGCAGTACTAAACAGTTTTCCTGAATACGGCAAAGCTTACAGAGGGAACACCTTTGACAGGATATTAAAGACTTCCCCTGCACTTTTTATCCACCCCAGTTTCTTGTGGTATCTGATATTTTGTGTATTATGCATTTACAAAAGCAGTTTTGCATCTCAGTGGCCTTGGAGCAAGCCTCCTGTGAGAGACTGTGCCTCCAGCCTGCTCCTCTGCCAGGTGTCTGTGCTGCCTGGGCGTGGGACCTGCAAAGCCCCCTGTTATCCCTGGATTGCAGAGCACGTTGTTTATGTAAGGCAGTGTGGGATTTATCAGAATATTGCTGTCAGTGTGTGTGTGTGAGTGCCCCTGTGCTGACAGATTGGGATTAAACCACGGCTGTGCCAGTAGGATGAGATTTACTGTGCTGACACACAGACTGGAGGCCTGCTTTGTTCCTAGGAGGGTTGTTTCAGGAGACAGGATGTGTATTGGAATATGACTGTACATTTTCTTCTCTTTCTGCCATTGGGGAAAAGAAGGACTAGGATGCCTGAAGCAATGTTGTGTGCTGTTGACTGTAGGAAATGTGATTTTGGAATTAGTAAATTGATGGCAGAGCTATGCAAATCAAAACCCCAGAGATCAAAGATATAATTGTACTTTTATCTTTTTATTTAACACTATGTATCATAATATTTCTGGTTATGGGGTGGTGCTTATTTGAAGAGATCTGAAATACTTTGTTTCCTTGCCACCATTTGGATGGTGAGGGACAGCAGTTTCTGTAGAGTGGTGGTGAAGTTACTGTGGTTGCTGGATGTATTTTGGGAACTGTTTTGAGACAGTACATTGTTAAACAAGTTTCATATGAAAGAAATTAATGGCCCCTAAAAACTCATCAGCTTTGTTGGTTCCTTTGCTTTCAATCTCAGCAAACCTGGGGAAAATGCAGTTTGTTCCATGAAGTTCTGGTGGCCTCTTCTGCCTGCGCTCGGTTGCTGCACTGCGTTTAGATTGGAACTCTTGCCCAGGGTTGCCATAAGCTGCTATAAATTTGTGTTTTAAATATCCATGTGAATGCATCAGACGTGTTGGAATATGTAGTTGCAGTATCTTATTGAATGTGGGTTTAGAAATACATGGATCAGTACAAAGTGGGGAGAAACTCAGCAGGCATTTGTTGCAATATATCAATGAGAATAGTCATTATTTAGCTCCAGTCTTCAACCAGAGCAGCCTATCATTCATTTTTTAATATATTTTTTTACTTTCTTTGCATCAACTCTCTGCACCTTTTTAACTTGCTTTATTTCAATTAGATTTGAGATGACCAGGAGTCATCAGGTAGTTGTGTGTAATCACTCTTTACTTGGATGAAAACTCAAAGAAAGTATTTTGATATAAGTAACCCTAATTTCAAATTTTCTTCTTAGTTTGAAGGCTGGGGAGGAGCTGATGGCACTGTTTTGTATTAGTGTTTTGTATTAGTGTTTTGTATTAGTGTTTTGT